>NC_092760.1:37690323-38037823 GCF_047496795.1 Chiloscyllium punctatum | reverse complement strand
TCCAGTGGAGAGCGAGGATGCAAAGATCTTTGCAAGTGGCGAAGCATTTGCATTTCTCCCTTCCCAAAGCAGCCGAGGACAAATCTGGTCCGGGCCTGGTGACTTGTCAATCTTAATGTTTGACAAAATTTTCAGCACATCAGCTTCCTCTATCCATTCCAGCATGCACACCTGCTCTTCAAAGGCTTCATTCACTACAAAGTTCGTTTTTTTCATAAAGACAGAAGCAAAAAAGTCTTTTAGGGCCTCCCCTACCTCCTCAGACTCCACACACAAATTCCCAATGCTATCCCTGATTGGCCCTACTCTTTCTTTGACCATTCTCTTATTCCTCACATAAGTGTTAAATGCCTTTGTGTTCTCCCTAGTCCGTTCTGCCAAGCCTTTCTCGTGCCCCCTCCTGGCTCTCCTCAGACAAATTTCTTTTGTCTTCCAGCATTCTCTATACCTACCAGCATTTCCTTTCACCCTAACAAGAATATACAGTCCCTGGACTCTCGTTATCTCATTTCTGAAGGCTTCCCATTTTCCAGCTGCCCCTTTACCTGCGAAAATCTGCCCTCAATCAGCTTTTGAAAGTTCTTGCCTTATACCGTCAAAATCGGCCTTTCTCCAATTTAGAACTTCAACTTTTGGTCTATCTTTTTCCATCTCAATTTTAAAATTATTTGAATTATGGTTGCTGGCCCCCAAGTACTCCCCCACTGATACCTCAGGCATCTATCCTGCCTTATTCCTCAAGAGTAGGTCAAGTTTTGCATCTTCTCTAGTCAGTACATCCACATATTGAATCAGAAAATTTTCTTGTGCACACTTAACAAATTCCTCTCCATCTAAACCCTTAACACTATGGCAGTCCCAGTCTATGTTTGGAAAGTTTAAATCCCCTACCATAACCACCCAATTATTCTTACAGATAACGGAGATCTCCTTACAAATCGGTTTCTCAATTTCACTCTGACTATTGGAGTCTATAATACAATCCTAGTAAGGTGATCATTCTTTTCTAATTTCTTAGTTCCTTCCCTGGATGTATTTTGGGGAATATCTTCCCTCAGCATAGCTGTAATGCTGTCCTTTATCAAAAATGCCACTCCCCCTCCTCTCTTGCCTCCTTTTCTATCCTTCCTGTAGCATTTGTATCCTGGAACATTAAGCTGCCAGTCCTGCCCACCCCTGAGCCATGTTTCTGTAATTGCTAGGATATCCCAGTCCGATGTTCCTAACCATGCCCTGAGTTCATTTGCCTTCCCTGTTAGGCCCCTTGCATTGAAGTAAATGCAATTTAATTTATTAGTCTTACCTGGATTTGAGAATTTTGTTTTTTTAAAAAGAACCAGTTGCAGATGACTAAAAAGCTAATTAAAAAGGGAGAAAACTGATTATGAAAGTAAATTAGCGAGAATTTTTTTAAAAAAGCAATGCTTCTATGGGTATATAAAAAGAGAGTAACTACAATGAAAATAAGACCACTGGAAGACTAGGAAATTGATTACAGAGAACAGGAAAATGGCAGATAATTGAGACCAATATTTTGCATCAGTTTTCACTGTGCAGGACACAATAAACATCCTAAAAATAACAGATTAGCAGTGTGATAATGGAAGGGATGATCTTGTAACAATTTTTATCATAAGGGACACAAGTATTTGACAAATTAATGGCAACTAAAGACAGACCGGTTGCCAGAACCTGATGATCTGCATCCACGAGTTTGAAAGGAAATGGCTGCAGAAATATTGGAAGCATTGGGTAAAATATTCCAAAACTCACTGGATTCCAAATGGATTGCAAAACCTAAGTAGTGATTGTAACATCAACCAGTTAGACTTCATAGAATAGGAGTTCCCTGATTGGGCTCGACTAACAACCACAATCAAGGAACCTTGGCTGACAGTTAAGAACAAGTGTGTCAGACATCCTGTTCACTCAGAGCTGGCCATGTGTGAGCTGGATCAGTGTGAAGGATTCTCCACGTGTAAATAAAGGGTGATTTGGTGAGAAGATACTAGCCTTTATGGAGTATATTTCGGCTATAATGACATCTCTGTATAAAAAAGGGAGAAGATTGAAAGCAGGAAACTTTATCGCACAAGCTCCTGGTGTCGAGGATAATATTACCATGGATTGAAGATTTGTTAACACACACAAGCCAGAATTAAGATTAAGAGGGGTGGCGCAGTGGCTCAGCGGTTAGCACTGCTGCCTCACAGCGCCATGGACCCGGGTTCAATTCCCGCCTCGGGCAACTGTCTGTGTGGAGTTTGCACATTCTCCCAGTGTCTGCGTGGGTTTCCTCCGGGTACTCCGGTTTCCTCCCACAGTCCAAAGATGTGCAGGTTAGGTGAATTGGCCATGTTAAATTGCCAGTAGTGTTAGTCAGGCGAATGGGTCTGGGTGTGTTGCTTCTTCAGAGAGTCAGTGCGGGCTTGTTGGGCCGAAGGGCCTGTTTGTATACTGTAGGGAATCTAATCTATAAAAAAAATTAATCAAGCTTTCTGGTTGGAAAGACAAGACTTCCTCAAGGATCAATCGTAGGGACTCACTTATGTATACCGCTTTAGATTCTGTTGGGGATTGGGACTGACCAGGGGAGAGCTACAACCGCCAGGTCTCTGGGACTGAGCCTGGCTCTGTGGCTCAGAAGAGTAGGAAGGAGAACAGGAGAGCGAAAGCGATAGATGATTCAATGGTTAGAGGAAAAGACAGGAGATTCTGTGGTCATGAACAAGGCTCCTGGATGGATCAGGGTGCCAGGGTCAGGATGTCCCAGGCTGTCAAGTCTAGAGGATTCTTAAGGGGGAGGGGGAGTAGTTAGAAGTTGTGGCACACATCAGTACCAATGACATAGCTAGAAAAAGGGATGAGAATCTGAAAAGTGAATAAATGGAGTTAGGTTGGAAACTGAAAGGCAGGATGAGCAGAGTCGTAATCTCAGGAATGGTACAGGTGCTATGTGCTAGTTAGGCTAGGAACAGAAAGCGAGTGAAGCTGAACACATGGCTGCAAATCTGGTATAGGAGGGAAGGCTTCAGATATGTGGATCATTGGGATATCTTCTGGGGAAGGTGGGTCCTGTATGAGGAGGAAGGGTTGCACCTGAACTGGAGGGGTACCAATACCCTGAGCGGGAGGTTCGCTAGAGCTCTTCGGGAGGGTTTTAAGCTACTTTAGTAGGGGGATGGGAACCGGAGCTATGGATCAGAAGATGGGGAAGCTGGTGAACAGGCAGATATAGCGATCAGAGAGACTGTGAGGAAGAATAACAGTTGATAGGACAAAGTTGCAGTCAATGTGCTGGGTTGAAGTAAGTCTATTTTAACACAAGAAATGTCAGCAAGGAGGGTGATGAACTTAGAGCATGGATCAGTACTTGGAGCTACAATGTTGTGCCCATTACTGAGAATTGGATATGGCAGGGGCAGGAATGATTGTTAGATGTGCCGGGGTTTAGATGCTTCAAAACAAATAGGAATGGAGGTAAAAGAGGTGGGGGAGTGGCATTGCTAATCAGCGATAATATCATGGCTGCAGAAAGGAAGGTCATTGAGGATTGTTTGTCTATTGAGTCATTATGGGTGGAAGTCAGAAACAGCAAAGGAGCAGTCATCTTATTGGGAGCGCAGCTGCCATCCACATCCACACCAGCCCCCCACCTCCACCAACCCAATAGCAACAGAGACACAGAGGACGACATTGTGAGGCAGATTTTGGAAAGGTGCAGAAGTAACAGGCTTGTTGCCATGGGTGACTTCAACTTCCCTCATATTGATTGGAGCCTCCTTAGTGCAAATAGCTTGGATGGAGCAGATTTTGTCAGTGAGTCCAAGGAAGGATTCTTGAATCTATGTCAGTAGGTCGACAAGAGGGGCATTGGTGCTTGCCACAAACCAGGTCAGGTGTCAGATCTCTTGGTGATTGAGCACTTCAGTGATAGTGATCACAACTCCCTGACCTTAACCACAGACATGGAGAGGGATAGGAGCTGGCAGTATGATAACATATTTAACTGGGGGAGGAGGAATTACAATGCTATTAGTCAGGAACCATGGAGCATACATTGGGAGCAGATATTCTGAGGAAAATGCATGACAGAAATGTGAAGGTGGTTTAGGGAGCACTTGCTGCGAGTGCTGGATAGGTTTGTCCCACTGAGTCAAGAAAGGGATGGTAGGGTGAAGGAACCTTGGATGACAAGATATGTGAAACATCTAGTCAAGAGGAAGAAGGAAACTTACTTAAAGTTGAGGGAGCAAGGATCAGACAGGGTTCTGGTGGGTTACAAGGTAGCCAGGAAGGAACTGAAGAATGGACTTCAGAGAGCTAGAAGAGGGCATGAAAAAGCCTTGGCGGGTAGAATTAAGGAAAACCCGAAGGCGTTCTACACTGATGTGAGAAACAAGAGGATGGACAGAGTGAGGGTAGGGCCGATCAGAGATAAGGGAAGGAACTTATGCCTGGATTTGGAGGAGGTAGGGAAAGTTCTTAAAGAATACTTTGCTTCAGTACTCATTACTGAGAGGGACCTCGTTGTTTGTGAGGACAACATGTCAGATATATTTGGGACATTTAAGTAACTCTTGAATAGGTACATGGATGATAACAAAATGGATGGTATGTAGGTTGGTTTGATCTTGGAGTAGAATAAAAGGTCGGTACAACATCAAGGGCCATGCTGTGCTGTACTGTTCTTTGTTCTATTTACTATCTGCATTAAATTACTTGGGGGACAGGGCAGACTGTAATGTATCTGATACAAAATATAGGTAATAGGGCACACTGTGATGGGTACTTGAGGAATTTGCAAGGTCATATAGATAAGCTTGAGAGAGTGGTCAAAAACACAGCAAAGTTTAACTTAGGGAAGTATTAAGCAATGCACTTTGGTAGGAAGAATCAACATATAGACGATTATTGAAATGAAGAGAAACTCCAAAAAAGTACTTCAGAGAGGGATGAAGGTATTCTTGTACATTAAACATAAAATGGTAGGATGCAGGTATAGAAAGTAATTGAGGAGACAAATTGATTTTAACCTTTATTGTTAGCGAGTTAGAGTTTAGAAGCAGGGAAGTCTTGTTACAACAGTCGAGAATGTTGGTGAAGCTGCATCTAAGGCAGTGTATATGCTTTTAATCCCCCCGTTTCAGAAAGGAAATACTGGCTACGGAGCCTGTTTAAGTGAATCATCGGGCTTAACCCTAGGGTGCAAGGCTTGATTTATCAAGTAGTATTAAACAGATTAGGTTTTATACATTAAGGTTTAGGATAATGAGGCTTGCTCTTGTTGAAGGATATAAGACAGTGAGGGGGCTTTACAGGGTAGATGCTCAAAAGATGTTTCCAAAGTGGGGCAGTCTCAAACTAGGGAACATAATAAGAGAACAGTCATTTAAAACAGAGATGCAAAGGAATTCTTCTTTCATAAGGTGGTGGTTGTCTGGAATTCTCCATTCCACAGAGCTAGGTTACTGGAAATATTTAAAGAGGACATAGATGGATTTTTGAAATGTCAGGGAGTTGAAAGCTGTAAGGAGCTAGAATGAAAGAGGAGTTGAGGCCAGGGGCAGCTCAGCCATGATCTTACAGAGTGGCAGGGCACGCTTGAGGAGATGTGTGGCCTACTCCCCATCCTATTTCTCATGTTTTCATTCCTGATCTAGAAATCCTCAACAACAAGACTGAATGAAAAACTGTAAAACCTTCACTTTACCTGTACTGATATTCCTCATCATGATGAGCACAAACTTTTCCAAATTAGAAATAAAACAAAATATTTTACAAGATATCGCCATGTACAAAGATAACTAAACAGTGGCTAAAAACATCTTAAGGTATGGCTGTCCACCACCAAGAAACCT
Organism: Chiloscyllium punctatum; assembly: GCF_047496795.1. Classification (NCBI taxonomy): domain Eukaryota; kingdom Metazoa; phylum Chordata; class Chondrichthyes; order Orectolobiformes; family Hemiscylliidae; genus Chiloscyllium; species Chiloscyllium punctatum. The sequence continues at coordinate 38,031,962 of NC_092760.1, read as the reverse complement.
CATATTTGATTCAGGATTTGTGCTGCGTTTATCTGGGATAACAACAAGGCCACTGAATCTTATTTCGAGGAAAATTCCATTCTGGTTACGTGCTTGTTACTGGATTACTCCAGCTGGAATATGCAGTTGGATAGATTGCAAGTTGACAGCATGTTGGACTTAGATGTATTATTCCCCCACACTCACTGACCAGACACACAAATGACAAATGGTTACTTGGACAGTGTACAGGGAGGCTGTCCAGATCTTTGGACCCAGTGAGAGATACCCTACCAGGAGGCAGGATGAAAAATTATGAAAGGGAAGATTTTATACCCAATGTACTTTTATGAGGCATAAAACACTGTAGCACTTACTTGTGTAGCTCGATGCCATCACAGGATCAGCTGATATGTTATCAGCTACCAGGGTGATAATGGTGAACGAATAATTAGTTCCAGGGATCAAGCTATCCACAGTAGCATTTTCATCTGTTACAATTTCACTTCTACTGTCACTGGAAGATGCTTCAATTCTCTTGGTCTCAACCTTATATGAATACTCATTTCTATATTCTAGTGGTTGGGACCAATTCAAAGTTATGGAGCTTGTGGTAACACTGACAATCTGTACATTCCTCACTGGGTTTGGCTCTGTTAAAAAAATGCATTTTCATTTTGTTAATTGATCAGTAAGCTATAGAAAATAATTATTCAAGTAAACCAGTTATTGGGGATAACGTCAAACATAAGCAATGGCGCACAAAATGGCATCACCCACCTTAAGAAACCAAGACCTATAAACACAAAGGCAGACATACCAGCAGTGCTTCATCGGAGACTCTCACTGATGATGTTACCTAGTATGGTGACCAAACGTCTGAAAAAACCTTCCAGCTCAGCGAGCTAGCTTACATACTTATCACCAGCCTGAGCTACAAATATTCTCAAAAATCGCTATTTGCACAGATACTGAAGTCAGCAGTGAATGAATGCTGCCAGCTGTTCATTAAAGGTATGGTTTCCCACCTTCTTTGCGCTGAACTTTGACAGTGCAGTACAGGGCCCAATAACAGGTTAACTGTATGGTGCAATCCCAAGTCATGAACTATGGCCATCGTTAATACTAGAAACATTATCTGCCTAAAATGGTTTTAGGAAAGGTAAAAAGATGGCCAAAGTGGACACGTAACCAGGTTGATGCAAGCTCATGAAAGCAAAAGACAGTCTGAGCTGAAACTAACATCTTATCAAAAGGCATGGAAATTCAATTAGGTGAAAAAATCTTTCATCTCTTATTTTTGATTTTGTCTTTCTGAAAGTTTCACATACTAGGATTAAAGTGGGCTGCAGATTATCCAGTTTGAATGAAGCAATGATACCACATATGGGAATGCATAACTGAGCAGTATTTCAGAAAAGTGTAAGAACATGGACTCATTACTCACTCCCTTCATTTCCTTCTGAACACCTTAAAAGCCACCAATGGTGACAGAAACAGAAACACAGCATACCCATTCATCATGAGCTGAAGGTTTCTATAAACATCCTATTTAGGATATAAACGACAATGGTTTCAGGTACAATTAATCAAACTTGAAGACTCTAAGAATTTTATATATAGCATATTCTTCATCTTACAGTGCAAGACACTCTCCCCCTTTTTAAACTTTATAGCTGTGTTTGTGTACGTGTTTGATGTTACATTTGATTATCTTTCCTTGAGGTTAATAAGTAATAAAAATCCTCTTACACATAATAAATCCTAGTAATCGGTTCATTAATTTTGGCTGCTACGACATCTTACTTGAAGTGTGACATAGCTATATGCTTAGAAGAATTTAAAATATTTGTTGCGACTGGCTGATGGGGCTAAAAAGAGGTGAGCAGTTCACACCTTGTCACCTGGCTATTACACCCTACCTTGGCTGTTTCGAGGTACTCCATCTGAATTCTGTGGCAATTAGGATATTAATTGCCAAGTGATTGGTGTTTCCAAAGGGACACCTCCAAGAGCAGCCTAATTGGAGGGCTAGCAGGTCTTCAGTCCCAGAAGTGCTAATGGGAGAGATGACCACTGCCAGCAGTGTACCTAGCTGAGACTAAACACATTGGATGCTGCTCTCAGACCAAGGCGTTTGGGGTTGGGATTGTTTAGGCAGGCCACAGTGTGGATGGAGGACAAGTGTTTCAGTGAGATCATTAGGGAATTTGACCCTTGATGATGTATAGTAAAGAATTAGCTAGATCTATAAATACAGACAAATCAACAGATAAATAGTAAGCAACATCAGTAGTTGTCTAAGAGATCACACGATTAGGAGACTCTGAAGAGAAATGTGGTTGTTCAGATTTTGTGCTGAGTGTAATAGGTTAGATAGTTTATAGGATGTTCAATAAGCAGTCATCTTACAAAGAACTTAAACTGCAGACATTTTTCTTAAGGTTGCATTGAGCATCCAAGATTACCAACACAATAACTGAGCTCCTGGGGAAAGCCAGATTATTAGATATATTCAATGTAAATTATTGAATGCATTAAAGTTGTAACAACTTACTTTTACTGAAAGTTAAAAGTTAAACCTGGGAAAGTCCTAGGAATGGGAGCTGTCACTTTAGGAAGGTAGACTAATCACCAGGTGGTCAAAAAACATGAAAGGGATCATTAGTCCTGATCAGTTAGTGCCTTTGACCAGTACAGTGTACACTTCATGCATAATAGAAACCAGATTAGAGGTCTTGGAAGATTTCACATCTCAGCAGGGAACATGAACAAGCAGTAGAGAGGAGTGTGACAATAAATGACTTGATAAACAGAGCAAATACTGGGGGTCCAGAACATCAGGTCCACATCCTGTTTAGTTGCGTCAGAAACTTGCACATTTCAACGAGATTCCCTCTCATTCTTCCCAATCTCTCCTCATACAACAAAACTCAGCCCAGGAATCAGTCTTATGCTGCACTCTGTCACTGGCATGTATAGGTTTTCTTTGGTAAGGAGTCTAAAACTGCACACAATACCAGAGGTATAGACTCGCCAAGGCCCCATACAGCTGTAATAAGACTTCCTTCCTTCCTCCTGAGCTCTAACTGTCTTGCAATAAGGCCACATACTATTTGCCTTTCAAACTGCCTGCTTGGTCAATGACCAGTATACAAGGCCCCTTTGTACATCAACTTTTCTCAATGTATTACCATTTAAATATCTCTCAGCCATTCTGTTTTTCCTGCCAAAGTGAACAACTTCATATTTTTCCAACATTACAGTGAATCGTAAAATCCCTACAGTGTGGAAGCAGGCCATTCAGCCCATTAGGTCCACACCAACCCTCCAAATAGCATCTGACCTAGACTTATCCCTCAATCCTATCCCTGTAATCCTGTATTCCCATGGGATATCCCTGCACACTAAGAGCAATTTAGCATGACCAATCCACCTATCCAACACATCCTAGGACTGTGGAAGGAACCTGGAGGAAACTCGTGCAGACATGGAATGAATGCACAATTGCACAGAGACAGTCGCCCAAGGCTGGAATTGAACCTAGGTCCCTGGTGCTGTGCAGCAGCAGTGCTAACCACTAAGCCACCGTGCCACCTATGAATGTGTCTGCCATGCAATTGCCCACTCACTCAACTTGTCTAAATTGCCTTGAAGCCTCTTTACTTACCCCTCACAGACCCACCTAGCTTTATCTTGGCAGCGAACTTTTAAATAACACATTCGATTCCTGGGAGTTAGGAAGAATTTAGGACGAAATGGGAAACAACTCAGAATGAAATCACAGAATCCCTACAGTGTGGAAAGGGATCCATTTGGCCAAACAAATCTGCAATTCCACTCTGAAGAGCATCCTACCCAGCCCCAGTCCATATCCTTAGCCCCATAACCTTACATTTGCCATGGCTGATCCACCTATCCTGCACATCCCTGGACACTATCGGCAATTTAGCACGGCCAATCCACATTACCTGTACATCTTTGAACTGTGGGAGGAACCTGGAGCACTGGGAGGAAACCAATGCAGACACTGGGAAATCAATGCCAACTCCACATAGTCACTCAGGGTTGGAATGGAACCTGGATTCCTGGTGCTTTAAGGCAGCATTGCAAACCTCTGAGTGACTGTACCGCCCAATTCACTTCTCAGAACAAAACTGCTTTGGTAATTACACTTACTTGTGTATTGAGTTGTTTTCACAAATCCACTCTGCAAATCACCAGGTCCAATGGTCGCCACAGAAATGCTATAATTAGTTCCAGAAGTAAGATTTGAAATTGTGGCGGAGTTTGTATTTGCTGTTATTGACTCAGTATTGGAATCATCTCTGTAGGTGACGTTGAAAGTATAATGTCCGTCTTCCATGTCTGCAGGCGCGCCCCAGTTTAGTGAGATAGAATTAGTGTTGAAGTTGGTCACAGTGATACTTCCAGGAATACTGGGAACTGCATGGGGGTAATAAAAGATGCAAAACAGTCACTCTCACTGTCACTAACATTTCCAGGTTCCTGATTATTGTGCCTCTGAATTACTTTGCAAAAGTTTTTCTACACTACATGCAAGTTGTCTTCATTTTGGGAAAGTGTGCATACAACATGTCGGAAGAGAAGAGCCAAGAGATTTCTCACATTTTCTTGGAGCCCCATGAAGAGATTGAAGTTGCCATGAGAGTTAGAGTGGGCGATGAAATCGGGATTTCCATTGGTTATTTAAACAGGGAAACTTGCGGAACCAGAAGGAACACTTCTCCTGGTTCACAGTGTTGTTACCTGATAGATACAGGAGGTTTTGAAAGATATCTACTAGGATCTCAGGCCTCTGTGGGTTAAAATTATCTTCTTAAAAACTTGTCCAAATGGAGGCATACAGCCTCAAAAACTATTATTCATTGAACTGGCCCCTGATAGAGATCGCACTGCCTATACCTTGTGACACACCTCTGACAGGATTTGAGATTTTTAAAAACATTTTTGGCAATTAAAATGACCCCTGACATTGTGTTTTTACGGGTTTCTGTAAGGTTTCTACTAACAGCCCTAGCATCTGCATTATCAAGAAACCCATATTGTGTATTCAAAACTACCTGTGTGATGCTGTGAATATAATCTATCAGTTTCGGTGTTGGAGTGGAAATGTGAAAATATCAGAAAACAAATGCACGACATATTCTTTTGAAATTTCTTCTGACAACATTGAAACAAATGCGAAAATGATGAATGTTGGGATTTCATGTCGCCCTTTTGATGAGTTTTCATGCCAATATTTACACAAGTTAAAATCAAAACTTTATGATTCAACATTATTAGTACCACTGGAGTTCAGATGCTACTTTGCAATAAAGGCTTTTGGGATAAAGTATACAACATATTGCTTTTGTCAAATAATTTAATGAAAACAGAGCTTTCATCAGCAATTCATACGCAACGTTCAGTGTCTTGGTCTAAAATTTGTCCGCTAAATTTTATGGAAGCGTGAAGTGGGAGAAAAAACAATAGGAAAGTAGTGGATGACAACAGGCAATTGATTATAGTGAAGAGAACAGATGGACGTAAAGTAGTGGAAAACAGGACTGCTTCTTTTGTTGACAATAGTCTATCTAGAGCTTTCACCACAGGGATTTCTCCAGTTCGATTATGAAACTTCATAAATTTTAAATTGTACTACACCAAGATGGAACCTGATGGCATCTTCAAGGAATATATTTTTCCCCAATGGTCAATAAAATCTACAATGGATAACAGGAACCACAATGTCAAAAACAAGAATAACAACTTGTATTTATTATAGTGCTTTTACAAAGTACTCCCAGGACCTCACCAAACAAAAATTGAAACTTGGTCAATTTGGTTTGGTCAGCTTGCATGAAATTTGAGGTTCCCCAGGATTACTGCATTATTTTCATCATATACTCTCCCAATTCCTTCAATTATGACTGGATCAATACTATCAAGAACTTGTAAACTACTCAAACTACTTTTTTCCTGTTGTTTCTTATTTGACATTTTGAATTCAGATTCTCTGTCTCTATTTCTACTTATCCTGTATTATCTGACTTGTTGCATAAGCTTTTTCACTTTCTTGTCTCTTCTAACAGTCAAACATCCTGGAATATTTCATGCTCAGCATTCAAATGTTGTCTATCAGACTGAACCAATTTCTCTGCACTGGTATAATTAATTAATCTACCTTGTTATGAATCCAATGTTACACTCTGTCATATGGAATAATGTAAAGCAGGGATACCCACAAGATTAGAATTAAACATTGCAGTCATACAGTCATACTTGTAGTTCATTCCACATATGATGCACGCTCTGTGTAAAGTCATAGAGTCAACAATTCATAGAGTCATCAAAGATCCTAGAAAATTTCAGCACTGGAGGAAATTACAAGATTGACAAAGTCATGAATTTGAAAATAAGAGAGAGACTTTTGCAATCAAGGCACTGTAAGGCTAGTAGTCAAGGTAGGTTAGAAATCTAATAGATATTGATGCGTGCGGTGATGCGAGTTAGTAAGCCAGAATGGCATTTAATCCCATGCTTCATCCCTGAAGGGCTTATGCCTGAAATGTTGATTCTCCTGCTCTCTAGATGCTGCCTGACCTGCTAAGCGCCACACTCTCAACCCATATTTCACCTCACGCTGTTGGAACCAATCTGAGCCACATCAGCCATCCAGCTAAGACAGTCAAGCTTACACTTGCTCCACCCATTGACCAAGGAGTCGAAGTTGCTGTAGAAATATTTTCACTTTGAAACACTTTTACATTAGGCTATGGCGCCAGACCTCTGGGCAGAGATGGGAGGTGGCTCCAATTTATTTTCATCACATGTCTGACTGGGAATGTCTCCAATTCTTAGGAACTCCTATTGTTGAGAGATGGAAGGATTTATAGGGTGATATTGAACTTTCCTTGGCCATCATGTTTTGGAGTGGGACTTGAACCTAGAGTAAAATGGTTAGCCATTGTGCTACAAAAGCTCTAATCCAAAATAAATTGTAAGTAAAATTCACTCCAGAAGACCCAATAGGTGGAATCTTAGCTACAGCGTGTCATAATAAATACTCTGGAGGTGCTTCTGTGCTCATTCTGATAATTTTGTTGTGCAGAAAAGCCAACTCACAATAATTAGTTTGTGCATTTGAGCTAGTTTAGAGGTTCCAATGTGGGGGTGAGAATGACAGTAGAATAAGGAATGCTGTGGTCCAATCAAGGATGATGTATATTTCCTTATTTACTCTGGCTAAAACAGCAATGAAGTTTAGGAGTAAACAAATATTTTGTACACCCAGTTGCTAGTTGCTGGCATACAATGCCAAATTTCATGTGGTGCTTGTTTAGGCTGTCATATTGTAAGTTCCATACTGCTGTTCCATGATGGTTGGTTAGCAATCCTGTAGAAAAAAAGTCAGTGGCTAAAATTATGTGAAATTTGTTTGTACTAAATTAGCATAGGATGCTGCTGTGTTATTTTGCTAAATCCACAGATTCTGGGGGGCTCATGGTCCTGAAGCTGTAAGCATTTGTGAAGAAATTTATCAACAGTAAATATTTTGGCATTGGAAATATCGTAGCAGAGCTCATTTATTCAAATGATTGATCTTTTGTTGTCATAAAACCTCCACACAAAGATCCCACTTCAGTGACTTTGTTCTCTGAAGAAGGCATTACATGTAGCATCCTACATGAGTGAAAACTTAAACGCTTTCTAGCTCAGGATGTTGCCAAGGTTGGGGGATTTGAGCTATAGGCAGAGGTTGAATAGGCTGGGGCTGTTTTCCCTGGAGCGTCAGAGACTGAGGGGTGAACTTAGAGGTTTATAAAATGATATGGGGCATTGGATAGGATAAATAGACAAGGTCTTTTCCGTGGGGTGGGGGAGTCCAGAACTAGAGGGCATAGGTTAAGGGTGAGAGGGGAAAGATATTAAAGAGACTTAAGGGGCAACTATTTTACAGAGAGTGGCATGTGTATGGAAGTGGTGGAGGCTGGTACAATTGCAACATTTAAAAGGCATCTGGATGGGTATATAATAGGAGGAGTTTGGAGGGATATGGGCCAGGTGCTGGCAGGTGGGACTAGACTGCTTTGGGATATCTGGTCAGCATGGACGAGTTGGACCGAAGGGTCTGTTTCCGTGCTGTACATCTCTATGACTCTTGGTAGATGGTAAATTCTTGTTAATTTTTATAATTTCTAAGAAGGTGAAAACCTTTGCCATATTACAGTTAAATGGATTCAATCCAAACTGATTCTCAGTCATTCCACTCACCTGTTCTACCAAGCTTATTTTCAGAAGATACATTGAAAGGTCCACTGCTTGTAATCACAGTGACGTTGTACTCTCGCCCAGGTTGAAGATCGATGAATGTTATCGGCATTGTAGAATCCGTACTGTCGGTTTGCTGTTTTAAACTTCTGATATCTTGAACAAAGACAAAGAATTTCTCCACATTGCCGGATGGAGAAACCCAGGAGACAATCAAAGTGTTGGTTGTGCCATTATTCTCAACTGTAATATTCTCTGCCGGTATTTGGACAGGTCCTGTATGGATGAGAGAATAGGTTTAGAATCTTTAACCAGTAGAATGCGAGCTGCAGCTCAATGAAGTGTTGAGCTTTTGGATAATCTGGAGGAGGATTGCAATTTTTACTTGTACTCGTTAGAAAACCACTCACTCCAATTGACGGAAGGTGAAGAAACTTAGGATTATACAGAAGCTTCAGGATCAATCACAATGAAGTACATTGCCTGCATCAGCTGGATTTTCGCTGGTGGAAGGTTATGAACAACCTTGTATGAACCAGCAACGCAATGTAAAAATGCAGGAGCAAAGGGATAGTATATAAACAGAAATGGTTTTATTCCTACTTTATAAGGTTTTTGCAGATTTCAACCAGAATACTGGGCAGAACCTTCCACGACACAGTATGATGTGGATTCTATCGAGAAAGTTGGGAGAATCACAAGATCAGAAGTGCGGAACTTCTCACTATCAAGAACAAGAAGTCCCATTTTCCAACCAAGTGTTGAATGGCAAGAAGAGATTCTCACTGGTGAGCAGCGAGCAGGCTTTTTGAATGCAATAGCATCCCAACATTATCTAATCTCACTGTACGGACGCACAATATACACACCAATTCCTGGGATGGCAGGACTGATGCATGAAGTCCTATGGTTTCCTCAAACTTGGAGAGGCAAAGACTAACAGGGCAATTGTTGTGCTGAACATCTCCATCCGACTTTCTTTCCAAATGCTCTAATCTCACCTCCATCAGAAAGTTCAAGGGAAGCCAGATTAACCACTTTTCCGACTCAGGCATCCCAATGAGTTCAACGATGAGGTCACAACCCATTCTCCCATTATTTTGAGCAGCAGATGCTATGGCCGTTTACAATAACATTCTGAGACACATTTATTTTTCTTCACTGTTCCATTGCCAGCCCCTCTGACATCATTCCTTGTAGTCATGTAAACAGACTTGCCTTCCAGCTAATCACAAACCTTCCCTTTGGTTCTTTTCACATCATCCAACAGTCCCTCTTTATCTCCTCACTTGTTTTAAACATGACAACTCTAATGTTTACCAGCTTTGCTGAAAAGTCATTGAACTGAAATGATAAATCTGCCCTAATGTAGGGTCACTGACTCGAAATGTTAACTATACTTTGTCTCTCCAGATGCTACCAGACTTGCTGAGCTTTTCCAGCCATTGCTGGTTTTGATAAATCTGCTTCCCCTTGTCATAAATGCTGCCAGCTTGCTGAGTATTGTGAACAACTTCTATTTGTCATTTGTGTGTAATGCTTTCAGCATGTTCCATGACACTTCACAGCCAACTCCTTTTTATAAAGGTAATCAATATTTTAGCAAATACATGCAGTCAGTTTTGCATTTGGTAAAATCCAAAACTGAAGATGACAAGCCGATTTGGCCAGAGCCCTGGAATAACAACTTTTGTTTGTTTATTAGAGAATTACTCTGGTATTTTTGAAGCCCTCCTGAATAAAGCAAGAGACACATCGCAAGAGTGAAAGACATACAGTGAGAGTGAAAAATGGAGAAAATGAGAGAGAGTGATAGACTCCAATCAGTCCATGCTGGTCATTTTCCCAAAATAAACTAGTCCCACCTCCTTGTGCTTCGCCCATGTCACTCCAAACCTTCTCTATTCATGAAATTATCCAAATGTCTGTTTTAGATAGATCAAAGATAGAATCCTACAGTGTGGAAACAGGCCATTTGGCCCTATAAGTCCGCACTGACCCTCCGAAGAGTAACCCACCCAGACCCATCCCACTACTACTCTGCATTTACCCCTAACTTATGCACCTAACCCACACGTCCCTGAACACTATGGGCAATTTTACCACGGCCAATTCACCTAACCTACACATATTTAAATGCTGTAACTGTACGTGCATCCACCACTTCCTCCGGCAGTTCATTCCACACACGAACCACTTCTGTGTGTAAAAAAAAAAGTTGCCTCTCATGTCCTTTTCTCCTCTCACTATAAAAAATGCCCCCTACTTTTGAACTCACCCACACTAGGCAAAAGACCCTCGTCATTCATCTTAACCATGCCCTTCACAGTTTTATAAACCTCAAAAAAGGTCACCCCTCAACTTGCTAAGTCTATTTCCATAATCTCACACCCTTCATTCCCAGCAGCATCCTTGTACATCTTTTCTGAACCCTCTCCAGTTTAATAATATCTTTCCTATAGCAGGGCGACCAGAACTGCACACAGTATTCCAGAAGAGGCCTCACCAATGTCCTATACAACCTCAACATGATGTCCCAATTCCTATACTCAAAGGACTGAGCAATGAAGACGGAGAAAGAGAGAAGTTCCAGTTATACACTGAAGCTAGATTAAGTCATATACTCAAACATTGCAATCAAGTTTGAATAAACAACATTCTGAATAAAGACTATAGTGCTTTTTAGTAAGCCAGGTTGATACTTTGAATAATTTAACCATCAAAGCTGGACTTTCGACACATACCCAAATTGTATACACATGGGCGTTTTATTTTTCCTTAAAACCTATTTTGGTTGAGGTATCATGGTGCAATAAATCAACCAGAAAAATAAAACTTAAAGTTAGCTCTATCCAAAGCAAAGTGGTGAAATTTTGATACTTCAAAGACTTTATACAGAATTCGTATTACTTGTGAAGCGATCAATAAAGGTAACAACTGATACAGAAAGCAGCCTCAATGTTTCATGCAATCAGTAAACTAGTGATCATAGAAATGGTAACGATTACGTAAGTATTTTTATTCAGATATCATTTGACGTACCTAAGATAAACACTTACTTGTGTAGTTAGATATTGTCACTGAATCTGACTGAGTCCCATCTGCTGCCAGTGTTATTACGGTAAAATTGTACTCTGTTCCAGACGTCAGTCCTTTTACAGTAGCATTCTCACTTGGCACAGTTATGCTTCCATTATCACCCGAAGGGGCTGGGTTTCCCTTGGTCAGCACCATGTACTCATAGTCTTCCTTAAAATCTGGTGGTCGATTCCAATTCAGGGTTACAAAGTTGGTGCCAGCTTCCACCACCATCACATCCTGTACTTCATTGGGTTCTGTTGAAACAGTTACCCCACTTCTTTGAATAAACAGTTGCTTACAGCAGTGTGCCAGAAACATCTCACACAAACTTCCTTCAAACCAGAAAACTTGACAAGGGAAATTAAAGTATAATGCACTAGATATCCAAGGTTCAAAAGCATATAAAAAAGGAAAAGCTACATGTAGCAATTCTGAGGCATTTGTATTAAAAAGATTTTAGGAGAAAATGAAAATCAAGAAGCACGGTGGCAGCAGATGACATTCATGATGTGGAGATACAATAGGAATGGGAAAGAGGCGATGACAGGGGAAAATATTAAAAGATAAGCATTAATCATAGCATAATCACTTCAACTACATATTACTCTATAATCACACAAATAATTATTTATCCTTGGAAAGAAAATGTAAGGATTAAATATTTAGAAGTAATTTGGATGAGCAGAAAGAAAACGAGCAGACACCATTGTTTCAATAGGTGAAAAAATGCAAAATGCTGCTCAACTGTAGGAAGACCAATTCTGTGGCAGTCATTGCGAAGGTTAGGTAAAAACAATGACTGCAGATGCTGGAAACCAGATTCTGGATTAGTGGTGCTGGAAAAGCACAGCAGTTCAGGCAGCATCCGAGGAGCAGTAAAATCGACGTTTCGGGCAAAAGCCCTTCATCAGGAAGGTTAGGACTTCCAGTGTAAAATGGTTACTGATGCCAAGTGAAGGGAATGGGAAGGAGGTCAGATTCTTGGTGAAAAACACACAAGTGCAATAAGGAGCATACTTCTTGACAGTTATAATCCTATTCCATCACATATTTTAGCTACATAACTGAAACAGTTTAAGTTCTCATCCTCAAATTTTCCCTTCTCTTACGATATCAGAGGTAAATTGCATAATGCTGCAATCCCTTCATTCCTGTAACACCAACCTGCACTTGGCATTCCACATGAAACCTCACTCCTTTCAGCACATTCTCAGTGGCCTCCTTCCAAGCCTTTATAATCGATGGTGCAAAATACCAGCCATAATATGCTGATGTCAAACTGCAGGTATTAAGGGTCTTTGTCTCCAAGGAACATCACCAGTAGCAGCTCGTAGAGCCTGGTAGTTTAATGTAACACCCATTGACCACAGTGTGGATAAGAAGAATGTATTTTCCTCAGCAGCAAGGTCAATAATCAGTGCACATTGATTTGGTAGAAATAATTGAAAAGCAGAAGTTGGTAGAAGGATGCAAGAGGAATGGAAAGGGCACAACCTATTTGGCTAGAGTTAAGGAACAAAAAATTTGCAATTACTTCATGCAGTATATAAGGGATAGATGAACAAATCTGTACGGAAACTTGAGAGGTGTAATTATAGTTACAGTAGAGGAATATTAATAATCCAAAAATAAACTTGAATACTGGGAGTGAAAAGGGGAAAGAGGCAAAAGTCCTAAAGTATTGTAAGAAGAAATGTTTACAGTAGAATGTTTCAAGCCCAATGAAAAAGATACGGTGCTACACCTGGTTCTACTGAGGTAGGCCAAGTTGATCAAATGCTAGCAGGAGAACATTTAGGGAACAGTGTATTATATGAGAAGGATGGAAAAGGACAAAGACCAATAACAAAGAATAATTAACAAAAGGAAAACCAATTTAATGGATCTAGCCTAGTAAACTGGAACCAAACATTGGCAGGCAAAGATGTCACTGAACAATGAGCTGCCTTTAAAAAGAAAACAGTTCAGGTACAGTCCAGGTCAAAGGAGTAAGCTTGGGCAAATAAATCCAGCTCTACTTGGATGATAAAAATGGGAATTGAGAGGAAGGAGAAAAAGTGTGTTTATGACAGAATCAGGCAGATGATACAAGTTGGGACCAGGCTGAATATAGAAGACTGAGCAGGGGATCAAGAAAAGTGTAGAGAGATTACAAGATCAGACAAGTAAGTAGCACAGCAAAGAAAGAAAAGATCTTCTGCAGACACTCCTAAATAATAACCTCAAAATCTCATTATGTGGTTAATGATATGCCATTGCCATAGGTCTTATTCAATAATGCAACTTTACCATTTAGTGGCATTTCACTGTCAAATGATCTTTTCTACAGAAGCTATCGTGAAAGACATAAGACCAACTGGTGCCCAGTCAAGAGGAAGCAATAATTAAATAAGCATCCACAGGTCTTCAGAATGAAGCAGCAACTCTGGAAGTAACCAGTCCTCTAAGTACTATAAGGGCTGCGATAATTGTACTAATCTTTCCACACCAGTTGCTGAAAACACAGATTGAGGTCAGCCCACAGGCCATCACCATCTGGCACCATTTTGAATAATCAGATCAGCAAGAAATGTGAGATCTCCAGTGTTTGTACCAATGGTCAATGGACTTTGGAAATGGTGGGTTTGGAACTACATTCAGTTTAATGGTGTCACAAAGTTGGTGTGTAGAGATGGTAAAATAGTAAAATGGGGGAAGAGTATTGTATCATCACTTTAAGAGAAAATGCTTTGCATGCTGAGAGATTTAAAATTGAATGTCTGTGGGTAAGCAGCTGCGGGTGCTTGAATTGACTCAACGTATTAAAAAGCCGTTCAGTTAGCAGGCAATATTTTTACCCAGACAATAGCTTAATTTCGGCCAATTCATTTAAAAAAGGCACTTGGAGACTAAGGACCAATTAAATTCAAATCTGATGGTGTTGACAACATGAAACCAATCACATAACAAGAATTTGATATGTCATAGGTGGTATATAACAGAGAGTCAACTGGACAGAGAGGAGATTCTGGATTAGTGGTGCTGGAAGAGCACAGCAGTTCAGGCAGCATCCAAATAGCTTCGAAATCGACGTTTCGGGCAAAAGCCCTTCATCAGGAATAAAGGCAGTGAGCCTGAAGCGTGGAGAGATAAGCTAGAGGAGGGTGGGGGTGGGGAGAAAGCAGCATAGAGTACAATGGGTGAGTGGGGGAGGGGATGAAGGTGATAGGTCAAGGAGGAGAGGGTGGAGTGGATAGGTGGAAAAGAAGATAGGCAGGTAGGACAAGTCCGGGCAAGTCAAGGGGACAGTTACTGAGCTGGAAGTTTAGAACTAGGGTGAGGTGGGGGAAGGGGAAATGAGGAAACTGTTGAAGTCTACATTGATGCCCTGGGGTTGAAGTGTTCCGAGGCAGAAAATGAGGCGTTCTTCCTCCAGGCGTCTGGTAGTGAGGGAGCAGCGGTGAAGGAGGCCCACGACCTCCATGTCCTCGGCAGAGTGGGAGGGGGAGTTGGACAGAGAGGAGAGCCAACTGTCATCTGAAGGGGTGAGAATGAAGTGCCATCTGAGAGAGAAATACCAGGCTCGCACAAGAAATCCCCATGCTCTCTAAAAAGTACTGTCTATCTATAAAGGCACATTTAACGAATATTCTTGACACTAGAAAACAACTGAGAAGGCATTTTGGAAAGAAGATGACGAAAAAAGATACAGAAAGTTGAGGAGGATCAATTCTGTGTGAACTTTGACAGACTAAGTTTTAATTTATTGTCCTTATAAATTAGGTTGATAGAAATGGGACCTATGTTATTGAAATAGCACACCTAAAGATGCTGAGGTCAAATCCCTTTGCTAATTAAAACCAAACATCCAGAAAAGCTTGCCTTACCTTGCAATTTGCTAGAAGTTTGAGTGAGTGAAAGAGAATGCCTAATTTCCACTATTTGAAGAAAGAATAACAATTTATTTTCCGAACTCTAATAGTAAACATTAAACAAAGCTACTAACAAATGGAACATTCTTTCCCCTAACTAACCACTATCCCTTAACTGAACACAATTCTATTAATATGCTGCTCCAACACGATTATTAAACGTTACATTAACTTAATTTCTCAAAGTCCACACAGTCTCTTATGCTGTCTTCCTTCTGGTCTCCTGATTTTGCTGTCTTCTCCCTGAATCTTTTACTTTCTTTTTACTGCGTGTGTTTTTTTTTTACAGGAAACGGTACTTTTTGATACATAGTACCTTCCGAAATTTCTTTGAAAGCAAGATGTTTATTTCTTTGGATGCCCTTTGCTCTCCAGTTTTAAGGCAGTTGCTCTGCGGTTCAGTAGCAGTTGCTCTGCCCAATTTTCAAAATGCCCTTTTTTAAATACCCCCAACATCATTGCCTCTCATTGGTTGGATGCTGTCAATACAATAAATTCAAACTAAATTGGGTTTTAATATCCTGGGCATAATTTAAATTAATTGGTTAAATTTGAATTGTCATAACAGCAACTAAAATTCAGGTATCCACTTAACAGCCATTTGCTGCATGTATCTATTTTAGAACAGCCCATCTCTTGGCTGTTCTGTTCTGGCAGCTATGGCTGTGCTTTAAATTTACTTCAAAATTCAGAAAACGCTTCCTATCTTAAGGTGAGCATATACTCCCTCAACTTCATAACATCTCTCCCCTTAAGAAAAAATGAACCATCGAAATGAAAAGATGGCTTCATTTGGTTTCTCTAATTCTTCATGCCATTACTATGAAATACATCTGTCATTAATCTAAGTTATTCCTCTCATATTAATTCCGCACACATATATAACATTGCAATCGCTACGGTCTAACCTCATATACATTTTCTAAATCCACAATAACACATCTGCAATCACATTTTTACGACCTGCAACATGTACATTTTATAAAGTAAATGTCTGTAACATAAGACTCTAATGAAATAGTCTCATATTTTTAATTTTAAATGTTTCCAAAATCATGAGAGGGTTGTCATCAGTGTATACAACAGTCTCCGACACATTGGCCAATATGAAACTCAATAGTTTTTTTTTCGATGGAGGAGTATTTTCTCAGGTGGATATTGAGTTACTTTGAAAAGTAGCCAATTGGCCATTCAATTGTCATCTCCCAGCATCAATACAGCTTCAACCCCGATATCGCTAGCATCGACTGCAATTTTTAAGGGTTTCAAAATATTTGGTGTCGCTAAAACTATTGCAATGGTTAATATGGCTTTTAAATTCTCAAATGCCTCCTGGCATTGTTCTGTCCACCGAAATTTCACGTTCTTCTTTAGTAAATCCATCAGCAGTGTCACCATGCTGAAATTTAGTACAAACTTCGAGTAGAACCTGCTTCGTCCCCAAAATCGATGCACCTTTTTATTCCGGGATGGTTGTTGAAATTCTTCAATGGCCTTCATCTTCACATTCCTTGGGGTCATCCTTCCATATCTGATGTTCTATCACAAGGGTATCAGGTAATTAGGAAGGATAGGCTGGAAGGTAAGGGAGGTGGGGTCATGCTCTTAATTAAGAGCGAGATTAGGGCGATAGGAAGAGACAATTTAGGAAATAAGAAGGAAAAATGTAGAACCCAGTTGGGTGGAGATCAGGAACAGTAAGGGGAAGAGGTCATGGGAGGGAGTCTTAGGCCACCCAATAATAACGTTGCAGTGGCACAAATAATCGAGAAATATCTGAGGCATGTAAGAATGGAACGGCAGTTGTCATGTTGCGGTTCTGTTCGCCGAGCTGGGAATTTGTGTTGCAATTTCGTCCCCTGTCTAGGTGACATCCTCAGTGCTTGGGAGCCTCCTGTGAAGCGCTTCTGTGATCTTTCCTCCGGCATTTGTAGTGGTTTGAATCTGTCGCTTCCGGTTGTCAGTTCCAGCTAAACGTTGCAGTGGCCGATATATTGGGTCCAGGTCGATGTTCTTATTGACTGAATCTGTGGATGCGTGCCATGCCTCTAGGAATTCCCTGACTGTTTTGTTTGACTTGCCCTATAATAGTAGTGTTGTCCCAGTCGAATTCATGTTGCTTGTCATCTGTGAGTGTGGCTACTAAGGATGTGGTGTCGTTTCGTAGCTAGTTGGTGTTCATGGATAGCAATCCTGATCTAAACCAGGATTTTATGCTTAAACAATGGAGATGATAATGAGATGAGGAAGGAGTTAGCTAAATTAGAATGGTAATGCAAGTTTTTTGGTGGAACAGTTGAGAAACAGTGGAGGACTTTCAAAGAGATTTTTCACAGTGCTCAAGGAAAGTATATTCCAGTCAAAAACAAGGATAGCAAGCCTTTGATAACCAAGGAAATAAAGCAAGGCATCCAAAAAACTCAGGTTTACAAAGTAGCCAGGAGTAGCGGGAAACAGGAAGATTGGAAAAACTTTAAAAAGCAAAAAGAACCACGAGGCAAACAATAAAGCAAGGGAAGATGGATTTTGACTGCAAAGTAGCACAGAATATAAAAACAGGCAGGAAAAGTTTTTTATAAATATATAAAATGGAAAAGAGTAGCTAAAGTGGACCTAGGTCCCTTGCAGGATGAGAAAGGGGAGATAATATTAGGTAATGCTGAAACGGCCGAGGCCTTGAATAACTAGTTTGGGTCAGTCTTCATAGTGGAAAATGTGTCCAACATGCCAAAGAATGATATTAAGGATATGATGGGAGGGGAGGACCTCAATTCAATTGTTATCACTAAAGGGATAGTCCTGAGCAAACTTGAGGGTCTGAAGGTAGATATGTCCCCTGGTTCTGATGGAATGCATCCCAGAGTGCTGAAAGAAATGGTGGGAAGTTACAGAAGATACATTAGTGGTAATTTACCCACTGGATCCCAAGCAGGACCCAGAGGACTGGAAGACAGCAAATGTCACACCGCTGTTTAAAAAAGATGTAGGCAAAAGGCAGGTAACTACTGGCCGGTTAGCTTAACATCTGTAGTCAGGAAAATGCTGGAGGATATCATTAAAGAATAAATAGTAAGATATCCAGATGGACAGGATTCAATCAGGCAGATGCAGCCTGGATTCAGGAAAAGAAAGTCTGGTTTGACAAATTTACTGGAGTTCTTGGTGGATGTAACAAGTGCATTGGATGGAGGGCAATAGGTAGGTGTTGTACACTTGGATTTCTAGAAGGCATTCAACAAGGTGCCACATAAAAGACTCATTCATAAAATAAAAATGCATGGAGTTGCAGGGAATATACTAGATATAGGATGGATAGAGGACTGGTTAACCAATAGAAAGTAGAGAGTTGAGATAAATGAATGCTTCTCTGGTTGGATATCAGTGGTGAGAGGGGTGCCACAGGGGTCGGTGTTGGGCCTGCAACAGTATGTGATATATTTAAGTGATTTGGAAGAGGAGACAGAGTATAATCCTAGTTTGCTGATGACACTAAATTGAGTGGAAATGCAAACTGTGCAGAGGATGTGGAGGGATTGCAGGAGAGATTTAGATAAGTTAAGTGAGTAGGCAAGGATCTGGCAGATGGAGTACAATATTGGTAAATGCAAGGTTATCCACTTTGCAAGTAAAATTAATAATTCAGAGTATTATTTAAATGGTGAAAGACTGCAGCATGCTGCTGTGCAGAGGGACTCGTACATGAATCATGAAAAGTTGACTTGCAGGTGCAGGCCAAGAGAATATTGTCTTTCATTGCTAGAGGGACTGAAATTAAGAACAGGGAGGCTCTGCTGCAATTGTTCAAGGTATTCATGAGGCTGTACCTGGGGTATTGTCTGTAGTCCTGCTTGCTGTAACTTGTAATAGTGCGATCTTGTTACTACTTAGTCTGGAAAACTTCCAGGATATTTTTCTTTTAATTCCTCAATTCCCAGGTTTTCCTTCGGTTTCTCCATCCCAAGGGGCATCACTCCCACCTTGCATGCTGCTAATTTGTTCCCAAGAACAAACTATATTCTTGGAATTGACATTCTGTCAACCACTCCCACTATTACTTCTCCAGTTTTGATTTAGCTGTCCAACCTGATCTTACACTGGGAATGCTACATTTTTGTCCAACTATTCCACAAATTATCACCCTCTTGAGTAACACGTCAGAAAGAATGCAAATGCTTTCATTTCTTACTATTAGAGACTGACCAGATCCAATAGCTCTTAAAATGATAACTTCTTTCCCTTCTCCCCCTATTCTTCTTGAGTATGCTTTACCCACAGAAGTGAAGTCATTAAAGAGATTGGGCATAACCTCAATACCCAGTCCCTCCAGAGGCTGTGCACTCACCTGCAGCTCCTCAACTTTTCTTGGGGATTCCTTTATTACTTCCACTAATCCCACTGGTTTAGCTCCTTTTACCACATCTTTTCTCCCAGTGCCTTTCTTCAACGACCAGCACCAGTACTTTATGTGACCCACCCTACCACAGTGGAAACACCTGAGGCCTTTCATTTCCTGTTCACCTGTGTGAACTATTTCCAGAGTGATCTTTTTCCCTTTTGTGTTCAAGGCGTTCCCCCCCTCCCAATTTCTATCCCTCACGGGATGGAATTCCTTTCAGAAGCTAAATTTCACCTTATGCACCAATGTAAATGTATATTCATCTCCATTTCTGCCACTCTTCTCACTTCTTGAACTTTCTGTTCGTCCACATAAGTTCTTATCATCTCTGGAAGTGAGTTTTTAAGCTCCTCCAGCAGAATAATCTCCCTTACAGCCTCATATGTCTTGTCTATTTTTAAGGTCCGCACCGATCTATCAAAATTGCTATGTTTAGTCTTTCAAACTCAAAATAAAGAAAGAATCAAGCCAGACTAATGTTTCTGAACCGGTGTCTCTATGTTTCTGGTACCAATTCATAAGCACTCAAAGTAATCATAATCTCTTGACCCCCCTCATCTGATAGCACTGCAAATACCTCACTAGCCTCGCCGACCAGCTTAGTCTGAACTAGCATTACCCACAAGTTCTCTGGTCACTTCTTCTGCCTGGCCAATTTTTCAAATAAAATAAGATGCTGAAATGTGGCAATTTTTTTAACATATTTGTATAGACTGCTACCTTCTCCCATCCTGTTAATTTAACTTTCGAAGAACAAAAAAAAATTACAGCATAGAAACAGGCCCTTCAGTCCTCCAAGACTGCGCCGATCCAGATCCTCCATCTAAACCTGTTGCCTAATTTCTAAGTATCTGTACCCCTCTGCTCCCTGCCCATTCATGTATCTGTCTAGATACATCTTAAATGATGCTATCGTGCCTGCCTCTACCACCTCTGCTGGCAACACATTCCCGGAACCACCACCCTCTAGCGTAAAGAACTTTCCACTCATATCTCCATTGAACTTTTCCCCTCTCACCTGGAACTAGTGACCCCTAGCAATTGAACCCCCACTCTGCGAAAAAGCTCTTTGCTATCCACCCTGTCTATACACTTTATGATTTTGTAGACCTCAATCAGGTCCCCCCTCAATCTCCAACTTTCTAATGCAAATAATCCTAATCTACTCAAACTTCCCTCATAGCTAGTGCCTTCCATATCAGGCAACATCCTGGTGAACTTCCTCTGCACCTTCTCCAAAGCATCCACATCTTTTTGTTAATGTGGTGACCAGAACTGTATGCAGTGTTCCAAATGTGGCCGAACAAAAGATCTATACATGTGTAAAATGACCTGCCAACTCTTGTACTCAATACCCCTTCTGGAGGAAGGAACGAATGCCTTCTTGATCACACTATCGGCAAGTGCTGTCACCTTCAGGGTACAATGGACCTGAACACCCAAATCTTTCTGTACATCAATTTTCCCAGGGCTTTTCCATTTGCTGTATAGGTCACTCTTGAATTGGATCTTCCAAAAGGCATCACCTCACATTTGTCCATATTGAACTCCATCTGCCATTTCTCTGCCCAACTCTCCAACCTATCTCTCTATGTTCTGCTGTATTCTCTGACAGTCCCCTTCACTATCTGCGACTTTTACCAATCTTAGTGTCATCTGCAAACTTGCTAATCAGACCATCTATCCCTTCCTCCAGATCACTTATATATACCACAAACAACAGTGGTCCCATCAAGGAGCCCTGTGGAACACCACTGGTCACAGTTCTCCATTTTGAGAAACTCACTTCGACTACTACTTTGTCTCCTGTTGCCCAGCCACTTCTCTATCCATCTAGCTAGAACACCCTGGACCCCATGGGGAACCTTATCAAATGCCTTAGTGAAGTTCATGTATATGATATCTACAGTCCTTCCCTCATCATTCAACTTTGTCACAGCCTCAAAAGAATTCTATTAAAACATGAGCTTCCTTGCACAAAACCATATTACTTAAGCCCATTTTCTTCAGTATGTAAATAGATCCTATCTCTCAATATCTTCTCCAGCAGCTTCCCTACCATTGACGTCAGGCTCACCAATCTAGAATTACCTGGATTATCCTTGCTACCCTTCTTAAACAAGGGGACAACATCTGCAATTCTCCAGTCCTCTAGGACCTCACATGTGTTCAAGGATGTTGCAAAGATATCCAATAAGGCCTCTGTTATTTCCTCTCTTGCTTCCCTCAGTAACCTGGGATAGGTCCCATCCGCACCTGGGGACTTGTCCACCAAGCCTTTTGGAATACCCAACACTTCCTCCCTCTTATGCCAATTTGACCGAGAGTAATCAAACATCTATCCCTAACCTCAACATCCATCATGTCCCTCTCCTCGGTGAATACCGATGCAAAGTACTCATTAAGAATCTCACTCATTTTCTCTGATTCTATGCATATCTCTCCTCCTTTGTTCTTGAGTGGGCCAATCTTTTTATCTAGTTACCTTCTTACTCCTTATATACGAATGAAAATTTGCAACTCCTTTTCTCTTTCTTCTCTCTCTCTTTGCTCCGCTAAGAATGTTCTCTTCATTTCTTCCTCTTCTAACTTAAGCCACTTCATCTGCAATTGAAATTTAGCCATTTCCAAAAATTCTAATGGCCTTTCCAACACATTTATATGCTGAGCTATTTCAGTTATAACCCCTTCTTTTTTCAGAGAGATAGGCAATTCCATCTCCAGCTTGTCTGCCAATTGCAGCAGCTTGTCCTTTGCTCACCATGTGTAAAATTCCCAAAGTCACTTCTTCCACCCCCAGAAAACATTTAGTAACTGAAAGTGTCATTTCTTTCACTTTTACTCTAACCAACTACAAGTAGTCAAAATTAAACAGATTTTTCTCACCTAAGTTTATTTAAGGATCTAGAAAACTAATCGCCTAAGTGTGTTTAAATCTGCTGGGACCTTTCATACCAAAACCTTTCCAAATCTGTCCAAACCCTGAATGATAAGCACCCAAAACTTTACAACATTGAGGTCAAACCCCTCCACTGGTTAAAACCAAACACACAGCAAAGCTCACCTTGCCTTACAATCTGTGACTAGTGTCTGTGAAAGAGAACCTTTAAGTGCCACTATTTAACGAAAAAACAATTCATTTTCCTAACTATAGTAGTGAACACTAATCAAAGGTATTAACAAACCGAACATTCTTTCCTCTAACTAACTACTATCCCTCAACTGAACACATTTCTATTAATATGCTTTCCAATCACAATTGTTAAACATTATGTTAACTTAATTTCTCAAAGTCTACACAGTCTCTTATGCTGTCTTCCTTCTGGTCTTCTGATCCTGCTGTTTTCTACTTGGATCTTCTTTCTTTTTACTGTGTGTGTTTTCATAGAAATGGTACTTTTTGATACACAGTGCCTTCTGAAATTTCTTTGAGAGCAAGAGGTTTATTTCTTTGGATGGCCTTTGCTCTCCTGCTCTATGTTAGTTGGTTCTGCAGTTCAGTGGCAGTTGCTCTGCCCAATTTTCAAAATGCCCATGTTTTTTATTTCTCCAACATCATTCTCTCTCATTGGTCGGATGTTGTCAATACAATAAATTCAAATTCAATTGGGTTATAGCATCCTGGGCATAATTCAAATTACCATATATATTGGTGCATAGGACATTCTCGTGTATAAGTAGACCCCTTTTTTGTTCAAAGATCTGATCATTTTCACATACCTCGTGCATAAGCTGACCCTAGTTTTCAGGGGTCTCTTCCTGATCATATATGTAACCTTAAAGGGCATGATTTGCAAATTTTTGATTCAAATGCAACACCTGCGTTATCACAAATATCTATGATACCGTACGGCAGCTCTTGACCTCGTCTTCCCACTGTTGCTTCAATTCTTTACAAGTAGGTGTCGCATAGAGTTGTACTCCAAATTTGTTGTAGAATTCCCCAAACTTTCCTGACAAAATGGCACCATGAAGAAACAAGTATACAGCACAGTTTAAACTACAAGTTGTTCAAGTTCCACAGAAGACCAACAATACCACAGCTACAAGGAACTTCTGTGTTTGTGAAACGCTTGTTCGAGATTATAGGAAAAAAGCCACACATTTAAAGGCTATGCCAAAGCAGAAGCGTGCCAACCGAGGAAAGATGTCATAACGAGAGGAAAAAGATTGCTGACTGGGTTAATCAGTGTCAGCTGAACAGAAGCATCGTGACTTGACAATGTAGAAGAATTAGCACCAAAAAAAGATGGATTCAGTGATTTCAAAGCCCGTGCTGGATGGTGCAGTAGGTTTGTGAAAAGGTACGATTTAGTGTTTAGACAGGAAACCAAGATCGCCCAACATCTAACAGCAGAACATAATGACAAGTTAATTGGGTCCCATTGCTTTGTAATCAGAAATCAGAAAAAACCGGGTGTAGGCTCGCATGCATCGGCAATATGGATGAAACACCAATGAACTCTGATAACCCAGGGAACAGAACTGTGGACAAGATTGGAGAAAGACAGTTTTGGTTTAGACTACTGGCCATGAAAGGAGTTGATTCACTGCGGTACTTGATTGGATGGCAGATGGAACAAAGTTAAAGCCCATGGTGATTTTAAAACTGAAAACTCTGCTAAAGCTCTGTCCTCGTCCATGAAACAGGTTGGACAGAAGAAGGTGGCTGCAAGACTTAGATTAGGGAGGTCTGAAATATGCAACCACATGGACTTAGAAAGGAAACAAAAAAGTTACTGGTTTGGAATATGTTCAGATCACACAGAGAGTGTTATCAGTGAAATTCGGGGGGGGGTGGGGGCAGGTAGGTTATATCATTTGACAACTTTTTTTTTTATCAGATTACAAGGCGAGGTTAGCTTCTCTGGGTGTTTCAGGTTTTAATTGTCAGAGAGGTCAAAGAGTCATAGAGATGTACAGCATAGAAACAGACCCTTCGGTCCAACCCGTCCATGCCAACCAGATATCCCAACCCAATCTAGTCTCACCTGCCAGCACCCGGCCCATATCCCTCCAAACCCTTCCTATTCATATACCCATCCAAATGCCTCTTAAGTGTTGCAATTGTACCAGCCTCCACCACATCCTCTGGCAGCTCATTCCATACACGTACCACCCTCTGCATGAAAAAGTTGTCCCTTAGGTCTCTTTTATATCTTTCCCCTCTCACCCTAAACCTACGCCCTCTAGTTCTGGACTCCCCGACCCCAGGGAAAAGACTTTGCCTATTTATCCTATCTATGCCCCTCATAATTTTGTAAACCTCTATAAGGTCACCCCTCAGCCTCCGACGCTCCAGGAAAACCAGCCCTAGCCTGTTCAGCTTCTCCCTGTAGCTCAGATCCTCCAACCCTGGCAACATCCTTGTAAATCTTTTCTGAACCCTTTCAAGTTTCACAACATCTTTCCGATAGGAAGGAGACAGAATTGCATGCAATATTCCAACAGTGGCCTAACCAATATCCTGTACAGACGCAACATGACCTCCCAACTCCTGTACTCAATACTCTGACCAATAAATGAAAGCATACCAAACGCCTTCTTCTCTATCCTATCTACCTGCGACTCCACTTTCAAGGAGCTATGAACCTGCACTCCAAGGTCTCTTTGTTCAGCAACACTCCCTAGGACCTTACCATTAAGCATATAAGTCCTGCTAAGATTTGCTTTCCCAAAATACGGCACCTCTTATTTATCTGAATTAAAGTCCATCTGCCACTCCTCAGCCCATTGCCCCATCTGGTCCAGATCCTGTTGTAGTCGGAGGTAACCCTCTTCGCTGTCCACTACACCTCCAATTTTGGGGTCATCTGCAAACTTACTAACTGTACCTCTTATGCTCACATCCAAATCATTTATCTAAATGACAAAAAGTAGAGGGGCCCAGCACCAAACCTTGTGGCACGCCACTGGTCACAAGCCTCCAGTCTGAAAAACAACCTTCCACCACCACCCTCTGTCTTCTACCTTTGAGACAGTTTCTGTATCCAAATGGCGAGTTCTCCCTGTATTCCATGAGATCTAACCTTGCTAATCAGTCTCCCATAGGGAACCTCGTTGAACGCCTTACTAAAGCCACATAGATCACATCTACTGCTCTGCCCTCATCAATCTTCTTTGTTACTTCTTCAAAAAACTCAATCAAGTTTGTGAGACATGATTTCCCACACACAAAGCCATGTTGACTATCCCGAATCAGTCCTTGCCTTTCCAAATACATGGACATCCTGTCCCTCAGGATTCCCTCCAACCACTTGCCCACCACCGAGGTCAGACTCACTGGTTTATAGCTCCCTGGCTTGTCTTTACCACCCTTCTTAAACAGTGGCACCACGTTTGCCAACCTCCAGTCTTCCGGCACCTCACCTGTGACTATCGATGATACAAATATCTCAGCAAGAGGCCCAGCAATCACTTCTCTAGCTTCCCACAGAGTTCTTGGGTACACCTGATCAGGTCCTGAGGATTTATCCACGTTTAACCGTTTCAAGACATCCAGCACTTCATCCTCCGTAATCTGGAAATTTTGCAAGATGTCACCATCTATTTCCCTACAGTCTATATCTTCCATATCCTTTTCCACAGTAAATACGGATGCAAAGTATTCATTTAGTATCTCCCCCATTTTCTGTGGCTCCACACAAAGGCCGCCTTGCTGATCTTCTCTCCCTAGTTACCCTTTTGTCCTTAATATATTTGTAAAAACCCTTTGGATTCTCCTTAATTCTATTTGCCAAAGCTATCTCATGTCCCCGTTTTGCCCTCCTGATTTCCCTCTTAAGTATACCCCTACTGCCTTTATGCTCTTCTAAGGATTCACTCGATCTATCCTGTCTATACCTGACATATGCTTCCTTCTTTTTCTTAACCAAACCCTCAATTTCTTTAGTCATCCAGCATTCCCAATACCTACCAGCCTTCCCTTTCACCCTGACAGGAATATACTTTCTCTGGATTCTTGTTATCTCATTTCTGAATGCTTCCCATTTTCCAGCCGTACCTTTACCTGTGAACATCTGCCTCCAATCAGCTTTCAAAAGTTCTTGCCTGATTCGTCAAAATTGGCCTTTCTCCAATTTAGAATTTCAACTTTTAGATCTGGTTTATCCTTTTCCATCACTGTTTTGAAACAAATAGAATTATGGTCGCTGGCCCCAAAGTGTTCCCCCACTGACACCTCAGTCACCTGCCCTGCCTTATTTCCCAAGAGTAGGTCAAGTTTTGCACCTTCTCTAGTAGGTACATCCACATACTGAATCAGAAAATTGTCTTGTACACACTTAAGAAATCCCTCTCCATCTAAACCTTTAATACTATGGCAGTCCCAGTCGATGTTTGGAAAATTAAAATCCTCTACCATAACTACCCTATTCTTCTTACAGATAGCTGAGATCTCCTTACAAGTTTGTTTCTCAATTTCCCTCTGACTATTGGGGTGGGGGGGGTCTATAATACAATCCCAATAAGGTGATCATCCCTTTCTGGTTTCTCAGTTCCACCCAAATAACTTCCCTGGATGTAATTCCTGGAATATCCTCCCTTAGAACAGCTGCAATGCTATCCCTTATCAAAAACGCCACTCCCCCTCCTCTCTTGCCTCCCTTTCTATCCTTCCTGTAGCATTTGTATCCTGGAACATTAAGCTGCCAGTTCTGCCCACCCCTGAGCCATGTTTCCGTAATTGCTATGATATCCCAGTCCCATGTTCATAACCATGCCCTGAGTTCATCTGCCTTTCCTGTTAGGCCCCTTGCATTGAAATAAATGCAGTTTAATTTATTAGTCCTACCTTGTCCCTGCCTGCCCTGACTGTTTGACTCACTTCTGTTCTCAGCTGTACCCGTCTCAGATCGATCTCTTTCCTCACTATCTCCCTGGGTCCCACCCACCACCTTACTAGTTTAAATTCTCCCAAGCAGTTCTAGCAAATTTCTCTGCCAGTATATTAGTCCCCTACCAATTTAGGTGCAATCCGTCCTTCTTGTACAGGTCACTTCTACCCCAAAAGAGATTCTAATGATCCAAAAATGTGAATCCTTCTCCCAAGCACCAGCTCCTCAGCCATGCATTCATCTGCTCTGTCCTTCTATTCCTGCCCTCACTAGCTCATAGCACTGGGAGTAATCCATATATTCCTACCCTTGAGGACTTCCTTTTTAAATTTCTGCCTAACTCTCTGTAATCTCCTTTCAGAGTCTCAACCTTTTCCCTTCCAATGTGGACAATGACCTCCTGCTGGCCCCCCTCCCCCGTGAGAATATTGTGCACCCTCTCTGAGACATCCTTGATCCTGGCACCTGGGAAACAACACCATTCTGCTTTTTCTCTGCTGGCCACAGAAACCTGTACCTCCGACTACAGAGTCCCCTAACACAATTGATCTCTTGGAAGCCAACGTAACCCTCATTGCATTAGAGCCAGTCACAATACCAGAAACTTGACTGTCTGTGCTACATTCCCCTGAGAACCCATCACCCCCTACATTTTCCAAAACTGCATATCTATTTGAAATGGGTATATCCACAAAAGACTCCTGTACTAGCTGCCGACCTCTCTTACCCTTCCTGGCGTTAACCCATCTATGTGACTGTATCTGAGACTTTCCCCCCTTCCTATAACTGCCATCCATCACATACTGTTGCTGTTGCAAATTCCTCATCACTTCCATCTGTCTCTCCAACCGACCACTCGATCTGATAAGATTCGCAACCAACAGCATTTACGGCAGATATAATCCGCAGTAACCATTAAACTCTCTTTAAACTCCCACATCTGACAAGAAGCACATATCACTGCAAAGGCCATTTTTGCGCCTTCACAATCTACAGACCCAGAAAATAACACCATCTTATTCCTCTGCAAACACTGCTCCAGGTTAAATTAATAGCTATGACTTATATTTTAAGTTTAATCAAGAGACTTATCTCCAAAAACATATAATCAAGAAAGAATCCAATGTACTCACTACTGCAGTCTTTCTCTTGGACAGACTTAAAACAACAATTAACTTATCTGATTCTGTGCAGTGAACTTCGCCCAACAGTTCCTCCAAGATTAGTTGTGAATTTCACTGTTATTTAATTTTCCCAGATGCACTCCGATGTCCAGCGATACACGAATTCAAACAGCAAAGGCAGGTTCTCTCTTTCTCTCTCTCTCTCTCCCCTGTACTGTCCTCACCACATGTTTCCTTTGTCTGTTCTTCTCCCTTTTAAGCTGCTGTTATTTTGACTTTTTTTTCCCCAAAGTTCCAAAACAATGCAACAGCATATAAAACAGTAATTGCTGCTCCTGGAATTTGAGGAAATCATCTCCAAAACCTAAAATACCTCAAAAAAAAGGAGCAGCTCTTACAGCCAGAAATTTTTCCCATCCTCCATCTTGGATTACCCAGAATCCCAAGTGTTGACATTCACTTCGTAACAGATATAATCAAATGTTTCAGTCAATGTTGTTAACAAAATGCTTTAACTGAACAAGATAGAAATCAGGGAAAGTACTTGGGAAGAGATAGAGACTTAGGGTTTCCTGGATATGCAGCTGAATGTCTGAACAATGCTGTAATGTAACTCTGCCATCAGTGGTCATTTGTTAGAGACTCTGCTATCAAGTAAGAACTAGGATAGCTCAGAGCAGTGAGCTCTGCTGCCATATCATATACACACTGTTAAAAAGTGTTTTTTAAAAGAAACCTGCATATCTAACTGGAACTTGTATGAAGAAGAGAAAAATGCACACTTAAATAGGAAGTCTTTTGAAATGATAATGCCCAAGTTACTGAGTTTTCAGTAATTCCAAATTGTAAACTCTTCTCTTTCCCTTTTTGTCTCCCTGAGTGCTTCTGCAAGTGTATGCTTGACTTGGTGCTGTGTATGCCAATGATCTTCTCCTGAGTTTAGGTGTTTGAAGAATCTTGACTTTTGTTTTGGTTTTGGATCCCTTAAAGATTGGGGCAAACCACAGCCTACTTCAAATGGCAAAAGGAAGACCTCTACTCACAGACAAGAGAAAAATAAAGTAATTCAATTCATCTCTCTCTCTCTCTCTCGTTCACAACAAGAGGGAGGGGGCATGCAGGGGAGAAACAAAATTATGGGAATTAGATCAACTGCCAAGTTTTCAACCACTTGTTCTCTCATTAACAGATGATTTAAACATTATTAACCTTCACGAGAGTCCCTTTCCACAATGATCACATTTTATGAATGTTAGCTTGGAAGGAATTGTCAGTGAGGTAAAAACAATGACTGCAGATGCTGGAAACCAGATTCTGGATTAGTGGTGCTGGAAGAGCACAGCAGTTCAGGGAGCATCCAAGGAGCTTCCAAGGAATCCAAGGAATTGTCAGTGGCAAGGCCATTATATAGTTGATGGAAGCCTGCCCCTCAAATAATGTGCAGAGGGTTATATTCACTCATTCAATATGTGAAAGATGTCCATTGCAAATACATATATTGATAATACATTTATGAGTAAAAACATGGTAGTGTTGTCTGGTGTTTCTGAAGTCAAAACCACAATATTTACTCCTACAGCATTTAGCTCATGACCATGCACAGCCTTCAACATACTAAAACTTCAAACTCGATACTGGGAAGGTTCACAAGCCTTGGTCCATGGAATGAGACAGATGTCCTATGGTGAAAAGCTAAGTAAATGGGTCCATGTGCTCAGGAGTTAGGAACAAGACAAGTAATCATGATGAAACATAAAAAGATTATGAAAAGACTTGAAAGGGAGGATAGTTAGGCATGATCTCCCCCCAGCTGGGAAACTTACAAGGGGCAGCGTGATGCCAATCATTTAGGACTGAAATAAGGAAAAAATTCTTCCCTTAAAGAGCTGTGAATCTCTGGAATGTTCTGGCCCAAAGTGATGTCAAAGTGCAAAATATTTTTAAGGTTGAGAGACTTTACATCTCCCAATGAGAATCAAGAGATGAGAGGCAGGAGTGGGTAAAAAAGAATTATTCCAATATTTACCACATCAGTAATCAAAGGGAGAGAAAGCTAAATAGATCATATTCATTCCATGCTGCTGTAGACCCTACTTTCTTCTCTATTCCAAAATTTCAACCATACAGGTTCAGAACTGCTCAGAAAAGGATGTTGACTACGTGCAACATGAAAACACTGTGCCAAATTTTTGAATCCATGAGGTTATTACTGATACCATCCCAGTCAGTAAATACAGGAAACACTATAGCATTAGGATCACTTGCTAAGCTGAAGATTTATTATTTCATTTCAGTTTCGAGTAGGTCAAGCAGGATTCTGGTGACTTTACCTTTAAAACTGGAATTAAAAGGTGAATCACAGTCAAGGCAGCCATGAAATTATTGTTTATTGATGTAAAAGTAAACACCCCAATCATCAATGACCTTTTGAGAAGGAGATCTGTCATTCTGAACTAATTCGGCCTCCATGTCATTCCAGGGTCACCAGCAACATGACTGCACGCTAATTATCCTCTGAAATGGATGAGCAAATCACACATCGTTGTTCATGTCACAGAAACATTCTAACATGCAACTAAAGCAGACAACCTCTGAACAGTAAATAGCAGCAATGAACAATAATGGTCACATTCCATCAATAAATCCAAAAGAAATCTCATCCTGTTGCCTAACGGACTGCACTTTTCCCTTTCCACAGCAGAATCCTTACTTCATTCCAGTACACACATTTCCTCCAAACAATCCTGAATGATCCGAGAAAGATGGAACACATGCAGCTTCAGATGTTTCCAGATACAAACCAAGATCATATCTGAAGTAATATCAGTCTATGAAGATCGTGATATTCAATTTTGAATATCACAATGTGTCAAATTCCTAATATCAACACGTTTGTGCTTACTCTTCGATAGGAAAGAGAGAACATTAAAAGAGAGAGAGAGAGAGAGAGAGATTTTCCATTGGTGATGATCACGGCAGGACAATAGAAATTAGATGTTGACAACATCAGCCCCACCTTGCATGTTCCTTTCCACCTCAGGTTGATCGAGAGACCCTCAGCCAGACCAATCCATATCATTCCAATTCATTCAAATATTCAACCTAATATTAGTCCACAATTCATACTGAACAGCTTCCTTACCTGTTGTAAAAGAAACTGTAACCGGAACTGATGCTGTACCATCTGCTCCGGTGTGAACACGTTGAATGTGTAATTGGGGCTGAAAATGTGTTGCTGGAAAAGCGCAGCAGGTCAGGCAGCATCCAAGGAGCAGGAGAATCGACGTTTTGGGCATGACCCCTTCTTCAGGAATGAGGAAAGTGTGCCAAGCAGGCTAAGATAAAAGGTAGGGAGGAGGGACTTGGGGGGAGGGGCGTTGGGAATGCGATAGGTGAAAGGAGGTTAAGGTGAGAGTGATAAGGTGAGGGTGATAGGCCAGAGTGGGGGTGGGGCGGAGAGGTCAGAAAGAAGATTGCAGGTTAGGAAGGTGGTGCTGAGTTCGAGTGTTGGGACTGAGACAAGGTGGGGGGAGGGGAAATGAGGAAACTGGAGAAATCTGAGATCATCCCTTGTAATTGGGCCCAGGGTTCAGATCCACCACTGTAATCGACTCATCAGTAACAATGCTATTTGAAGGTGGATCTCCAATTGTCTCCACCTTATACCTGTACTCAGCCTTATAGTCTGACTGGCAGTTCCATCTCAGGGTGACTGAAGTAGTGTAGTATTTCACAAAGGATATGTTGGTCACAGCATTTTGAACTACAAATATTAAGCAGATGTTAAGAACAACATCAGCCTCACAATGCCTGCTTCTCCACTCCTCTCAACGATCCAGGAGAGCCTCAGAGGACCAACCCATATCATTCCAATACTGATCCACTGCACTGAACTGGCCATCACAAACATCACATCAACAACCAGGAAAATGCACCACAAGAGATCCTTTAATCTACATGAGGATGTGTCCTGTCGAAATTCCCTGTGCTCTCTTGCCTCAGGACTAGTTTGTTATGAATGTCAACATTACATCAAAAACCAAGGCTGTGTACATGTTGACTAGTTTGGGTGATTGAGATCCAGCTAACGTTCATTCATTTCAACATACTTTACATTCTCCTCTTGTAGTTGCTCAATAATTGAAGTCTAAAAGAATTGTATACATTGCAGCACAGTTACTGCATCCATTCTGTATATCTCAGTTGGCTGCTTCATTGCTGACATAAAGGCAAGTTTATGAGCACTATGTTCTGTATCAATCATCCTCAGGTGAGTCAATGGGTCAAATAATATATAGATGACACATCAACTGACTATTTCACTGCCAGGCAATTGGTTAAATATGATGGAATTATTCCAAATTGGTGGAGTCTCAGAACATAATGATCATGGACTCGTAAATCCTGGGGCCTAGGTTAACATGTGGGGACACAATTCAAAGCCAGTCACATGACAGCTGATGAAATTTCAGTTCAATTCATTAGTAAAACTGTACAACCAGTCGTAATCTGGTGACTTTACCATTTAAACTGGAACTAGAACGTGAATCCCAGTCAAGGTAGCCATGAAATCATCATTTATTGGTGAATGAAGTGTTCCTTTACCATCAAAAGCCTTTAGTGAAGTAGACTGGTCATTCTGAACTGATTTGGCCTCTATGTTATTTTAGGGTCACTAGTACGCATGTTAATTATCCACTAAAATGGACAAGCAAACTACACAAATTCACTGGCCATGTCGTAAAAACATTCTAACATGCAACTACAGCAGGTAATCCTCCAAACAATAAGTATTAGCATTGAACAAAATCAGTCAAATTCCATCAATTAATGCAAAAGAAATCTCATCCTGTTGCCTAACACACCGCACTTTTCACATCAGATTCCTCACTTCATTCCAGTACATAACACTTCCTCCAATACAATCCTGAATCAGTTCAGAAACATGGCACATATGCAACTTCAGATCTTTCCAGATACAAACCAAGACCACATCTGAAGTAACCTCAGCCGCCCCATCTGAAGATTGTTACAAATTCCTGGTGGTGTCAACACATTTATGCTTACTCTTAGGTAGGAAAGAGAGAACATTAAGAGAAAGAGACTTCCAGGTTGGCCCATTGGTGATGATCACAGCACAACAGTGGAAAGGAGACGCTGAGAACAACATCAGCCCCATCTTGCATGTTCCTTTCCACCTCAGATTGACCTAGGAGAGCCTCAGCAGGACCAATCCATATCATTCCAATTCATTCAAATATTCAGTCAAATATTAATATCCATTCCAATATCAATTCAAAGGCCATATTAAGCAGCTTCCTTACCTGTCGTAAAAGAAACTGTAACTGGATCTGATGCTGTACCATCTCCTGCCAGTGTCAACACTCTGAACGTGTATTTTGTCCCAGGGTTCAGATCCACCACTGTAATAGACTCATTAGAAACAGTGCTATTTGAAGACACATCTCCAATCGTCTCCACCTTATATGTGTACTCAGCCTTATAGTCTGACTGGCGGTCCCATCTCAGAGTAATTGAAGTGGTGTTGCGACTCACAAGGGTTACATTAGTCACGGCATTTGGTGCTGCAAATAGAAATCAGATGTTGAGAACAACATCAGCCTCACCTTACCTGCTCCTCTCCGCCTCCCAATGATCCATGACAGCCTCAGTAGGACCAATCCATATCATTCCACCTCTGATACACGACATAGATGTGATGTTTGATGGTCAATTCAAAGCCAAACTCCCTCCAAGAGTTCCTCGAACCTTTCTCCTAGATGCTGAAGTGTCTCTGTGCTCTCTTGCTTCAGGGCTGGATTATTATAAATTTTTATGTTAAATCACAAGCCAAGACTGTAAACAAGTTGACAGGTTTGCCTGATTCAGGTCTGACTAGCTGTCTTTCATTTTGATATCTTAGACATTCTCCTCTTGCACTGAAGATGCAACAGAACTGGTTCCACACAACAGGAGTTATTATAGTCCATCTGCGATTCTTCAGATTTATGCTTGATTGCTGACATAAAAGCAAGATTATGAGCAGTGTCTTCCATATCAATCACCCTCAGCAGGCCAATGGAGTAAATGTTATATTGATGAGCAATCAACCCACCATTTCACCACCAATGTTAGTAAATTGTGACACGATTACTCCAAGCAGTGAACCACCGACTGAGTCTCAGAGGACAGTGGTAATGTCACTTGACTCATAAATCCAGGGGCCTAGTTTAATTTGTGGGGACATGATTCAAACCCAGTCACACAGCAGCCAATTGAGGTTGAGTTTAATTCATTAATGAAGCTGTTTATTGGTAGGAGTCTGGTGACTTTACCTTTCAAACTGGAATTAAAAGGTGAATCCGAGTCAGGAAACTGTTGTTTACTGATGTAAAAGAAAACACTTGATTCACCAGCGACCTTTAGGGAATGGGATCTGCCATTCTGAACTGGTTTGGCCTTCATTTGTCTCCAGGCTCAACAGTAACATGACACTAGTCGACAGTGTGGTGCTGGAAAAGCACAGCAGCTCAGGCAGCATCCGAGGAGCAGGAGAATCGATGTTTCAGGAATAAGTCCTTCATCAGAAATGAGGTTGAGTCCCAAGGGGGTGATGAGATAAATGGGAGAGGGGTGAAGCTGGGGGGAAGGTAGCTGAGAGTGCTAGAGGCAGATGAAGGTGGGGGTGATGGTGATAGGTTGACTTGGAGGGTGGAGCAGATTGGTGAGAAGGAAGATGGACATGTAGGACAGATCATGAGGGCATGCAGAGGTGGAAGGGTGAAACTGGGATAAGGTGGGGAGACGGGAAATGAGGAAACTGGTGAAATCCACATTGATGCCGTGGGGTTTGAGGATCCCGAGTGGAAGATGAGGCGCTCTTCCTCCAAGCGTTGGGTAGTCAGGGAGTGGCAGTGGAGGTGGCCCAGGACCTGCACGTCCTTGGCAGAGCAGGAGGGGGAGTTGAAGTGTTCGGCCACGGTGTGGCAGGGTTGGTTGGTGAGGGTGTCCTGGAGATATCCTCTGAAGCACTCTACAAGTAGGCGTCCTGTCTCCCCAATGTAGAGGAGACCACATCGGGAGCAATGGATGCAGTAAGTGATATGTGTGGAAGTGCAGGTAAAACTCCAATGGATGTGGAAGTCTACTTTGCAGCTTTGGATGGAGATAAGGAGGGAGGTGTGGGCACAGGTTTTGCAATTCCTGCAGTGGCAGGGAAGGTGCCGGGAGGGGAGGGGGGCATGGACTTGACAAGAGAGTCGCAGATGGAATACTCTTTAGGGAAAGCAAGTAGGGGTGGGAAGGTACTGGTGGGGACATTGGGAGAGGAAGAAGCAGAGGACCTGGAGATCCTAGTCATGGCAGATGAAGGTGTATAGGGACTGGATGTCCATGGGTAAAAATGAGACGTTGGGGGCCAGGGAAATGGGAGTCTTGGAGGAACTGGAGGGGGTGGGTGGTGTCCCAAATTCCACCACAGAACACATTAGATGGCCTCCTTCTTGAAAGACCACAATTTCCCCTCTCATGTGGTTGATGATGCCCACTAGCACATCTCATCCATTTCCTGCACCTCTGCCCTCGAACCCCATCCCTTCAACCGCAACAAGGACAGAACCCCGCTGGTCCTCACCTTCCACCCCATCAACCTCCGTATACATCGCATTATCCTCCACCAGTTCTGTCAGCTATAAACAGACCCGACCACCAGAGATATATTTCCATCCCCACCCATATCTGCTTTCCCTAAAAGCCATTCCCTTCACAACTCCCTTGTCAGGCCCACGCTCCCCACCCCACCACCTTAGGAATTGCAAAACCTGCGCCCATATCTCCCCGCCCCCCCACCTCTGTCCAAGACCCCAAAGGAGCCTTCCACATCTATCACAGTTTTACCTGCACTTCTACATGTCATTTACTGTATCCAATGCTCCCAATGCAGTCTCCTGTACATTGGGGAGACAGGACGCCTACTTGCAGAGTGCTTCAGAGAACAGCTCCAGGACACCCGCACCAACCCAACTCCCCGCCCCCAACACTTCAACTCCCCCTCCCACTCAGCCAAGGACATGCAGGTCAGGACCTCCTCCATCGCCACTCCCTAACTACCCAACACCTGGAGGAAGAAAGCCTCATCTTCCACCTCAGGACCCTCCAACCCCACAGCATCAATATGGATTTCACTCATTCCCAGTCCTCCCACCTTATCCCAGTTCCAACCTTCCAACTCGGCATGCCCTAAATGACCTGTCCATCTTTCTTCCCACCAATCTGCTCCATCCTCCTCTCTGACCTATCACTATTACCCCCATCTCCATCCACCTGTCACATTCTCAGCTACATCCACCCACCCACCCCTCCCAGTCCAACTCCCTCCCATTTATCTCTTCACCCCCTTGGCTCACAAGCCTCATTCCTGATGAAGGACCTTTGCCTGAAATGTTGAATCTCCTGCTCCTCGGATGCTGCCTGACCTGCTCTGCTTTTCCAGCACAATCCTCTTGACTCTAATGTCCAGCATTTGCAGTGCTCACTTTTGCCAAGTAACATGACTCTATCCTCTGTGTGGTTTGCAGGCACCAAACAATTTCACTATCAATGTAACAGA
Source organism: Chiloscyllium punctatum (assembly GCF_047496795.1). Lineage (NCBI taxonomy): Eukaryota > Metazoa > Chordata > Chondrichthyes > Orectolobiformes > Hemiscylliidae > Chiloscyllium > Chiloscyllium punctatum. The sequence goes on along the minus strand of NC_092760.1, from coordinate 37,994,754 downwards.
AAACAATTTAACATGCAACAACAGCAGATAACCTTCTGAGAAGAGTTGGTAATCAATGATGGTCATATTTCATCAACAGATCCAACAGAAATCTCATTGTGTTGCCTAATGCACCACAGGTTTCACTTTGCACAGCAGAATCCTTACTTCATTCCAGTACATAACACATCCTCCACTACCATGCCCAGAGGTCTGACAAATGTGGAACAAATATAACTTCAGACCCATTCCAGATAAAAACCAAGATCTACTCTGGTATAATCTCCCTACCAGGTATTTTAGAGTTACAGTGGAGAGGAAAAGGCTTCAAAGTAATGTTATCATCCAGTTCCTGTTTATTTGTAGGAAGAAAGAGGGAATTTTAAGCAAGACTCTCTCCAGTTTCATCCACAATCACAAGAGAGCATGCAATCTGAAATTCACATTGAGCAGCTTCCTTACCTGCTGTAAAAGAAACTGTAACTGGATCTGATGCTGTACCGTCTCCTGCCAGTGTCAACACTCTGAACGTGTATTTTGTCCCAGGGTTCAGATCCACCACTGTAACAGACTCATCAATAACAGTGCTGTTTGAAGATGGATCTCCAATTGTCTCCACCTTATATCTGTACTCAGCCTTATAATCTGACTGGCGGTCCCATCTCAGAGTGATTGAAGTGGTGTTGCGACTCACAAGGGTTACATTAGTCACAGCATTTGGTACTGCAAATAGAAATCAGATGTTGAGAACAACATCAGCTTCACCTCGCCTGCTCCTTTCCACTTCTCAATGATCCATGACAGCCTCAGTAGGACCAATCCATATTATTCCATCTCCGATACACTACACTGAATTGACCATCGCAAACATCACGTCTAAGCCAAACTGTCTCCAAGAGTTGCTTGAATCTTTCTCCTAAATGCTGTAGTGTCCGTGTGCTCTCTTGCCTCAGGGCTTGATTATTCTAATGTTTTTATGTTACATCATATGCCAAGCTTGTAAAAGAGTTGACAGGTTGCCCTGATTCAGGTCTGCCTAGCTCTGTTTTTCATTTTGACATTTTTGACAGTCTCCGCTTGCACTGAAGGTAAAACAGAATTGGGTCCACACAACATCACAGTTACTACAGGCCATCTGTGATCCGTCAGTTTTATGCCTGACTGCTGACGTAAAGCCAAGATGATGAGCAGTATCTTCCACATCAATCACCCTCAGTGAGCCAATGAGTATGTTGATGAGCAACTAACCCACCATTTCATCACCAAAATTGATAAGTTACAATGCAATCGTTCCAAAGTGAGAACCATCGATTGAGTCTCAGAAGACAGTGATAGTGTCATTTAACTCAGCTATCCAGGGGCATAGGTTAATACATGGGGATACAGCAGCTGATGGAGTTTGAGCTGAATTCATTAATGAAGCTCTTTGTTTGGTAGGACTCGGGTGATGTTACCTTTCAAACTGGAATGAAAAGGTGAATCCCAGTCAGGAAACTATTGGTTATTAATGCTAAACAAAACACTTGGTTCATCAATGACATTCAGGGAAACAGACCTGCCATTCTGAACTGATTTGACCTCCATTTATCTGCAGCCTCAACAGCAACATGGCTCTACCTTAAGTAACCTCTAAAATGGACCTGCAAATGACATAACTTCACTATCCGTGTTGCAGAAACATTCTAACATGCAACTAACCTTCTGAACAGTAATCATTGGTAATGAACAATGGTAATGAACAATGATGGTCACATTTCATCAAGAAATTCAACAGAAATCTTATCAAATTTGACTAATGTACCACATGTTTCACTTTCCACAGCAGATTCCTTACATCATTCCAATACATAACACTTCCTCCACTACCATGCCCAAAGGTCTGAGAAATGTGGACCAAATACAGCTTCAGACCCGTTCAAGATCAGAACTGATATAATCTCAAATCTCCCTACTAGGTGTTTGAGTTGCAGTGGTGAGGAAAACGTTTCAAATTAATGTTATCACCCAGTTTGTGTTGATTAATTGGTAAGAAAGAAGGAATGTTAAGAGAGACTCTCTTCAGTTTCATATATTGGTGACAGTCACAAAAGAACACATCACTCCAAAGTTGATACTGGACAGTTTCCTTACCTGTTGTAAAAGACACTGTGACTGGACCTGATGATGTACCATCTCCCGCCAGTGTGAACACGCTGAATGTGTATTTTGTCCCAGGGTTGAGATCCACCACTGTAATAGACTCATCAATAACAGTGCTGTTTGAAAATGGATCTCCAATTGTCTCCACCTTATATCTGTACTCAGCCTTATAGTCTGCCTGGCGGTTCCATCCCAGAGTAATTGAAGTTTTGTTGCGATTGACAAGGGTTACATTTGTCACGGCATTTGGTACTGCAAATAGTAATCAGATGTTGAGAACAACTTCAGCCTCACATTGCCTGCTCCTCCACTCCTCTCAATGATCCAGGAGAGCCTCAGCTGGACCAACCCATATCATTCCAATACCGATCCACTGCACTGAACTGGCCATCACAAACATCACATCAACAACCCACAATCTATGTGAGGAAGTGTCCTGTCAAAGTTCCCTGTGCTCTCTTGCCTCAGGACTAGTTTGTTATGAGTGTCAACATTACATCAAAAACCAAGGCAGTGTACATGTGGACTAGTTTGGATAATTCAGACCCAGCTAGTTTTCATTCATTTCAACATCTTGGACATTCTCCACTTGTAGTTGCTCAATAATTTGCAGTCTAACAGAATTGTATATACTGCAGCACAGTTACTGCATCCGTTCTGTGATATCTCAGTTGGCTGCTTCACTGTTGACATAAAGGCAAGATTATGAGCAATATTTTCCATATTAATCATCCTCAGTGAGCCAATGGATCAAATGGTGGATTGATGACACATCAACTGACTATTTCACTACTAGCTGACAGGTAAAATATGCGACAATTTTTCCAAATATACAACCACTAAGTCTCAGAGCACATTGACGAAGGACTCATAAATCCAGAGGCTTAGGTCAACATGGGGCAATGATTCAAAACCAATCATATACCATAGCTGATGAAATTTCAGTTCAATTCATTAATAAAGCTGGACGACCAGTAGGACTCTGGTGACTTTATCAGTAAACCTGGAATTAAAAGGTGTATTCCAGTCAAACAGCCATGAACTTATCATTTTTGATGGAACAGAACGGTACGGTGGCTCAGTGGTTAGCACTGCAGCCTCACAGCGCCACGAACCCGGGTTTGATTCCAGCCTCGGGGGGACTGTCTTCATGGAGTAGGCACATACTCCCAGTGTCTGCATGGGTTTCCTTCATGTACTCCGGTTTCTGCCCACAATCCAAAGGTGTGCAGGTCAGGTGGATTCGCCATGCTAAATTGTCCATACTGTTAGGTGCATTAGTCAGAGGGAGATGGGTCTGGATGGGTTCCTCTTTGGAGGGTCAGTTGGGGTGAAGGGCCTGTTTCCACATTGTAGGGAATCTAATCTACCTTCTGGAAAGGAGATCTGCCAATTTGAACTCATTTGGCCTCCATAACTGCATGTTAGTATCCTCTGAAATGGACGAGCAAACTACTCAAATTCACTGGCCATGTCGCAAAAACTTTCTAACATGCACCTACAGCAGATAACCTTTGAAACACTTAGTACTAGCAATGAACAATGATGGACACATTCCATCAATAATTCCAAAAGAAATTTCATCGTGTTTGCCTAATGCACCTCACCTTTCACTTCCCATATCAGAATCCTCACTTCATTTCAGTGCATAATACTTCCTCCAATACCATCCTGAAGGCGTTGAGAAACATGCAACATATGCAGCTTCAGATCTTTCCAGATACAAACCAAGACCACATCTGAAGTAATCTCAGCCTCCCCATTTGAAGATTGTTTCAAATTCCTGGTGTCAACACATTTGTGCTTACTCTTAGGTAGGAAAGAGGGAACAATAAGAGGTTCACCTATTTCCAGGTTGACCCATTGGTGATGGTCACAGCACAACAGTGGAAAGGAGATGCTGAGAACAACATCAGCCCCACCTTGCATGCTCCTTTCCACCTCAGATTGATTGAGGAGAGCCTCAGCAGGACCAATCCATATCATTCCAATTCATTCAAATATTTAGTCAAATATTAATACGCATTGCAATATTAATGCAAAATCCATATTGAGCAGCTTCCTTACCTGTTGTAAAAGACAATGTAACTGGATCTGATGCTGTACCATCAGTCACCAGTGTGAACACATTGAATGTATAATTGGTCCCAGGGTTCAGATCCACCACTGTAACAGACTCATCAGTGCTATTTGAAGATGGATCTCCAATCGTCTCCACCTTATATCTGTACTCAGCCTTATAGTCTGACTGGTGGTCCCATCTCAGGGTAATTGAAGTGGTGTTGCGATTAACAATGAATACATTAGTTACAGCATCTGGTACTGCAAACAGAGATCAGATGTTGAGAACAACATCAGCCTCACATTGTCTGCTCATTTTTGCCTCTCGATGATCCATGACAGCCTCAGCAGGACCAATGCATATCATTCCACTTCCAATACACTACTCTGAACTGACCATCAAACATCACATCTAAGCCAAACTCCCTACAAGAATTCCTTGAACCTTCCTCCTAGATGCTAAAGTGCTCTCTTGCCTCAGGGCTGGATTATTACAAGTTCCTATTCTGACAGGTTTGCCTGATTCAGGTCTGGCTAACTGTCTTTCATTTTGACATTCTCCTCTTGTACGGAAGGTGCAACAGAGCTGGTCCACACAACAGCACAGTTATTATAGTCTATCTGTGATCCTTAAGATTTGTGCTTGATTGCTGACATAAAAGCAAGATTATGTGCAATGTCTTCCATATCAATCATCCTGAGCAGGCTGATATATTGATGAGCAATCGACCCACCATTTCGCCACCAATGTTGGTAAACTGTGATAGAATTACCCTAAGCAGTGAACCACTGATTGAGTCTCAGAGGACAGCGGTAATGTAATTGGCTTCATAAACCCAGGGGCCGAGTTTATTATGTGGGCACATGGTTCTAACCTGGTCACATAGCAGCTGATAGAGTTTGAGTTCAGTTCATTAATAAACTGTTTGTTTGGTAGGACTCAGGTGATGCTACCTTTAAAACAGGAATTAAAAGGTGAATCCCAGTCAGGGCAGTTAGGAAACTATTGTTTATTGATGTAAAAGAAAACACTGGATTCACCAGTGACCTTTCGGGAACGGGATCTGCCATTTTGAACTGGTTTGGCCTTCATTTGCCTCCAGGCTCAATAGTAACTTGACTCTATCTTAACTGTCTGAAACCACATAATTTCACTTTCCACATCACAGAAACATTTTATCACAGAAACATTCCACATCACAGAAACAGCAGATAACTCTCTCAATAATACATATCGGTAATCAATGATGGTCGTATTCCATCAATAAATCCAAAAGAAACTTCATCGTGTTGCCTCATGCACAACACATTTCACTTTCCACAGCAGAACCCTTACACCATTCCAGTACATTACACTTCCTCCACTACCATGCTCAAACATATGAGAAATGTGGAATAATTGAAGCTTGAGAAAGATTCCAGATACAAAACAAGATTAGCTCTGACATCATTTCAATTTCCCTACCAGGTATTTCTGAGTTACAGTGGTGAGGAAAATGCTTCTAATTAATGTTATCATCCAGATCGTGTTTACTCTTAGATAGAAAGAAGGAATTTTAAGTGAGACTCTCTCCAATTTCAACCATTGGTGACAACCACAAAAGAGCACATCAATCCAAAACCCACACAGAACAGTTTCCTTACCTGTTGTAAAAGAAACTGTGACTGGATCGGAGGCTGTACCATCTCCTGCCAATGTGAACACGTTGAACATGTATTTTGTTCCAGGGTTGAGATCCACCACTGTAACAGACTCATCAATAACAGTGCTGTTTGAAGATGGATCTCCGATTGTCTCCACCTTATATCTGTACTCAGCCTTATAGTCTGCTTGGCGGTCCCATCTCAGAGTGATTGAAGTGGTGTTGCGACTCACAAGGGTTACATTAGTCACAGCATTTGGTACTGCAAATAGAAATCAGACGTTGAGAACAACATCAGCTTCACCTTGCCTGCTCCTTTCCACTTCTCAATGATCCATGACAGCCTCAGTAGCACCAATCCATATTATTCCATCTCCAATACACTACATCACAAACATCGCATCTAAGCCAACCTTCCTCCAAGAGTTCCTTGAATCTTTCTCTGAGATGCTGAGCCGTCCGTGTTCACTCTCGCCTCAGGGCTAGCTTTTTATACGTTTTTACATTACATTACAAACCAAGACTGTATATCTGCCGGATTCAGGCCTGTCTTTCATTCTGACATCTTTGACAGTCTCCACTTGCACTGAAGGTAAAACAGAATTGGTTCCACACAACAGCACAGTTACTACAGTCCATCTGTGATCCGTCAGTTTTATGCTTGAATGCTGACGTAAAGCCAAGACGATGAGCAGTATCTTCCACATCAATCACCCTCGGTGAGCCGATTGATCAAATGGTATGTTGATGAGCAACCAACTCACCATTTCATCACCAACGTTGGGAAGTTAAAATGCAATTGTTCCGAATCGTGAACCACCGATTGAGTCTCAGAAGTTAGTGATAATGTCATCTGCCTCTTATATCCAGGGGTCTAGATTAATAAATGGGGATACAGCAGCTGATGGAAATTGAGCTGAATTCACGAATGCAGTTGTTCATTTGGTAGGACTCTGGCGACGTTACATTTCAAACTGGAATTAAAAGGTGAATCCCAGGCAGGAAGCTATGGTTATTGATGTGGGACAAAACACTCGATTCATCAATGACAATTAGGGAAACAGATCTGTCATTCTGAACTGGTTTGGCCTCCATTTGTCTCCAGGCTCAACAGCAACATGGCTCTATCTTAATTGCCCTCTGAAACTTCACTGTCCAAACATTCTAACATGCAACTACAGCAGATTACAATGACAGTCACATACCATCAATATATCCTAAAGAAATCTTGTCATGTTGCCTAATGCACCACATGTTTCGCTTTGCACAGCAGAATCTTTACTTCATTTCAGTACATAACACTTTCTCCAAACAACCCTGAATGATTTGAGAAACATTGGAACGCATGCAATTTCAGATTTTCCAGATACAAACCAAGATCACATCTCAAGTAAACTCAAACTCCCCACGTGAAGATTGTGGCATTCAATACAGAATGGCACAATGCTTCAAATTCCTGGAGTCAACACATTTACACTCACTCTTAGGTCGGAAAGAGGAAGAGACAGAGAGACAGAGAGGTTGACCCATTGGTGATGATCACAGCACAACAGTGGAAAGGAGATATTGAGAACGACATCAGCCCCATCTTGCATGCTCCTTTCCACCTCAGATTGACCTAGGAGAGCCTCAGCAGAACCAATTCATCTCATTCCAATTCATTCAAATATTCAGCCAAATATTAATATCCATTCCAATATCAATCCAAAGGCCATATTGAGCTGCTTCCTTACCTGTCGTAAAAGAAACTGTAACTGGATCTGATGCTGTACCATCTCCCGCCAGTGTGAACACTCTGAACGTGTATTTTGTACCAGGGTTCAGATCCACCACTGTAATAGACTCATCATTTACAGTACTATTTGAAGACACATCTCCAATTGTCTCCACCTTATATCTGTACTCAGCCTTATAATCTGACTGGCGGTTCCATCTCAGAGTGATTGAAGTGGTGTTGCGACTCACAAGGGCTACATTAGTCACGGCATTTGGTACTGCAAATAGAAATCAGATGTTGAGAACAACTTCAGCCTCACCTTGCCTGCTCTTTTCTGCCTCTCAATGATCCATGACAGCCTCAGTAGGACTAATCCATATCATTCCACCTCCGATACACTACACTGAATTGACCATCACATCTCAGCCAAACTCCCTCAGAGAGCTCCTTCAATTTTTCTCCTAGATCCTAAAGTGTCTTTGTGCTCTCTTGCCTCAGGGCTAGAGTAATATACATTTTTACAACACATCACAAGCCAAGACTTTTTAAAAGTTGCCAGGTTTGCCTGATTCAGGTCTGCCTAGCTCTGTCTTTCATTTTGACATTTTTGGCAGTCTCCACTTGCACTGAAGGTAAAACAGAATTGGTTCCACACAACAGCAGTTACAACAGGCCATCTGATCCGTCAGTTTTATGCTTGACTGCTGACATAAAGCCAAGATGATGAGCAGTATCTTCCACATCAATCACCCTCAGCCATCCGATGGATTAAATGGAACGTTGATAAGGAATCAACCGACCATTTCATCACCGATGTTGCTAAGTTGAGGTGCAATTATTCCAAATTGTGAGCCACCGATTGAGTCTCAGAAGACAGTGATAATGTCACTGGTTCATAAATCCAAGTGTCTAGATTAATATATAGGGATACAGCAGTTAATGGCGATTGAGCTAAATTCATGAATGAATCTGTTTTGTTTGGAAGGACTCTGGCGACATTACGTGTCAAACTGGTTTCCTTCATGTACTCCGGTTTCTGCCCACAATCCAAAGGTGTGCAGGTCAGGTGGATTAGCCATGCTAAATTGACCATACTGTTGGGTGCATTAGTCAGAGGGAGATGGGTCTGGATGGGTTCCTCTTCGGAGGGTCAGTTGGGCTGAAGGGCCTGTTTCCACACTGTAGGGAATCTAATCTACCTCCTGGAAAGGAGATCTGCCAGTTTGAACTCATTTGGCCTCCATGACTGCATGTTAGTATCCTCTGAAATGGACGAGCAAACTACTCAAATTCACTGGCCATGTCGCAAAAACTTTCTAACACGCACCTACAGCAGATAACCTTCGAAACACTGAGTACTAACAATCAACAATGATGGGCACATTCCATCAATAAATCCAAAAGAAATTTCATCGTGTTTGCCTAATGCACAACACTTTTCACTTCCCACATCAGAATCCTCACTTTATTTCAGTGCATAACGCATCCTCCAATACCATCCTGAAGGCGTTGAGAAACATGCAACATATGCAGCTTCAGATCTTTCCAGATACAAACCAAGACCACATCTGAAGTAATCTCAGCCTCCCCATTTGAAGATTGTTTCAAATTCCTGGTGTCAACACATTTGTGCTTACTCTTAGGTAGGAAAGAGGGAACAATAAGAGGTTCACCCATTTCCAGGTTGGCCCATTGGTGATGATCACAGCACAACAGTGGAAAGGAGATGCTGAGAACAACATCAGCCCCACCTTGCCTGCTCCTTTCCACCTCAGATTGATCTCGGAGAGCCTCAGCAGGACCAATCTACATCATTCCAATTCATTCAAATATTCAGTCAAATATTAATACGCATTCCAATATCAATGCAAAATCCATATTGAGCAGCTTCCTTACCTGTTGTAAAAGACAATGTAACTGGATCTGATGCTGTACCATCAGTCACCAGTGTGAACACATTGAATGTATAATTGGTCCCAGGGTTCAGATCCACCACTGTAACAGACTCATCATTAACAGTGCTATTTGAAGATGGATCTCCAATTGTCTCCACCTTATATCTGTACTCAGCCTTATAATCTGACTGGCGGTTCCATCTCAGAGTGATTGAAGTGGTGTTTCGGCTCACAAGCGTTACATTAGTCACGGCATTTGGTGCTACAAATAGAAATCAGATGTTGAGAACATCAGCCTCACCTTACCTGCTCCTCTCTGCCTCCCAATGATCCATGACATCCTCAGTAGGACCAATCCATAACATTCCACCTCCGATACACTACACTGAACTGACCATTACAAACATCACATCTAAGCCAAACTCCCTCCAAGAGGTCCTTGAATCTTTCTCCTAGATCCTCAAGTGTCTTTGTGCTCTCTTGCCTCAGAGCTATGTTTTTACATTATATCACAAACCAATGTCACTCTGATTTAGGGCTGCCTAGCCCTGTGCTTAATTTTCACATCTTTGACAGTCTCCATTTGCACTGAAGGTAAAACAGAATTGGTTCCACACAACAGCACAGCTTCTGCAGTCCATCTGTGATCCGTCAGTTTTATGCTTGAATGCTGACGTAAAGCCAAGACGATGAGCAGTATCTTCCACATCAATCACCCTCGGTGAGCCGATTGATCAAATGGTATGTTGATGAGCAACCAACTCACCATTTCATCACCAACGTTGGGAAGTTAAAATGCAATTGTTCCGAATCGTGAACCACCGATTGAGTCTCAGAAGTTAGTGATAATGTCATCTGCCTCTTATATCCAGGGGTCTAGATTAATACATGGGGATACAGCAGCCAATGGAGATTGAGCTGAGTTCATGAATGAAACTGTTTTGTTCTGTACGACTCTGGCGACATTATGTGTCAAACTGGATATTAAATGGTGAATCCCAGTCATGAAACTATTGGTTATTGATGAGAAAGAAGACACTGGATTCACCAGTGACCTTTAGGGAAACAGATCTGCCAATCTGAACTGGCTTGGCACCCATTTGACTCCAAGCTCAACAGCAGCATGGCTTAATCTTAATTGTCCTCTGAAATTGGTCTGCAAACCATACAAATTCATGGTTCATGTTGCTTAAACATTCTAACATGCAACTAAAGCAGATAACCTTCTGAATAGGAAGTATTGGTAATAAACAATGATAGTCCCATTTCATCAATAAATCCAAAAGAAATCTCATTATGTTGCCTAATGCACATGTTAACTTTCCACAGCAGAATCCTTCCTTCATTCCACTACATAACACCTCCTCCACTTCCATGCCCAAAGCTCTGTAAAACGAGCACCAAGTATAGCTTCAGACCCATTCAAGTTCAGAACTGATATAACCTCAAATCTCTCTCCCAGGTGTTTGAGTTGCAGTGGTGAGGAAAATGTTTCAAATGAGTGTTATCACCCAGTTCGTGTTTATTCTAAGAAAGAAGGAATGTTAAGAGAGACTCTCTTCTGTCTCATTCATTGGTGACAGTCACAAAAGAACACATTACTCCAAAGTTGATACTGGACAGTTTCCTTACCTGTTGTAAAAGATACTGTGACTGGACCTGATGATGTACCATCTCCCGCCAGTGTGAACACACTGAATATGTATTTTGTCCCAGGGTTCAGATCCACCACTGTAACAGACTCATCAATAACAGTGCTGTTTGAAGATGGATCTCCAATTGTCTCCACCTTATATCTGTACTCAGCCTTATAGTCTGCTTGGCGGTTCCATTCCAGAGTAATTGAGGTGGTGTTGCGATTGACACGGATTACATTAGTCACGGCTTTTGGAACTGCAAATAGTAATCAGATGTTGAGAACAACTTCAGCCTCACATTGCCTGCTTCTCCACTCCTCTCAAAGAAACTGAAACCGGATTTGATGCTGTACCATCTCCCGCCAGTGTCAACACTCTGAAAGTGTATTTTGTCCCAGGGTTCAGATCCACCACGGTAGTAGACTCATCTAAGCCAAACTCCCTCCGAGGCCTCCTTAAATCTTTCTCCTAGATCCTAAAGTGTCCTTGTGGTCTCTTGCCTCAGGGCTAGATTATTATACATTTTTACATTACATCACAAGCCAAGACTGTAAACAAGTTGCCAGGTTTGCCTGATTCAGGTTTGGTAGTGTCTCTGTGCTCACTTACCTCAGGGCTGGATTATTATTTGTTTTTACATCCCATCACAAGCCAAGACTGTAAACAAGTTGCCAGGTTTGCCTGATTCAGGTTTGGTAGTGTCTCTGTGCTCACTTACCTCAGGGTTGGATTATTATTTGTTTTTACATCCCATCACAAGCCAAGACTGTAAACAAGTTGACAGGTTTGCCTGATTCAGGTCTGGCTAGCTGTCTTTCATTTTGACATCCTCCTATTGCACCAAAGGTGCAACAGAATAAGATCCACACAACAGCACAGTTACTACAGCACATCTCTGATCATTCAGTTTTATACTTGACCGCTGACATAAAGGCAAGATTATGTGCAGTATCTTCCACAGCAGGCCGATGGAGTGAATGATATATTGATGAGCAATCGACCCACAGTTTACCAACATTGGTGGTGAAATGGTGATACAATTACTCCAAGCAGTGAGCCAACGATTGAGTCTCGAAGGACAGTGGTAATGTAATTGGCCTCATAAATCCAGGGGCCTAGTTTGATATGTGGGGACGTGGTTCAAACCTGGTCACAAAGCAGCTGATATAGTTTGAGCTGAATACATGAATGAAGCTGTTTGTTTGGTAGGCTCTGTTGGCTTAACCTTTAAAACTGAAATTAAAAGGTGATTCCCAGTCAGGACTATCGTGTATTGATGTAAAAGAAAACACTTGATTCACCAGTGACCTTCACGGAATACGATCTGCCATTCTGAACTGGTTTGGCCTCAATTTGTTTCCAGGCTCAACAATAACATGACTGTATCTTAACTATCCTCTGCTTGGGGCCTGCAAACCACACAATTTCACTCCCCGCATCACAGAAACAGTCTAATGTGCAACAACAGCAGATAACCTTCTGAAAAGTAAGTATTGGGAATCAACAATGATGGTCACATTCCATCACAAAAATCTCTTGCGCTGTCTAATGCACCACAGGTATCCCCTTGCACAGTAGAATCCTTACTTCATTCCAGTACATAACACATCCTCCACTACTGTGCCCAAAGGTCTGACAAATGTGAAGCAAATATAACTTCAGACACACCCCAGGTACATATCAACATCAACTCTGGTATAATCTCAATCTCTCTCCCAGGTGTTTCAGAGTTACAGTGGAGAGGAAAAGGCTTCAAAGTTTGTTATCATCCAGTTCATGTTTATCCGCCGAAAGAAAGATGGAATTTTAAGCGAGACTCTCTGCAGTTTCATCTATTGGCGACAATCACAAAAGTGCCCATCAATCCAAAATCCACACTGAGCAGTTTCCTTACCTGTTGTAAAAGAAACTGTGACTGGATCTGATGCTGTACCATCTCCTGCCAATGTGAACACGTTGAACGTGTATTTTGTTCCAGGGTTGAGATCCACCACTGTAACAGATTCATCAATAACAGTGCTGTTTGAAGATGGATCTCTGATTGTCTCCACCTTATATCTGTACTCAGCCTTATAGTCTGACTGGCGGTCCCATCTCAGAGTGATTGAAGTGGTGTTGCGACTCACAAGGGTTACATTAGTCACAGCATTTGGTACTGCAAATAGAAATCAGATGTTGAGAACAACATCAACTTCACCTTGCCTGCTCCTTTCCACTTCTCAATGATCCATGACAGCCTCAGTAGCACCAATCCATATTATTCCATCTCCAATACACTACATCACAAACATCGCATCTAAGCCAACCTTCCTCCAAGAGTTCCTTGAATCTTTCTCTGAGATGCTGAGCCGTCCGTGTTCACTCTCGCCTCAGGGCTAGCTTATTATACGTTTTTACATTACATCACAAACCAAGACTGTAAGTCTGCCTGATTCAGGCCTGTCTTTCATTCTGACATCTTTGACAGTCTCCACTTGCACTGAAGGTAAAACAGAATTGGTTCCACACAACAGCACAGTTACTACAGTCCATCTGTGATCCGTCAGTTTTATGCCTGACTGCTGACGTAAAGCCAAGACGATGAGCAGTATCTTCCACATCAATCACCCTCGGTGAGCCGATTGATCAAATGGTATGTTGATGAGCAACCAACTCACCATTTCATCACCAACGTTGGGAAGTTAAAATGCAATTGTTCCGAATCGTGAACCACCGATTGAGTCTCAGAAGACAGTGATAATGTCATCTGACACTTCTATCCAGGGGCCTAGGTTAATAAATGGGGATACAGCAGCTGATGGAAATTGAGCTGAATTCACGAATGAAGTTGTTCGTTTGGTAGGACTCTGGCGACGTTACATTTCAAACTGGAATTAAAAGGTGAATCCCAGGCTATGGTTATTGATGTGGGAGAAAACACTCGATTCAATGACAATTAGGGAAACAGATCTGTCATTCTGAACTGGTTTGGCCTCCATTTGTCTCCAGGCTCAACAGCAACATGGCTCTATCTTAATTGCCCTCTGAAACTTCACTGTCCAAACATTCTAACATGCAACTACAGCAGATTACAATGACGGTCACATACCATCAATAAATCCTAAAGAAATCTTGTCATGTTGCCTAATGCACCGCATGTTTCACTTTGCACAGCAGAATCTTTACTTCATTTCAGTACATAACACTTTCTCCAAACAATCCTGAAATGATTTGAGAAACATTGGAACGCATGCAATTTCAGATTTTCCAGATACAAACCAAGATCACATCTCAAGTAAACTCAAACTCCCCACGTGAAGATTGTGGCATTCAATACAAATGGCACAACGATTCAAATTCCTGGAGTCAACACATTTACACTCACTCTTAGGTCGGAAAGAGGGAGAGACAGAGAGACAGAGAGGTTGACCCATTGGTGATGATCACAGCACAACAGTGGAAAGGAGATATTGAGAACGAAATCAGCCCCATCTTGCATGCTCCTTTCCACCTCAGATTGACCTAGGAGAGCCTCAGCAGAACCAATTCATCTCATTCCAATTCATTCAAATATTTAGCCAAATATTAATATCCATTCCAATATCAATCCAAAGGCCATATTGAGCTGCTTCCTTACCTATCGTAAAAGAAACTGTAACTGGATCTGATGCTGTACCATCTCCCGCCAGTGTGAACACTCTGAACGTGTATTTTGTACCAGGGTTCAGATCCACCACTGTAATAGACTCATCATTTACAGTGCTATTTGAAGACACATCTCCAATCGTCTCCACCTTATATCTGTACTCAGCCTTATAATCTGACTGACGGTTCCATCTCAGAGTGATTGAAGTGGTGTTGCGACTCACAAGGGTTACATTAGTCACGGCATTTGGTACTGCAAATAGAAATCAGATGTTGAGAACAACTTCAGCCTCACCTTACCTGCTCTTTTCTGCCTCTTAATGATCCATGACAGCCTCAGTAGGACTAATCCATATCATTCCACCTCCGATACACTACACTGAATTGACCATCACATCTCAGCCAAACTCCCTCCGAGAGCTCCTTCAATCTTTCTCCTAGAGCCTAAAGCGTCCATGTGCTCTCTTGCCTCAGGGCTAGAGTATTATACATTTTTATATCACATCACAAGCCAAGACTTTTTAAAAAGTTGCCAGGTTTGCCTGATTCAGGTCTGCTGAGCTCGGACTTTCATTCTGACCATCTTTGACAGTGTCTGCTTGAAGGTAAAACAGAATTGGTTCCACACAACAGCACAGTTACTACAGGCCATCTGATCCGTCAGTTTTATGCTTGACTGCTGACATAAAGCCAAGATGATGAGCAGTATCTTCCACATCAATCACCCTCAGCCATCCGATGGATTAAATGGAACGTTGATAAGGAATCAACCGACCATTTCATCACCGATGTTGCTAAGTTGAGGTGCAATTATTCCAAATCGTGAGCCACCGATTGAGTCTCAGAAGACAGTGATAATGTCACTGGTTCATAAATCCAAGGGTCTAGATTAATATATAGGGATACAGCAGTTAATGGCGATTGAGCTAAATTCATGAATGAATCTGTTTTGTTTGGAAAGATTCTGGCGACATTACGTGTCAAACTGGTTTCCTTCATGTACTCCGGTTTCTGCCCACAATCCAAAGGTGTGCAGGTCAGGTGGACT
The DNA here is from genome assembly GCF_047496795.1 of Chiloscyllium punctatum. NCBI lineage: Eukaryota > Metazoa > Chordata > Chondrichthyes > Orectolobiformes > Hemiscylliidae > Chiloscyllium > Chiloscyllium punctatum. Next base: position 37,979,011 of record NC_092760.1, on the reverse strand, counting down.
AGCCATGCTAAATTGTCCATACTGTTAGGTGCATTAGTCAGAGGGAGATGGGTCTGGATGGGTTCCTCTTCGGAGGGTCAGTTGGGCTGAAGGGCCTGTTTCCACACTGTAGGGAATCTAATCTACCTTCTGGAAAGGTGATCTGCCAGTTTGAACTCATTTGGCCTCCATGACTGCATGTTAGTATCCTCTGAAATGGACGAGCAAACTACTCAAGTTCACTGGCCATGTCGCAAAAACTTTCTAACACGCACCTACAGCAGATAACCTTCGAAACACTTAGTACTAGCAATGAACAATGATGGGCACATTCCATCAATAAATCCAAAAGAAATTTCATCGTGTTTGCCTAATGCACGACACTTTTCACTTCCCACATCAGAATCCTCACTTCATTTCAGTGCATAATGCATCCTCCAATACAATCCTGAAGGCGTTGAGAAACATGCAACATATGCAGCTTCAGATCTTTCCAGATACAAACCAAGACCACATCTGAAGTAATCTCAGCCTCCCCATTTGAAGATTGTTTCAAATTCCTGGTGTCAACACATTTGTGCTTACTCTTAGGTAGGAAAGAGGGAACAATAAGAGGTTCACCCATTTCCACGTTGGCCCATTGGTGATGATCACAGCACAACAGTGGAAAGGAGACGCTGAGAACAACATCAGCCCCACCTTGCCTGCTCCTTTCCACCTCAGATTGATCGAGGAGAGCCTCAGCAGAAACAATCCACATCATTCCAATTCATTCAAATATTCAGTCAAATATTAATACGCATTCCAATATTAATGCAAAATCCATATTGAGCAGCTTCCTTACCTGTTGTAAAAGACAATGTAACTGGATCTGATGCTGTACCATCAGTCACCAGTGTGAACACGTTGAATGTATAATTGGTCCCAGGGTTCAGATCCACCACTGTAACAGACTCATCATTAACAGTGCTATTTGAAGATGGATCTCCAATTGTCTCCACCTTATATCTGTACTCAGCCTTATAGTCTGACTGGCGGTCCCATCTCAGAGTAACTGAAGTGGTGGTTCGGCTCACAAGCGTTACATTAGTCACGGCATTTGGTGCTACAAATAGAAATCAGATGTTGAGAACATCAGCCTCACCTTACCTGCTCCTCTCCGCCTCCTAATGATCCATGACAGCCTCAGTAGGACCAATCCATAACATTCCACCTCCGATACACTACACTGAACTGACCATTACAAACATCACATCTAAGCCAAACTCCCTCCAAGAGTTCCTTGAAACTTTCTCCTAGATCCTCAAGTGTCTTTGTGCTCTCTTGCCTCAGAGCTAGGTTATGATATGTTTTTACATTATATCACAAACCAATGTCACCCTGATTCAGGGCTGCCTAGCCCTGTGCTTAATTTTCACATCTTTGACAGTCTCCACTTGCACTGAAGGTAAAACAGAATTGGTTCCACACAACAGCACAGTTACTACAGTCCATCTGTGATCCGTCAGTTTTATGCTTGACTGTTGATGTAAAGCCAAGACGATGAGCAGTATCTTCCACATCAATCACCCTCGGTGAGCCGATTGATCAAATGGTATGTTGATGAGCAACCAACTCACCATTTCATCACCAACGTTGGTAAGTTAAAATGCAATTGTTCCGAATCGTGAACCACCGATTGAGTCTCAGAAGTTAGTGATAATGTCATCTGACTCTTAGATCCAGGGGCCTTGGTTAATAAATGGGGATACAGCAGCTGATGGAAATTGAGCTGAATTCACGAATGAAGCTGTTCGTTTGGTAGGACTCTGGCGACGTTACATTTCAAACTGGAATTAAAAGGTGAATCCCAGGCAGGAAGCTATGGTTATTGATGTGGGACAAAACACTCGATTCATCAATGACAATTAGGGAAACAGATCTGTCATTCTGAACTGGTTTGGCCTCCATTTGTCTCCAGGCTCAACAGCAACATGGCTCTATCTTAATTGCCCTCTGAAACTTCACTGTCCAAACATTCTAACATGCAACTACAGCAGATTACAATGACGGTCACATACCATCAATATATCCTAAAGAAATCTTGTCATGTTGCCTAAAGCACCACATGTTTCACTTTGCACAGCAGAATCTTTACTTCATTCCAGTACATAACACTTCCTCCAAACAATCCTGAATGATTTGAGAAACATTGGAACGCATGCAATTTCAGATTTTCCAGATACAAACCAAGATCACATCTCAAGTAAACTCAAACTCCCCACGTGAAGATTGTGGCATTCAATACAGAATGGCACAATGCTTCAAATTCCTGGAGTCAACACATTCACACTCACTCTTAGGTCGGAAAGAGGGAGAGATAGAGAGATAGAGATACTCTTTCCAGGTTGACCAATTGGTGATGATCACAGCACAACAGTGGAAAGGAGACGTTGAGAACGACATCATCTTGCATGCTCCTTTCCACCTAGGAGATTGACCTAGGAGAGCCTCAGCAGAACCAATTCATCTCATTCCAATTCATTCAAATATTCAGCCAAATATTAATATCCATTCCAATATCAATCCAAAGGCCATATTGAGCAACTTCCTTACCTGTCGTAAAAGAAACTGTAACTGGATCTGATGCTGTACCATCTCCCGCCAGTGTGAACACTCTGAACGTGTATTTTGTACCAGGGTTCAGATCCACCACTGTAATAGACTCATCATTTACAGTGCTATTTGAAGATGGATCTCCAATTGTCTCCACCTTATATCTGTACTCAGCCTTATAATCTGACTGGCGGTTCCATCTCAGAGTGATTGAAGTGGTGTTGCGACTCACAAGGGTTACATTAGTCACGGCATTTGGTACTGCAAATAGAAATCAGATGTTGAGAACAACTTCAGCCTCACCTTGCCTGCTCTTTTCTGCCTCTCAATGATCCATGACAGCCTCAGTAGGACTAACCCATATCATTCCACCTCCGATACACTACACTGAATTGACCATCACATCTCAACCAAACTCCCTCAGAGAGCTCCTTCAATCTTTCTCCTAGATCCTAAAGTGTCTTTGTGCTCTCTTGCCTCAGGGCTAGAGTATTATACATTTTTACAACACATCACAAGCCAAGACTTTTTAAAAGTTGCCAGGTTTGCCTGATTCAGGTCTGCTGAGCTCGGACTTTCATTCTGACCATCTTTGACAGTCTCCACTTGCACTGAAGGTAAAACAGAATTGGTTCCACACAACAGCACAGTTACTACAGGCCATCTGATCCGTCAGTTTTATGCTTGACTGCTGACGTAAAGCCAAGATGATGAGCAGTATCTTCCACATCAATCACCCTCAGCCATCCGAGGGATTAAATGGAACGTTGATAAGGAATCAACCGACCATTTCATCACCGATGTTGCTAAGTTGAGGTGCAATTATTCCAAATCGTGAGCCACCGATTGAGTCTCAGAAGACAGTGATAATGTCACTGGTTCATAAATCCAAGGGTCTAGATTAATATATAGGGATACAGCAGTTGATGGCGATTGAGCTAAATTCATGAATGAATCTGTTTTGTTTGGAAAGATTCTGGCGACATTACGTGTCAAACTGGTTTCCTTCATGTACTCCGGTTTCTGCCCACAATCCAAAGGTGTGCAGGTCAGGTGGATTAGCCATGCTAAATTGACCATACTGTTAGGTGCATTAGTCAGAGGGAGGTGGGTCTGGATGGGTTCCTCTTCGGAGGGTCAGTTGGGCTGAAGGGCCTGTTTCCACACTGTAGGGAATCTAATCTACCTTCTGGAAAGGAGATCTGCCATTTTGAACTAATTTGGCCTCCATGACTGCATGTTAGTATCCTCTGAAATGGACGAGCAAACTACTCAAGTTCACTGGCCATGTCGCAAAAACTTTCTAACACGCACCTACAGCAGATAACCTTCGAAACACTTAGTACTAGCAATGAACAATGATGGGCACATTCCATCAATAAATCCAAAAGAAATTGCATCGTGTTTGCCTAATGCACAACACTTTTCACTTCCCACATCAGAATCCTCACTTCATTTCAGTGCATAACACTTCCTCCAATACAATCCTGAAGGCGTTGAGAAATATGCAACATATGCAGCTTCAGATCTTTCCAGATACAAACCAAGACCACATCTGAAGTAATCTCAGCCTCCCCATTTGAAGATTGTTTCAAATTCCTGGTGTCAACACATTTGTGTTTACTCTTAGGTAGGAAAGAGGGAACAACAAGAGGTTCACCCATTTCCAGGTTGACCCATTGGTGATGATCACAGCACAACAGTGGAAAGGAGATGCTGAGAACAACGTCAGCCCCACCTTGCAAGCTCCTTTCCACCTCAGATTGATCGAGGAGAGCCTCAGCAGGACCATTCCATATCATTCCAATTCATTCAAATATTCAGTCAAATATTAATACGCATTCCAATATCAATTCAAAGGCCATATTAAGCAGCTTCCTTACCTGTTGTAAAAGAAACTGTAACTGGATCTGATGCTGTACCATCTCCTGCCAGTGTCAACACTCTGAACGTGTATTTTGTCCCAGGGTTCAGATCCACCACTGTAATAGACTCATTAGAAACAGTGCTATTTGAAGACACATCTCCAATCGTCTCCACCTTATATGTGTACTCAGCCTTATAGTCTGACTGGCGGTTCCATCTCAGAGTAACTGAAGTGGTGTTCCGGCTCACAAGCGTTACATTAGTCACGGCATTTGGTGCTACAAATAGAAATCAGATGTTGAGAACATCAGCCTCACCTTACCTGCTCCTCTCCGCCTCCTAATGATCCATGACATCCTCAGTAGGACCAATCCATATCATTCCACCTCCGATACACTACACTGAACTGACCATTACAAACATCACATCTAAGCCAAACTCCCTCCAAGAGTTCCTTGAAACTTTCTCCTCGATCCTCAAGTGTGCTTGTGCTCTCTTGCCTCAGGGCTAGGTTATTATATGTTTTTACATTATATCACAAACCAACGTCACCCTGATTCAGGGCTGCCTAGCCCTGTGCTTAATTTTCACATCTTTGACAGTCTCCACTTGCACTGAAGGTAATACAGAATTGGTTCCACACAACAGCACAGTTACTACAGTCCATCTGTGATCCGTCAGTTTTGTGCTTGAATGCTGACGTAAAGCCAAGACGATGAGCAGTATCTTCCACATCAATCACCCTCGGTGAGCCGATTGATCAAATGGTATGTTGATGAACAACCAACTCACCATTTCATCACCAACGTTGGTAAGTTAAAATGCAATTGTTCCGAATCGTGAACCACCGATAGAGTCTCAGAAGACAGTGATAATGTCATCTGCCTCTTATATCCAGGGGTCTAGATTAATACATGGGGATGCAGCAGCCAATGGAGATTGAGCTGAGTTCATGAATGAAACTGTTTTGTTCTGTACGACTCTGGCGACATTATGTGTCAAACTGGATATTAAAAGGTGAATCCCAGTCATGAAACTATTGGTTATTGATGAGAAAGAAGACACTGGATTCACCAGTGACCTTTAGGGAAGCAGATCTGCCAATCTGAACTGGCTTGGCACCCATTTGACTCCAAGCTCAACAGCAGCATGGCTTAATCTTAATTGTCCTCTGAAATTGGTCTGCAAACCATACAAATTCATGGTTCATGTTGCAGAAACATTCTAACATGCAACTAAAGCAGATAACCTTCTGAATAGGAAGTATTGGTAATAAACAATGATGGTCCCATTTCATCAATAAATCCAAAAGAAATCTCATTATGTTGCCTAATGCACATGTTAACTTTCCACAGCAGAATCCTTCCTTCATTCCACTACATAACACCTCCTCCACTTCCATGCCCAAAGCTCTGTAAAACGAGGACCAAGTATAGCTTCAGACCCATTCAAGATCAGAACTGATATAACCTCAAATCTCTCTCCCAGGTGTTTGAGTTGCAGTGGTGAGGAAAATGTTTCAAATGAGTGTTATCACCCAGTTCGTGTTTATTCTAAGAAAGAAGGAATGTTAAGAGAGACGCTCTTCTGTCTCATTCATTGGTGACAGTCACAAAAGAACACATTACTCCAAAGTTGATACTGGACAGTTTCCTTACCTGTTGTAAAAGATACTGTGACTGGACCTGATGATGTACCATCTCCCGCCAGTGTGAACACACTGAATGTGTATTTTGTCCCAGGGTTGAGATCCACCACTGTAACAGACTCATCAATAACAGTGCTATTTGAAGATGGATCTCCGATTGTCTCCACCTTATATCTGTACTCAGCCTTGTAGTCTGACTGGCGGTTCCATCCCAGAGTAATTGAAGTTTTGTTGCGACTGACACGGATTACATTTGTCACGGCTTTTGGAACTGCAAATAGTAATCAGATGTTGAGAACAACTTCAGCCTCACATTGCCTGCTCCTCCACTCCTCTCAATGATCCAGGAGAGCCTCAGCAGGACCAACCCATACCATTCCAATACTGATCCACTGCACTGAACTGGCTTTCACAAACATCACATCAATAACTAGGAAAACGCTCCACAGGCAATCTTTTAATCTCCACGAGGACGTGCCCTGTCGAAATTCCCTGTGCTCTCTTGCCTCAGGACTAGTTTGTTGAGTATGAACATTACATCAAAAACCAAGACTGTGTCCATGTTTACTAGCTTCGATGAGTCAGACCCAGCTAGTTTTCGTTCATTTCAACATCTTGGACATTCTCCTCTTGCAGTTGCTCAATAATTGAAGTCTAACAGAGTTGTATACACTGCAGCACAGTTACTGCATCCATTCTGGGATATCTCAGTTGGCTGCTTCATTGTTGACATAAAGGCAAGATTATGAGCAGTATCTTCTATATCAATTATTCTCAGTGAGCCAATGGGTCAAATGGTGTATTGATGACACATCAACTGACCATTGCACAACTGGCTAACTGGTCAAATATGATACGATTCTTCCAAATACAGAACCACTGAGTCTCAGAGCACAATGATCATGGACGCATAAATGCAGGGGTCGAAGTTAACATGTGGGGACATGTTAAAATCAGTCAGTCATACGACAGCTGATGGTATTTCAGCTTCATTTATTAGTAAAGCCGTAGGTCCAGTAGGACTCTGGTGACTACACATTTAAACTTGGAACTAAAAAGGTGAACCCCAGTCAAGGCAGCCACGAAAAGAAAACATTTCATTTACTGATTACCTTCTGGGAAGGAGATCTGCCACTCTGAACTAATATGGTCTCCAGGTCATTCCAGGGTCACCAGCAACATAACTGCATCTTAAATTATCCTCTGAAATGGATGAGGAAACTACACAACTTCATTGTTCATTTCACCAAGACATTCTAACATGCAACTATAGCCGATAACCCTCGAAACACTTAGTACCAACAATGAACAATGATGGTCACATTCCATCAATAAATTCAAAATAACTCTAATCGTGTTGCCTAACACACCGTACTTTTCACATCAGAATCCTCACTTCATTTCAGTACACAACACTCCCTCCAATACAATCCTGAGTGAGTTCAGAAACATGTTACACTTGCAGCTCCAGATCTTTCTAGATACAAACCAACATCACATCTGAAGTAATCTCAACCTCCCTAAGTGAAGATCATGACATTCAATATCGAATGTGACAATGTTTCACATTCCTGGTGTCAACACGATTGTGCTTACTTTTAGGTCGGAAAAAGGGAACGTTAAGAGAGAGACCTGTTGTAAAAGAAACTGACGGTGTTCCATCGGTCGCCAGTGTGAATATGTTGGCTGTGTAATTGGTCCCAGGGTTCAGATGCATCACTGTAATAGACTCATCAGTAACAGTGCTATTTGAAGGTGGATTTCCAATCATCTCCACCTTATATCTGTACTCAGTCTTATGGTCTGACTGGCGGTCCCATATCAGGGTAATTGAAGAAGTGATGTGCCTCACAAGCGTTACATTAGTCACAGCATTTGGTATTGCAAATAGAAATCAGATGTTGAGAACATCAACTTCACTTTGCCTGACCTTCTCCGCCTCTCAATGATCCATGACAGCCTCAGCAGGACCAATGCGTTACAAACATCACATCCAAGTCAAATTCCCTCCAAGAGTTCCTCAAACATTTCTCCTAGATACTGATGTGTCCCTGTGCTCTCTTGCCTCAGGGCTGGATCATTATTTGTTTTTACGTTCCATCACAAGCCAAGACTGTAAGGAAGTTGACAGGTTTGCCTGAGTCAGGTCTGGCTAGCTGTTTTTCATTTTGACATCTCTGACATTCTCCTCTTGCACTGAAGGTGCAACAGAATTGGTTCCACACAACAGCACAGTTATTACAGCACATCCCTGATCCTTCAGTTTTATGCATGACGTATCGGCAAGATTATGTGCAATGTCTTCCATATCAATCATCCTCAGTGCGCCGATGGAGTGAATGATGAGCAATCAGCCCACCATTTCACCACCAACATTGATAAATTGTGGTGCAATTACTCAAGTAATGAACCACCAATTGAGTCTCAGAGGACAGTGATAATGTCATTGGACTCATAGATCCAGGGGCTTAGTTTAATATGTGGGGACATGGTTCAAACCCAGTCACTCAGCAGCTGATGCAGTTTGAGTTCAATTCATTAATGAAGCCCTTTGTTTGGCAGGACTCTTGTGATTTGACCTTTAAAACTGGAATTAAGTGGTGAACCCCAGTACGGCAGTCTTTAGATTAGATTAGATTCCCTACAGTGTGGAAACAGGCCCTTCGGCCCAACAAGTCCACACCGCCCCGCCGAAGAGCAACCCACCCGTACCCCTACATTTACCCCTTACCTAACACTATGGGCAATTTAGCATGGCCAATTCACCTGACCTGCACATCTTTGGACTGTGGGAGGAAACCGGAGCACCCGGAGGAAACCCATGCAGACACGGGGAGAACGTGCAAACTCCACACAGTCAGTCGCCTGAGGCGGGAATTGAATCCGGGTCTCTGGTGCTGTGAGGCAGCAGTACTAATCACTGTGCCACTCACAAAACTAGTCAGGAAACTATTTTGTGTATTAATGTGAAAGAAAACACTGGATTCACCAGTGACCTTTAGGGAACGAGATCTGCCATTCTGAACTGGTTTGGCCTCCATTTGTCTCCAGGTTCAACAGTAACATGACTGTACCTTAACTATCCTCTGTTTGGGACCTGCAAACCACACAATTTCACTACCAGCATCACAGAAACATTTTAACGTGCAACTACAGCAGATAACCTTCCGAACACTAAGTATTGGTAATCAATGACGGACACAGTGCATTAATAAATACAAAAGAAATCTCATCGTGTTGCCCTAATGCATCGCATGTTTTACTTTCCAGAGTAGAACCTTTACTTCATTCCAGTATATTACACTTCCTCCATTCCTATGCTCAAAGGTCTGAGAAACATCCAACAAATATAACTTCAGACCCATTCCAAATACAAACCAAGATCTACTCTGATGTAATCTCAATCTCCCTACCAGAAGTTTCTGAGTTACAGTGGTGAGGAAAATGTTTCAAATTCATATCATCCAGATTGTGTTTATTCTTAGAAAGAGAATTTCAAGTGACACTCTCTCCAGTTTCATCCGTTGGTGACAATCACAAGAGCACATCAATCCAAAATCCATATTGAGCAGTCTCCTTACCTGTTGTAAAAGAAATTGTGACTGGATCGGATGCTGTCTCATCTCCTGCCAGTGTCAACAGTCTGAACGTGTATTTTGTCCCAGGGTTCAGATCCACCACTGTAGTAGACTCATTAGAAACAGTGCTATTTGAAGACGGATCTCCAATAGTCTCCACCTTATATCTGTACTCAGCCTTATAGTCTGACTGGCGGTCCCATCTCAGAGTGATTGAAGTGGTGTTGCGATTCACAAGGATTATATTAGTCACAGCATTTGGTACTGCAAATAGAAATCAGATGTTGAGAACAACATCAGCCTCACATTGCCAGGACAGGAGGAGCAGGCAATCATCCAGGAGAGCCTCAGCAGGAACAATTCATACTGTTCCACATCCAGTGTGCACTGGTCATCACAAACATCGCACAAAAAAAAATACATTTCCAACAAGAGATCCTTTACCCTGACTCCATGCAGAAACGTCCTGTCAAAATTTCCTGTGCTCTCTTGCCTCAGGATCAATTTGTTTGAAGTGTCAATATAACATCATGAGCTTCAGATCTTTCAACACTATAACTTCAGATCTTTTTCAGATGTAAACCAAGACTGTTTCTGAAATAATCTGAATCTTCCTACCAAAAGATTTGAGCCTCCTGACATCAGTGACTGAAACATATCAAATGTTTGTTTCCATCCCACTATTGGTTATTCTTATGTTGGAAAATGTGGACATTAAGAGACAGTCTCTTAGTTTGATCCAATGGTGACAATCACAAAATAACACATTAATCCAAAGTCCATATTGAGCAGCCTCCTTACCTGTTGTAAACCAAACTGTAACTGGATGTGTTGCTGTACCATCTGCCACCAGTGTCAACACTCTGAAAGTGTCATTTGCCCCAGGGCTCAGACCGATTATTGTAGTAAACTCACCATCAACAGCGCTACTTGAAGATGGAGCTCGGATTATCTCCACTTTATACCTATACTCAGCCTTATAGTCTAATTGGCGGTCTCATCCAAGAGTAATTGATGTTGTGTTGTGATTCACAAGGATTACGCTGGTCACAGCATTTGGTACTGCAAACAGTAATCAGATGTTGAGAACATCAGCCTCACATTGCTTGCTCTTCCACTCCTGTCAATATTCCACGAGAACCTCACAGGACCGATCTGTATTTTCTAATTCCAATGTGCTATGCTGAACTGGCCATCACAAATAGCACATTAATAACCTAACTCCCACCAAGAGATCCTTTAACTTTACATCTACATGCGCAAATGTCTTGTCAAAATGGCCCCATGCTCTCTTGCCTCAAGGCTTGTTTGTTATAATTGTCAATGGTATGTCACAAACCAAGACTGTGAACAAGTTGACAAGTTTAGTTGACTCCGGTCCAGCTAGCTCGGTCTTTCATTGTGACATCTGAGGATGTATAAAGTCTAGTCAGATGGCTTATGGAATATTGAGAGCAGTTTTGGGCACTAGTGGTAAGGAAGTATGTGTTGACTTTGGAGGGGTTCAAAAGGAGGTTTATATGAATAATTCCCATGACAAAACTTTTCCCATGGGGAGCAGTCGAGAACTCTGTCTCTATACTCGATCGAGTTTAGATGGTGGTGGTGGCGATGGTGTAGGATGTCACTGAACCTTACAGAATACAGAGATGCCCGAATGAAGTGGACACAAAGAAAATGTTTCCCCTAGTACAGGAGACTAGATCACGAGTGCACAGCCTGAGTGAAAGGATCACGCTTCCAAACTGAGCTAAGGAGGATTTTCTTCAATTAGAGGGTGGTGAATCTCTGGAATTCATTGCCACAAAAGTCTGTGGAGTCCAATTCACTGAGTGATTTTAAGACAGAGATAGATTGGCCCCCACATGTATGACGAACCTAAGGGCAGATGGAGCACGATGCAGTTGAGAAAACATATCAGCCACGATCGATTTGTGAGCCAGATTGATGGATCTAATGGCCTAATTCTGCTGCTCTATCTTATGAGCTAACATTCTGTGTTACCAGAGTAGATTCCTTACTTCATTCCAGGACACAACTATTCCTGCACAGCATGATGAAAGACGTACATACAAACAGATTGGACTTCAAACCTTTTCCAAATATGAGCCAAGATTGTATCTAACAATCTCAATCCTCCTCCCATAGGATTCTGAAACAGATTGCATCGGTGAGTAAAATGTATTAAATTCATGTTTTCATCCCATTCTTGCCTATTCTTCCTTTCCTGGTGTAAAAGAAACTGTAACTGGACCGGATTCTGTACCATCTGCTGCCAGTGTGAGTACATTGAATGTGTGATCGGCCCCAGAACTCAGATTCACCATGGTAACAGACTCATCAATAATATGACTATTTAAAGATGGACATCCAATCATCTCGATTTTATACCTGGAACCAGTCTTATACTCTGGGGTCCCATCCCAGAGTAATTGGAGTGGTGGTGCAATTCACAAGGGTTACGTAGATCACAGCATTTGGTACTGTAAATATTAATCAAACATTGAGAACAATATCGGTCTCACATTGACAGGAGTGGAGGAGCAGGCAAAAGGTCCAAGAGACTAATTCATATTGATCCACTGCTGATTCAGTAAGCTCACCTGACCATCACAAATATCACATCAACAACCAAGACAACTCTTCATAAAAGGTCAATTAACCTTAACTCTACATGAGGAAGTGCCCTGTTGAAATTCCCTGTGCTCTCTTGCCTCAGGAGTAGTTTGTTAGGAGTGTCATCACAAGCCAAGACTGTGAACAAGTTGATAAGTTTGGATTATTCAGGTCCCGCTTACTGTCTTTCGTTTCGACATATTTGACATTCCCCTTTTGCAGTTGTCCAGTAACTAAACTTGTAACAGAATTGGTTCACACAACAGCTCAGTTACAGCATCCAATCTGCAATATCTCAGTTTGCTGCTTCACTGCTGACAGAAAGTCAAGATTATGAGCAGTACCTTCCATATCAATCATCCTCAGTGAGACGACGGGTCGAATGGTATACTGATGAGAAATCAACCAACCATTTCACCATCTACCTACTGGTTGGTAAATTGTGATGTAATTACTCTAAATACAGAACCACTGATTGAGTCCCAAAGGACAGTGATTGTTGACTCATTAATGTGGGTCTCTGGATTTATGTGTGGGGACACAGTTCAAAGCCGGCTATATGACAGCTCATGGAATTGAAGGGCAATTCATTAATAAAACCCTATGTCCAGCAGGACTCTGCAGAATTTACCTTTAAAACTAGAATTAAGAGGTGAATCCCAGTTAGGGCAGCCATGCAACTATCGTTTTTGATGTAAAGAAAACACTTGATTCACGAGTGACCTTTAGGGAAAGAGTTCTGCCATTCTGAACTGGTTTGGCCTCCATAGGTCTCTTGGTTCACCAGCAACATGGCTGCATCTTAATTATCCTCTGAAAATTATGGATGAGGTGCATACTTTCACTATTCATGTCACAAAAACATTCTAACGTGCATCTACAGCAGATAATCTTCTGAACAGTAAGTATTGGTAATGAACAATGATGGCCACCCCATCAAGAAATTCAAAAGAAATCTCAACCTGTTGCCTAATGCACCACATCTCTCTTCACACAGCAGAATCCTCACTTAACTCCAAAACATAAGAAGTCCTCAATTACCTTCTGGAAAGATCTGGCAAACATGGAACAAATATAACTCCAGACCTGTTCCAGATACAAACCAAGATCACCAACCATAATCCATCAGGCAGGAGGTACAGAATCTTGAACACACGCAGGTTCAGGAACAGCTTCTTCCCAGCCATTAAGAGACTAATGAATGGTCTCTCTAATCTCAAATAACGCTATCTTCCTAATGGTGATCTCGCCTATGGCATGTCCTGTGCGACATAACCCGCATTGCTCCATGTTTTCTTTACAACTTTGATCTGTACATCCCTGCTTAATATAACCTGCCTGTATGGCTTGGAAACAAAACTTTTCACTGTACTTTGACATGTGATGATAAATCAATATCCCGATGCAAAAATTCTGAATTTCAATAGTGAGCGCGATGTTTCAAACTCATTTTTTCATCCTGTTCTTCCTTACTCTCAGGAAGGAAAAAGGGAATTTTAGCAGATCGACTCTCTCCAGTTAGATCTATTGCTGATGATCACAAAACAACACATTAAGCCAAAGTCTATAGTGATCAGCTTCCTTACTTATTGTAAAAGCTCACCATCAACCTGACTGCATTTTAATTATCTTCTGAAATGTACGAGCAAGCCACATAATTTCACTACACATCAGAAAAACATTATAGCATGCAACTACAACAGTTAATCCTCTGAACAGTCAGTATTGGTAATCAACAATAACATCCACATTCCATCAAAAATTCAAAACAAATCTCATCCTGTTGCCTAATACACCACACATGTCACTTTCCACAGCAGATTCCTTACTTCATTCCAATACATAATACTTCCTCCACTACCATGTTCAAAGGTCTGACAATCATGGAACAAATAATTACAGACCCTTTTTCAATACAAACCAAGATAATAGCTGACAATCTCAAATCTCCCCACCAAGAGATTCTCAGCTTCAGTGGTGAGCAAAATGTCTCAACTTCATGTGTTCATCTTATTCTTATTTATTCATCAGCAGGAATGTTAAGAGAAACTCTCTCCAGGTTGACCCATTGGTGATGATCACAAAAGGACACCTTAGTCTGAAGTCCATACTGGGCAGTTTCCGTACCTGTTGTAAAAGTTACTGGAACCAGACCTGCTGCTGTACCATCTGCTGCCAGCATGAACACATTGAATGTGTAATTGGTCCCAGGGCTCAGATCCACCACTGTAACAGATTCATCAATAACAGTCCTACTTGAAGATGAATTTCCAACCGTCTCTACCCTATACCTGTACTTTAGCTTTATAGTCTGATTGGTGGTCCCATCTCAGAGTAATTGAAGTGGTGTTGTGATTCACGAGTTACATTGGTCACAGCATTCGTTCTGCAGATATTAATCAGATGTTGAGAACAGCTTCATCCTCACATTGCCTGCTCTTCCACTCCTGTCAATGATCTAGGTGAGCCTCAGCAGGACCCAATCCATATCATGTCAAATTTGATCCACTGCACGGAACTGGCCAGCACAAACATTACATCAATAATCTACCTCCCACTATGAGATCCTTTAAAAACTTACTCCTACATTATGGAACTGTCCTGACCAAATTCACTTGAGGAATCTTGCCTCAAGTTGAGTTCACTAGCCAAGAAAGTGAACAAGTTTGCCAATGGTTCTGGGTTGGACATGAATTAACTAGACTCTCATACTGCAGCTTTAACATTCTCTTTCAGCTTCCCAATAATCAAACGTTCAATAGAATTGGATCCATACATGAATGCAGTTACCACATGTCTCAGTTTTCTGCTTCAGTGCTGACATAAAAGCAAGATTATGAGCAGTATCTTCGCTATCAATCATACTCAGCATGACAATGGGAATTGACAGGTACATTGATGAGAAATCAACTGACCGGTGTCACCACCAACCTATTGATGTAACAAAATGAGAATCACCAGTTGCGTCCCACAGACCATAAAATTACATTTAAGAGCAACTGGAATAGGCCAGTCAGCCCACAAGTATGTCACCATACAACATGGTAATGGATTTCCCTTAGACCTCTTGTCCTCTTTTCCTCTAGCTTAGCATAGCAGTCAAACACACAGTACTTTCGTTGATCTAGTCTCCATAACTCCATGGGCACAGAATTGCATACATTCATTACTCTCCAAGGGAACAAATTCCTGCCCATTTGCAGTTGTAGTTATTTGGTTATTAAATCCAGAGGTGCAGGCTAAAACTGTGGTCACGAGTGCAAACTCTGACATGTGGAATCTCTTGGAATTTATATTCAACTTATTAATAAAGGTGGGATTAAATGTGAATCCTGGCCATAACAGCCATGATACCATTGTTGACTTCAACAAGATCATGGCTGAGTTTTGAATTCCACCTTTTTACTAACCCCCAAAAACTTTTGATTCCCATATAAAACAAGAATCTCAGTTTCCCACCTCAGATTAGATTCCCTACGGTGTGGAAACAAGCCCTTTGTCCCAACAAGTCCACACTGACCCTCCAAAGAGTAACCCATCCAGACCCATTTCCCTCTGACTAAGGCACCTAAACACTATGGGCAATTGAGTATGGTCAATTCACCAGACCTGCATGTCTTTTGGACTGAAGGAGGAAACCAGAGCACCCAGAAGAAACCCACTCAGATTTGGGGAGAATGTGCAAACTTCACACAAATAGTTGCCCAAGGCTGGAATCGAACCTGGGTCTCTGGCGCTGTGAGGCATCAATGCTAACCACTGAGCCACCATACCGCCCTGGTTGATTGATTATTTTTAATAATCAATCACTCTCCACACCTTCTGAGGTGAAGTGTTCTAAATTGCACAACCTCCCCCCGATGGAAAAGTGTCACTTCAAACCTTAAAGTAATTCCACCTGGTTCGGGACTGATCCAGAACAGGAACCATCCTTTCCACATCTACCTTCACAATTTTATATACTTCAATTAAATCATTCTCCATTCTTTGAAAATTCAGTGAAAGGATCCAGAGTGTGTAAATCTTTCCTTATTATTTTCCCCCCAATTTTCACAGATCCATGCATCATCAAACTCACTCTATCTGGGTGCATCACACTTGGTATAGCAACTGTTTGCCCAGGACTGTAAGAAACTACTGAGTGTTGTGAACACAGTTCATCATGCAAACCTTCCATCTATTGACTCCATCTACACTTCTCGCTTCCTTGAGAAGGCAGCCAACATACTCAGATCCCTCCCAGCCTGGTTTTAATCTCTTCCAAACTCTTCTTTTGGGCAGAAGATACAAAAACTTAAATACACATACCAATAGATTCAAGCACAGTTTCTTCCTTGCTGTTATTAGATTTATGAATGGATCTCTCAAATTTTAAATTTCAATGTTGATCTCGCTCTTGGTGCACCTTCTCTGTAGCCATAACATTTTATTCTTCACTCTGTTCTATCACCCTATGCACTTTATAATGGTATGATCTGCCTGTACTGCACAGAAATCAAAACTTTTCACTGTAAGTAGGTACATGCAACAATAATAAATCAAATTATAAAACAACCCACCAGTTCCAAGCATTAAGTTTGTAAACCTCCTCTGAATTACTCCCATTACAGTTACATCCTTCTTTATAAGGTGACCAATGGTGAACAGTATTTGATTTGTGATTTCATCAAAGCCCCTGGATGACAGGGAGCCTTCTATCCTTACTTTTATGTTCAACTCCTCTCATTTTAAATGACAGCATTCCATTAACCTTTTTGATTACTTGCTACATCTGCATAGTAACAATTAGTGACTTGTCCAGTATTTCACAATTCTGTTGTAATTTTCCATTTAAGTAATACTTGGCTTTTTCAGTCTTCCTGCCAAAAAAGTGAACATTTTCACATTTTGCCACATAATATTCTTATATGCCAGATTTTTGCATAGTCACTCCATCTATACTGGTCTGCAATCTCCGTATGTCTAACTTGCAATATACCTTATGACTTATTTTTGTGTTACCTGCAAATTTAGCTACCATGCCTGCATACATTTCATCTAGCCTCACTGATATAAACTGTAACAAGCTGTCACCCCCAGCAAAGACCTCTGCAGGACTCCACATGTTGCATGCTGCCAGTCTGTGAAAGACCCATTTGTTAATTTTGTGTTAATAATTCATTAGTAGGTTACCCCTTACAGTGTATACCTCTACTTTACATGAGCATCTTTTTTGTGGCACCTTGATAATTGCTTGCTGAAAATCCAAATACAATACACTAATGGGTTCTCTCACATCTGGAGAGCATATTCACCACAATTTTGCTCATTTAAAACCTTCAAATTGTTAAACAGGCTTTTCCTTTCACAAAGCCATATTGGCCCTTCCCAAACACGTAGAAGAAGTAATCAAAGTACCCAGCTAAAATTTTCTTAAATGATTGATTCTAGCATTGTCCCAATGCCAGATGTAAAGCTAACTGGCCCGTCATTTCCTGTTGTATGCCCCTCCTGCCCTCCTTGTTGAATGCAAGGGTTACATGTGCAACTTTATAGTCTAATGGAACCATTCCAGAATTGAGCAAATCTTGGAAAATTAACACTCATTCATTCGCTATTTCACTGCATTTAGGATCTTAGGATGAAGTCCATCAGAACCCAGTGACTTGTCAGTCCATAGCTCCATCAGTGTGCTCAATACCGCTTCCCCGGTGATTGTAATTTCAGCAATTTGTTTTCTCCTACCCACCTCCTGACTTCCTATTAATTCTGGACCTTTTTTTCTTATTCTTCATTATGAAGACAAAAGCAAGATTTGTTTGTGTCATTTAACATTTCCTAATTATCTGCTGTTAACTCACCATTCTCTCTCTCCCTCTCTCTCTCTCTCTCTCTCTCCTGAAGACCAACATCCAATGAATGTACATTTTTCCTTTTTACATGCCTGGAGGAACTCTTGATATCCGTTTTTATATTTCTAGCTAGTCTTCCCTCAACACAGCATACTCACCAGGATTTTCTATTCAACTTACAGGCATTAATGTTTTGGCCTTGATGTTAGGTGGGTTAAATCACTTGACTGATGGATCAGCAAGGTTTTCACGCACTTTGGGAGAGAGTAGGAAATCTGAACTGAACTGATCAGACCCTCAGCTCAGAAAAGCAACTTTCCACTGACTGATTATACATATTGGTTGGGATGCAGGGAAGTTATGCACATCACTCTATTCTCAGATTCTCAGGCACACAGACAACTATGGTCATATGAATCCAGGATTAATCATCTGAATTGCAGTGATTTAAAATCACATGCCTGCACACTGGATTCCTGATGAAGGGCTTTCACCTGAAACATTAATTCTCCTACTCCTTGGATGCCGCCAGACCTGCTGTACCTATCCAGCATTACATTGTCGAGCCTGCCCACTGGTGCAGAGATTGATCAGTTTAAATACATTGAGAGACACTATTTATTTTGTAGCTTCCATCCTCACTTGGATAGAATGGTTTTCATCTTATTTTAGAACTGTCTTGGCACCTGGAGGATCTTTGGCCTTCATTCAGTCACAGACTCATTGTGTTCGATAACACTGACACATGGGAGATACTGCATTTGGGCTTATTCAATTAATTTGCATGAAGAGTTGCCCATAGTCTGAACAAGACAAAAGCAGTGCAGTGTTCGGACCATAATTGGGAAATTACTCCCAAAGGAGACTCAAGACCATTGTGCTTTACTTACTTGTAAATACATTTTTAACCACAGGAACATTTCCTGAGCCATTAACAATAATGGTTACTACAGCAATAGTGTAATTGGTTCCAGGAAGTAAATCAGTTATTGTTGTGAAGTTTGACACTGCTGTTTTGTTTCCACTTGTATCAGAAGAACTGTAGGTAATGCTGAAATTATACTGGGTGCCATTCAGGTCTGCAGGTCTCCCCCAGGCCAGAGAGATGGAAACATTGGTTACGCTTATCACCACGATATCTCCAGGCTTGGGATAAGCTGTTTAAAACAAAATTAAAATGTTATGCAAATCAATATAAAAAAGTATTCCATTTCCCTCTTGCTAGCCTCCTGATTTCCACCTTATACAATCTCCAACTTATTCAAATCTCTACAACCAATCTGCATTTGTTCACTGGGTCACATTTGCCTATCAGCAGCAGGTCTCTGTCCATAAAGGAGTTGAATTCAAATCTTCATAGATATTTATAAATTCCTTCCAAGGATTCATGTAATTCTACTAGATTAGATTCCTTCCGGTGTGGAAACAGGCCCTTCGGCCCAACCAGTCCACACAGACCCTCCGAAGAGTAACCCACCCAGACCCATTTCCCTCTGACAAATGCACCTAACACTATGGGCAATTTAGCATGGCCAATTCGCCTGACCTGCACATTTTGACTGTGGGAGAAAGCGGAGCACCTGGAGGAAACCCACGCAAACACGGGGAGAATGTCTGTGTGGAGATTGCACAGTCACCCGAGGCTGGAATCGAACCTGGGATACTGGTGCTGTGAGGCAGCAGTGTTAACCACTGAGCCACCCTTTCATTGTGAGCCTGTTGTGCCAGTTCACCCACCAGCTTGGAATTATTATGCATTCCTTTTTCACCTTCTACTCTTCTGAAATCCTCTTCCTAAACCATTGTACCTTATTATCCATTCCTTGTCCCATTAAGAGCATTTTGAATCTTATTTTATCCCCCAGGTATCTGATCGCATCTTCCAACTTCCACTTTTGATCTGTATCCTTCTTTTGCACAAAAACGTATGATTGAAATGTTTTCTATGTCAATGTTTCCTACGTTAATGTTGTTTTGTAGATGGAGGTTCTTGTATCTTGACTGAATTTTAACAAGTACCCAAGTACATTTGAAGAGTGATGAAGCTAGGGTTCTCAATCGTTCTATTTTGGACAGGAGTTTAACATGAAGGCAGTGCCTGCAGCCTTTTCTCTGTCTCCTACATATTTTTCTTCTGGGCAACCGCATAACTTTCTCTCAGAGATGTAGGCTAGGACTAGCCTCACAGTTACATAATTCAATCACTTAACTCTGAGCACATTCACTGTACCCTAAAACAAACCTAAAATATTACAGCTGCTAGAAATCTAAAAAGCTAACAAAAAAATGCTTGAACTTCTTATCAGGTCAGGCAGCATTTGCAAAAATAAATTGGGTCAATACTTTTGGTCGAGGCAATGTATCATTCAACTGCAACCTTCAAGTACAAATTGACTTCATATCATTTAAGACAGTAAGCAAAGTAGCCGTGCTTTGGCATTTTTAATTAGATTTTATTTTGTCTTACCTTGGGATTTATCATTGGAAGGAATGAAGAATGAGTTAGTTTCAGAGTTGTGTTGGGAAATAAGATGAATTCAGAAGAACCAGAGGCTGCAATGCTGGGACAGTACAATGGGGTTAGACAGGGCTGGGGATAGATTGGAATTGGACATTGGTAAACCAGTGAACCATCTATCAATTCTGATTTTAAAAGGATGGGATATGGAGCAATTTATCTCATCACGTAATGAAATCATCAAAATTATTAGAGTCATATAGCATAGAAATAGGGTTCCTTGGTCCTCTATATCTATGCTGACCAAATACCAAACTATACCAGTGCCATTTGCAGTTTATATATTTCTATTTATAGGAAATATTTCCAAAATTAAATTTGAGGAAACGGAGAAGAATGTATTATTGAAAGGAGGGCTGACTGATCTAACATTGAATCCATGAACAAGAAACATTCTATCGATGTGAATTTATAAAGAAAGATCAAAAACAAAAAAAATGTGCAATTTAATCAAATGAAAAGAACATTCTCTGGTGAAGCTCAGAGCTAAGACACAGGAGAGTATTTTTTGTAGTTAATGGTTGTCCAGGATGCAAATCAATGAGAAAAAAAACTCCGGTATTACAGTTATCAATTTTGCCTCATAAGGAGATAAGAACACTTAATTTTGTTCTGTATCTTCAAAGGCTGATTCTAAAACAAAACATGAACAGTTTATATCAGATATCATCTCAGTCACATTTGTTAGTTCAGCTGCTGAGAGATTGATGATGTACCAGATCTTGGATGAAAGCCATAAATTTCTCCTTAAAATCAGAAGTTGATGGCGGGGGGGTGGAATATGCTACTTTTACACTTACAGATGATACCATTGTGGATTAATAATTTTACTAATACTGGTATTTGTCAAAACACAGTGAAACATGTTTTGTCAGCACAATCCAATGCCATTTTGGACTTTAACATGAACAAAAGTAAATGACTTAAATAAAGCTTCATCTTCTGCTCGACTGACAGAAAAATATAACAAGGCAGGAAATGTATTTTAAAAAAAAACGCAACTTGGCAGTCCTTCTTGTCAAACATGGTTTTGGGTTTTCTTAAAGTCTTATTTCAACAAAAACAAACATGACATACCAAAGATGGCGGTTCATCCACGTATTACTCCGACCCATTCACCTTACTTTTGTAAACCAGGATTATTTTCGGGGTCATTTGGTGCTTGTCATCCCTGAAGTGGCTCAAATATCTTGCATGTTCATATGGCTCTCTACCTAATTATATAATTACATGGCTCCAGCAATGGTAGTTAGCGTTTGGGCTCCTGAGGCCGTCCGCTCCGGGTCAGCCGTGTTCTTCTTTCTCTTTCCTTGTTTTCATTTTCCTCTCGTCGGCAGCTGGAGCAGGGCCCTGTGGTGGGCCTGGGTCCAGGACTCCAAATGATGTTGGCGAGCTGGATGGTGTGGAGACCAGGGACTCCTTGGGCCTCAGCTGGACCCATAATGGAGAATGCAGCCCTGACACCAGTTCACTGTGTTTTCCCCAAATACATGGGACAATAACATAATTCATCCACAATGGTATAACAATGTAATACCATACCTCCCCCCACTTTTGATTTTAAGCAGAAATTGCATGTTTTTCACATAAGATCCCAGATATACTCCCTCAGTTTTCCAGCAGCTGAACTAAGAAATGCAACTGAGATGATATCTGATGTAAATTGTTGATGTTTTGTTTTACAATCAGCTTCTGAAGATACAGAACCAAATGCAATACAGTGTTCCAAGCCACTTCACAGGGGGATTTATCACATACAATGTGGGTGGCACGGTGGCACAGTGGTTAGCACTGCTGCCTCACAGCGCCAGAGACCCGGGTTCAATTCCCACCTCCGGCCACTCTCTGTGTGGAGTTTGCACATTCTCTCCGTGTCTGCGTGGGTTTCCTCCGGGTGCTCCGGTTTCCTCCCACAGTCCAAAAATGTGCAGATCAGGTGAATTGGCCATGCTAAAATTGCCCGTAGTGTTAGGATAGGGGTATGCGTGGGTTGCGCTTCGGCGGGGCGGTGTGGACTTGTTGGGCCGAAGGGCCTGTTTCCACACTGTAAGTAATCTAATCTAATCTAATCAAAACTGGTCATACACATCAGTAGCTTTCGATTCAGGTGACAAAAGGGGTAAGTTTTAAAGAGACCAGTATTACCACTCAACTGGGAGAAATGAGCCAAAGCTATAAACAAGTGCTGGCAAATGGGATTAGAATACTTTGGTGGTTGTTTTTGATCTGGGCGCTGTAGACATCTGCGACTGTAAATAATTGAGTCTCCCTATTCCAGAAGGCATCACAAATGTGAAAATAACCAATTGAAAGCATCAAGATTATTAAATTAAAACCAGATGCTGTAAATCAGAAACAAAAACAGAAATTCCTAGAAAAGCTCAGCAGGTCTGGCAACATCTGTGGAGAGAAATCAGAGTTAACGTTTTGGGTCCGGTGAGTTCTGAGGAAGGGTCACTGGACCTGAAATATTAACTCTGATTTCTCTCCAAATATGATTAAATTGCCTGACCCACTGCTATTTGGCACAAAAGCAATTCATACCATGTTTCATTATTAAAGGGAAAATAATTATTTATTGTAAATACATTTGTCCTTTAGATTGAATAATCAGAATCCCAGTCCGCAAGGGTGGAATAAGGGGTCACACAAAGGTCTTTTGGTTTTAGCAATGATGACATGGTGTTGACTGTTAAACAAGTGCCATTCTTTGATTCAGTAGTTAAAAGGGATGGACCTTGGTCTTCTATTAGATTTTATCTTTCTGGTTACTTTTTTAAATAGTTTCGTTTTCTTCGCTATCTTAGAGAGTTAAGGAAGTGAGACATTTTCTGTTTGCTGGATTTGGAGGTTTCTGCCTGCAATGCTCTGTCAAGTCTGGAACAAACTGCAACTCATCCAATTTGAGGGCTGTTGTCAGTCAGTTTTTTTCTTAACTTAAAATCACTTGGTGTCACTTTATCATATTAATGCAACAGTTTTACTGTTGCAGGAGTAGCATAAAGTAATGAATATTTTTAGCCGTACAAAATTATCTTTCAAGTTGCAAGTCTCTCCTAATGAACTAGTTTTATATTAGTGTTTTCCAGTTTATGGTCAGTACTAAAGCAGAGGGAGAGAGGAAACAGATATGGGTAAGGCTGAGAAAGCCCAGAGCTTAAGGCACAGTCCTGAATGTCATAAAATGTCCCAAGATTTTCAAACAAAATTTGGCACTTGAAAACTTTGCTGTGCTTCAGGCAAATCTGCACAATTGTAATGGAAATTGGTGTAAGATAGGACACGGGTTCCAAGTTCTGCATGAGTTTGGTTTTATGATGGTGCAAAGTGGAAGGCTGGCATTGAGAACATTGGCATAATCTAATTTCCCTCTGTTCCATTGGGAGCAGAAAATACCAACTATCAGGAGGCTCACTCTTGCCATAAATTCATTTACCTTCAGTTTACAAGCTATACAGAAAGTATGCATGGGGTTGGCGATGGCCAAGTGGAATAATCGCTGGACTATTAATCCAGAAACCCAAGTAATGTTCTGGGGACATCAGTAACAAAAGTTAAAAGTTAAACATAAATTCTCCAAATTTGTTCCCTTGACAAATATTATTTGTGCTGAACACAGCTAACAATGCAAAACAATTTTGTGAATGTAAGTCGTTGCACATCCAGCAGGTGGCAGTAAATCCTTTGCAGGTGCTAGATGTCTCATTTCTGAAGGTGACACAAAAAGCTCTTCAGACTGCAACACAGCACAATCGAAGATGTTTGTTAAATATCATAGCTTACAGTCAAGGGGTCTAATGTTAAAGGATTTTTTTTCAATCAACCTGTTCAAAGATATTATTGCATTCCTCTGGAGCAGATGGGACCTGAACCCAGATGACCAATGCACCCACAAGAACACTTCAATTTTAAATGAATAGTGAAATACTTAAATTGAAAGGAATTAACAAACAGAACAGGACAAAGAAACAATGTTTAAAACTCCAAAATGTTACAGCATCCTGCTTACTATTTACTTAGTTTCTTCTAATGTTCCTACCCTGCCCATTTCCTTCCTTTGGATTAATAGCCAATTACCCATTATCCTCTAGAAGTAATTTTGTTGACTCTTAGCCAATTGCTTCACCCTTTTAATGCTACATTGGATATCACGTGCAATCCTGTGGAAACTTCTGGACCAACTCTTACTCCTCCTTCAATTCTTGAACCGTGTTTCAATCCTCTGCCCAAAGATTTACTGCTGTTGTGGGAAGGCCAATTGATAGATTTTTGTTAGTTACAGGCATTAAGGCATATAGAACCAAGTCAGGTAAATGGAAGCAAAACACAGATTGGCAATCATCTGTTTGCAAGGTGGAACAGCCTCAAGGGGCTGAACAGCCTCATATTGTAAAAGTCCTAGACATCAACATTGCAGTTGAACTTATTCTGTTAAAAATCACACAACACCAGGTTATCGTCCAACAGGTTTACTTGGAAGCACACTAGCTTTCAGATGAAGGAGCGACGCTTTGAAAGCTAGTGTGCTTCCAAGTAAACCTGTTGGACGATAACCTGGTATTGTGTGATTTTTGACTTTGTACACCCAAGTCCAACACCGGCATCTCCAAATCAGAACTTATTCTGTCACTGGAACAAAGTGGACCTGGTCATTGCCTTCTTAATGGAGGTTTTTCAATTCTTAGTTCTATTTGAATAATATTTTGGCAAGTTCATTAACTTCTGATTTTCTTTTGAACAATGACATTTATATCAGATTAATCAAATAAACAACAAATACAATTATTTACAGAATTCAACAGGATACTTACAGTCAGTGGCGAGGATGCCCTTGATGGGGAACAAAAAAAAAAGAGAAAACATCAAGTTAGATTACTTTGAATTTCTCGTGCCTCTGCTGACGATCCTGACTCTTGCTGGAGTATGGTTCCACAGACACTGATAGCCAATCCCTTGTTACTTTGTCCAAATGAACATTTTCATTGTGAACGTAAACTTAACATTAGAGCTGATGACCATTCTGTTCTCACCTGATAATTACACATTCTTCAGTTGGATTTTCTCGCTAGCATTTGGAAGCATCAACCCCCACCAATTGTTTCCTGTTGACTAACCCTAGGTGCCAATGTTAATTCTACTGTCTTCACTGCCACTGTCACTGACATCAGTTCAGTAAACGTCCTCAATCCATATTGCTGTGGATTACGCAAATAATGTCTTTAATCATTGATTCATTCGTACGTACAAAAATCCTTCATTATGACTGTCATTTTGTTGATTTAATCTCACGGTGAATTACTTGGAAGTGATTGTATTTTCTGAAATATGGGAGTTTCAATTTGCAATTTATGTCAAGTTTTCCTTCAAATGATCGCAAGCTATCAGAGTTTAAAGCTGAAAATGTGTTACTGAAAAAGCGCAGCAGGTCAGGCAGCATCCAAGGAGCAGGAGAATAGACGTTTCGGGCATAACCCCTTCTTCAGGAATCCTGAAGAAGGGCTTATGCCCGAAACGTCGATTCTCCAGCTCCTTGGATGCTGCCTGACTTGCTGCGCTTTTCCAGCAACACATTTTCAGCTCTGATCTCCAGCATCTGCAGTCCTCACTTTCTCCATCAGAGTTTAAAGGACAATGGACGTGATTTTACCATTTCTGTAATTCCAGTATGGGGCGCATGATATATGGCAACTATCACGATGCCCCACCATTAAAACTCTCTTGTGGAAACCAGTTCCTGTGTCCTGAAGACCATGGGTTGAGGCTTACGCTCATCGAATTCAGCAGTGAGAAGATAGGTCTCTCTTCTTTTGAAACAAAGAAAAAGTATAGAACAATCACTTCATTGTTCACAAAGACTAGATAACAGGGTGTTGCCATTAATAGGTGGTGCTGATAACTTTGATGTCAAAAGTTGACCAGTCAATTTTGGAATTCTTGGTTTTGCAGGTTGCTGAACATATTGTTTTTCGGGCTTCTTTGGACAGTGACTGAATTTTAGCAAAGTGAGAGTGAGAGCCTTTCCCTTGTCTCACCTGCAGTGCAGGGACATTGAAGAGTCCAGTTTTGTTGGCCCTGGAAGTCAGTACAGTTCGGATTGATCCAGGCAATTCAATGCCAAAGATTATGGTCTCCACCACCATGAAGGACGATATCCTGTTTCCCAAAGCCAGAGAGCAGAAAAGCAAGTAGGCTGAGTGGGCGTACCGGAAACAATCAGACAAGCCCTGGTGGCAGGAGAGGTTGGGTGCCATGAGAGGGAGGGTGCCAAGAGAGGGAGGCCTTCTCTTTATCGAAGGGAGTGTAGGGCCATGGGCTGAGGAGATCCCTCTGTGGATACTAAAGTCATCAAGTAGATGGGACAATCCAAAGTATATAGACAGATCACCAAAATATGCTTAAACTTCTCACCAATAGCATGGGGACCCCCATTGCTCGTAAAATATGATAGGAATCCCTTAAGTAACCACTTAAGAGTTTTGATTAGGACAAAAACATGGGCAGACAGGATACCCAACCCCATTCCACTGCATGCAAAATACAGTGGAGGCTGGGAGGTGATAGACCTGCCTTTCTTAATATTTCCACACCACTTTGTGTACGTCCTCAAGCTCCCTTATCCCTCATACAATGATCGGCCTATTCCAGTGAATGCAAACACCTGAATGACATTTTATTAACTCAGGGGATCCAAAAAGACACTTATCAACTTACATTGAATGGTATTTTTATGATAATGTTCCTGGACTAATAATTCAGTGGTTGAGACTAATTCTCTGTAAGTGGAAGTTCAAAGCTCATTTCAGTTTTTTTAGTTGAATAAAGGTGGAACAAAATGCTGGATCTCATTAAAACTACTAAAGTGTTGCAAAAACCCATTGAAGTTCATTGCTGCCCATGAGACAGAGTATTGCCTTTCCTTCGTCTGTTGACTGCTGTGGATTTGGAATCACGCGTGCATCATTGTGGTTGACAACTTATTTCTGAAAAAGCCACTGACTGGTTAAGCAGCACACTGATAAGATCATACTCAACTCCTTTCAAACCACCTAAAAGAGCAGGAGCGTTGAAAATATATCTCCAAATCTCAGGTCATCCTCACATGTACATTTTTACCATTCCTTCCCTGTCACTGGTCAAAATCCTGGAATCCCCCTTTCTAGATCCACTACATGAACAGCAGCACTTCAAAGGAGTGGCTCAGCTGCACCTTCGAAAGGAATTAAGAATAAAAAATAAATGCCTCATCAGAAATACTGATAAACCACAACCAAATTTTAAAAAAACACTGATGACATGCCCTGACTCTCAGCCCTGGAATCATCAACCACTATTTCATATGAACATGCAGATACATTACAAGCAATATTAGTATGAACTACTGACAATAAAGCCAAACAAGCTGTGCAGTGTAGTACCATACCCATTGGGAAATAGATACTTCATATACCTCAGCTTCCGCTTCCTCTTCTAAGGATGCTTACCAATACTTATGTAACATTCCATAAGCACTGGAGTCCTCTGGTACTCAAAAGGCATTCAAAGTATTTAAGTATCTCAGGTACTTAATTCCTTAGAAAAGCAATTCTGTTGCTTGCAAAGAATTTGCTCGGTTACCTCTTTAAGCCATTTAACAACCTGAGATTTACACCCCACCCCATTATAATAATGATTGTTGAAAAAAAATCAGCCAAGCAGTAATAACAGTGAGGTTAAATAACACTTGAGAGTTCTGCCAGCAAATAGCTGTTAAACCTATACAAATAGATTTCTCCTTCAACACTGTCAAACAGGCAGAAAGAGAATTTGCGAAGAGTGAGGGAATATAAGTGGACAGGGATATTTCCCATTTTCAGTCTTGTCCTGAGAAATCCCTAAAACTTCTAAGGTGCATATAGAAAAGCTTGGGGTCATTCCTAAGAAAGTGGATAACCATCAAGTCTTGTTAAATTGCCGAAAGGTAGTTTTGAAACATTGTGTTTTTTTACTGTGAAGACTAAATTCCTCTGCCATTTCCTGGTTCTGTTTTATTATTTCCCCAGCCTCATTCTCAAAGGGGCCTATGTTCTCTCTGGCATCTCTCTCTTCCTTTTTCTATATTAAAAGAAGCCTTTGCTCACTGTCTTGAAACTACTTGCACATTAATGCTCAAAAGTTATTTTCTCACTTTTTTTTCTGGCTGTCTTTTGTTGCTTTTCAAAATGTTTCCAATCTTCTGGCTTATCACTAATATTTGCCACACAATTTTTTTCTTTCAATCTGATGCTAAACTCATCTTCCCTGGTTAACCAGGGTTGGTTCATTCCCATCCTAGACTCATTCCCTCTCACTGGAACATATTTCTGCTGTGAGCTATGAAGTATTTTCTTAAGTTATTTGTCAATTGTCTTGGCTGCTGAAATCCTTTCCCAGTCCACTCCAGTTAGCTCAGCACTCATTCCTTTGTAATTACCGTTACTTAAGCGTACTGCAGTTGTTAGCACAAATGTTCCTCCCTCTCAAACTGAAAGCCAAGTTCTATCATGTTGTGATCACTGTTTCCAAAGGGTCCTTTCACTCTAACATCAGTTACTCAACCTGCCTCTTCACATCTCACCAGATCCAAAATACCTTGATACTTGGTTGAACCCACAACATATTGTAACCGGAACAAAAACAGAAAGTGCTAGACGAAACTGAAATCCATCATTTTCGGTTTCCATTCTCCAGCATTATTATAGGAAACTATCTCAAATACATATTTTTCCTGATGTCTATCTCTGCCGATTTGATTAGCCAAATCTACATGATGATAAAAGTCATCATTATTAACCTATTGCCTTTTTAGATGCCCTCATGATCTCCTGATTTATTCTAAGTCTGACTGAATAGCTTTTGTTAGGGATTAGTGGTGCTGGAAGAGCACAGCAGTTCAGGCAGCATCCAAGGAGCAGTAAAATCGACGTTTCGGGCAAAAGCCCTTCGTCAGGAATACAGGCAGAGAGCCTGAAGGGTGGAGAGATAAGTAAGAGGAGGGTGGGGGTGGGGAGAAAGTAGCATAGAGTACATGGTTGAAGAGCTTCAGAGCAGAGGAAATGACCTGGGAGTTGCAGTGGGAGAAGGACTCCCTGAGATTCTTGTAGAGAGAGGAGGAAAACTTCTTCAAGGCAGGCATCCTTGCAAGAGGATTCGCAGTAGGGTTAAAATCAACTAGGTAAAAACAATGACTGCAGATGCTGGAAACCAGATTCTGGATTCGTGGTGCTGGAAGAGCACAGCAGTTCAGGCAGCATCCACATTTGCTCTGCCCTGAAGCTCTTCACCCATTGTACTCTATGCTACTTTCTCCCCACCTCCACCCTCCTCTCATTTATCCCTCCACCCTTCAGGCTCTCTGCCTGTATTCCTGATGAAGGGCTTTTGCCCGAAACGTCGATTTTACTGCTCCTCGGATGCTGCCTGAACTGCTGTGCTCTTCCAGCACCACGAATCCAGAATCTGGTTTCCAGCATCTGCAGTCATTGTTTTTACCTAGCTTTTGTTAGGGGTCTACAGACCAGCCTGCCTAGTGTCAACTTATCTTTTTTATACTTTCACCCATATAGATTTTATAACTTCGGATCAAAGATCATTTCTTGCCATAGTACTTATTTCATCCCATATCAACAATTATCCTCCCACTTTTTCCTTCCTGCCTGCACCTTTTGAAAAGCCACACACCCCAGTTCCTTACCTTAGTCACATACCTTAGTTCAAGATTTAGCCTAAAGTATTTGACAATATCAAGTATAATTCATTGCTAAAAAGTGTTTATTTAGTAGCATTTGCTTTATTTGACGTTTTTGTTGTAAATTCACTTCTTTCAAACAGTGGAATCTTTTAAACAAATTCAAGGTATTTTGGTTTCTTTCGCTTAATGGTCTGTGCTAAGATCGTAACATTATAGTCATCATTCTAATTAGCAAATGATTAACAAAGGCTTCTAGTAACCTCAGTGAAACAGTAACTGAAACATTTTATATGCAGACAGAAATGTTACAACAAAAATAAAAGGTCAACTTTCATTCCCTCTCAAGCCAAGTTGCAAACTGTTTCAGTTGAATGTTTCTCTTTGGTAGCATTTAAAAGATCAGCACCTATACAAGTTTCTACTTTAGTCACCGTTAAATAATCATTATATTCAAATTGTGAGACAAAGCTTAGAGGCGGGTAGCAGAGGTTTTAAAAAAGGCATATTTCATATGCAGCAGCCCATCACTTCTTGTCATTAGACTTCATGCAAACAGAAATGTTTTGGGAAATGCCTTGCAATCCTTATCATACGGTTAGATTTTAAAAGGCATTGATGCAAAAGCAATTACAAAAAATTCAGATGGTTAGACATTTGAATGGTTTCCTTTCTTTTGCTAACCTAATATCCTCCAGTCAAATTTCTAGTCCAACAATATGTCAAGGATCACTTAGACAAATACTGGCAGCTAAGTAGCCGATTCACCCATTCTTCAGCTCAAGACAGCAGTCACATGGTTGGGGGGGGGGGGGGGGGGGGGGTGGAAATGAAGGAGGAAAGCATGTCAAGTGAGAAAAAGAAATTAACAAATTACTGCAGATAAAAAGGGTTTGAACAAAGTCCATTCAGGATGGCGGTGCCATAGGACTCCTGAGCCAGAGCTCATCCACTCCATCTGTTTCTTTTCTTTTTTCCCCTTCCTCATTTCTCTTTTCACCTCCCATCCTTCAGTTACATCAGTTATATCTGGGATGAAAGCCAGCACGGACTTGGACTCCCGGCCTCAAGGTGAAGTCCAGCCCGATCTGGGCTGTAAGGACTATTATTTTGAACTCTTACTTCTCTATTTGTCTAAGCTATTGGATTTTTAAAAATTTTTCTAATATTTTCCCCTAAGAATTTGTACTTTGGTACCTAAGATGGCACTATAAGTGGAGACTTGTAAACTTTTCACTGTACTCATTTGAGTACATGTGACAATAAAGCCAATTCAGTTCAAAGTAACAGAGAGCGCGCGTGAAAGAGAGAGAGAGAGAGAGAGAGAGAATATATACACTCCAACAAAAAGACAGAGAGATGAAAGACTAATATGGGCTTGCCAGCTTTCTGGAGAAATTCTGCAAATCACATTTCCCCCTCCCCGTTATGTAAAGCAAACCAGTAAGTCCCATGCCCCTGCTCTATTGAGTAGTCCTGAAGGTTTACTACCCTCAAGTACTTATCCAATTTCCTTTTGAAACCAGAGATGCAAAGTGTTTAAACATAAAAAGTTGTCTTTGTCATGAGATAGAAGGGCTGCTAAATGGCATTCATATTCTTTACATAAAAGAAAATAATTGCAAATACCGGAAGGCCTCAATAAAGCAAAGTGCTAGGCATTCAAATCAAGCACTTAGACAGAAAGGGCACAGTAACATTTCAGATCCAAGCACCGACAGAAGACGACATGCAAGCCTCTTTACACCAAAGGCAAGTAAAACAGAAGTAGAGATGAAAGTTAAGGTCATTCGACAAATGTGCCAAATACTAATCTTAAAGGAAGAAATACTCTTGAGGTTTACAGCTTTAGCAAATTTTGTTAAAAATAGAAATCTGTTGACCAAACTGTGAAAACAGATCAGAAAGATAAGGGAATAAAAATAAATCCAGATTGACAAAATGTAAATGGAGTGGGAATGTAAAAACGACAGCATTTTCAATATTCATACTAGAAAGCTGCCGAAGTCCTAACAAAGGGAGATAGTGTTTGTATCAAATCTAAGGGGGAAAAGCCAGTGTAAAATTTGAAAGTGAAGTCAAAAGGATTGATCTCAGGGTGATTATCCTTGCAGTTATTTGGCAAGGATTCACCCTAGCTTTATTTGGTTTCCCCTGTATCAGGAAGAGTACACACTGATTAGTGTTTTGCACCCCCTCTTACTTTTACTTTCCCTCTCTTTGCTGTTTATAGCCACTTTACTGAGCTCTCGGATTAAGTTATTGCAGGGAGTCAGCTTTAGCCCAAGGGTAGCATCCTTGCCTCAAAATCTGAAGATGGCGGGTGCAAGCCCTTTTGCAGACTGGAGCACAAAGTCCAGAATGACAATTTAATGCATTATAGTGAACAGAATATTGGAGGCCCTAACCTTTGATAGAAACATTAAACTATCATGTCAGGTGGGAATAAATTTACATAAACCCACTTTTCAAATTAGGTTGGAAAATAAATGCATTGATTGCGATGTGGGGAGCTATGGGTCATCTGAAAGGTGCTTTGTTAATGCAGACTTTTTCTTTCCCTTAAGAATGAGGGAACTTTGAGGATGGGGACTATAGTAGTAGCAGATATAATTAAAGTTCTCTATGAAATCTTGAGATCTTGAAGTTAAGTTTATAGATATGAGGCATAATAATGGATAGATAAAGGAAGGAGATGGAGCAAATTAGTCTAACAAATTTGGGAGATTTTGCTTTAAAGCACAATAAAATCAAGAGACTAGTGATTAGCTAAATCCTGAAATGAAGTATATCTTTTCTAATTCAACTGAAGATAACACTATTATAATGTTCACTATTGAGGAACCTCTCATTGAGAGACAGGAACTAACTGAGCTCTCACACAGTAATGCATATATTCACTGTCACCTATCTGCATTATTCTAACAATAAAACAAAAGCAAAAACTGGAAGCTACTTCAATACTGATGGAGTATCATCTCTTATTCTATGTATCACGACTTCTGCATTCTTCGGGAAGATCCATTGAACTAATTGTCCATGGATCCCCAATTTATAGTGAAGCAGTTCAGTGAGCTACCTTTAATCTAATAGAACCAGAAGTAAATCAGTGTACAAACAGGAGCATGCAAAATCCAACTCAGTTCAGCAAAACTAACAAAATAAGTCAATTAATAGTCAGAGGGTGAGAAGAAGTACAGATTTATGTTCATTTAATGTCTTTCATGAACACAGAATATCCTAAAAAGTGATTATAGATAATCAAGTACTTTATAAAGTAAGTCAGTCTTCGTGGCCCTCGAGCCAGAAACTCTTGATTTGAGACCCACTCCAGGATTTGGTGGCCATGGAATGTGAATCCGTAGTGAGGCCAAAGAGATTGTTGACTAATCTGCAAATCCTTCTGATAAGTCTTTGGCAGCTAGCAAGAGAGTCTCCTGGTCAGACACACTTGATGCAGAGTGGCTATAGTCACAGGTGACATGCTAGCCACAGTTGGAGATTCTAACTCTGGAAGTCGACATAAGTAAAGGCTTTGTATGCCTCATACACCACTACGTGAGTGAAGAGAAAGTAAGAAGTCATTGTTCTGATGTAGGCATTGCAGCAATCAATTCTGACTGCAGCAGACTACCACACGTGATAATGACCAGATCATCTGGCTTTGAACATGCAGAAGGGAGATAAGTATTGCACTGGACACTGAAATAACTCCCCAGCTCTCCTTCAAAGAATTGGCATGGAATCTTTTAAACAGAGGCTGAGACGGAGCCTTAGTTTAACATCTTGTGTGAAAGATGGTTCCTCCACTTGCACAATAAAACTGTGGGCTCACTGTCCTTGGTAATGTCGTGATAGACTTGACTGGAG
This sequence comes from Chiloscyllium punctatum, assembly GCF_047496795.1. Taxonomy (NCBI): domain Eukaryota; kingdom Metazoa; phylum Chordata; class Chondrichthyes; order Orectolobiformes; family Hemiscylliidae; genus Chiloscyllium; species Chiloscyllium punctatum. Next base: position 37,944,807 of record NC_092760.1, on the reverse strand, counting down.
CAAGACTTGAATCTGCAAGCTTATGACTCAAACTGCCAGGGTGCTGCATACTGAGACACAATCAATACAGAATGGCAGAAACTGAACACATGATCTGTAAAACATAAATGGATATATGGAAAGGACATATATATTGTAAGATTTCAATAATTATTCTAGGCAGAATGAATTTACCAATGAACAAACACCTGATTCTTTTCAAAAGCTCATTTGTGATTTAATCAAACACAGCCAAGAATTCCCCTTTTCATTTAAATGTTTCCATTTTATTTTTCTGCATCTCATTAACAATAAGTGCGTTGCAAAAATTAATTATGTTAAACCAAGCAGGATGCAACCTTCCCAATTGGTCTTTGATCAAAAAATATCAAATTCATGTGAAAAAAAATGAACAGCAGAGAGGAACAAAAGACTGAGGGGGCCACAACAAAAAGGACAAAGAATGGAATTACATATTATCAGAACTGCTTATATAACCTCGCCAAGTTGTACCTCTACCCTGAGCCTATTGTATCATCCAACAAAGCTAGATGTTTGTCTGGGAAATGAGACCATATTTTGTAATAAATTGACATATTACTCAATAATGAGACTGCAATTGGTGAACAGAAATGCTATGAAAGAATTATAACACCAGGAGGAGCAGAGGATTAGTATTTACTGGCATGAGAAAAATCAGTATAAACAACTTTGTTGTGATAAACCAATTAATTTTAAATAATGTGGGATTTTCAAAAGCGAGGTAATGAGACTTCAGGGCCAGCATGTTCCCGGTACTGGGTCAAGGGCAAGACTGGCAGGAATAGGATAATTGGATAACTAGAGATGTTGAGGCTCTGGTTAAGAAAAAGGAAGCATATGTCAGGTATAGATGGCTGGGATCAATTAAATCCCTTGATGAATGTAAGGGGTGGAGGTGTACACTTAAGAGGGAAATTAGGAGGGCAAAAAAAGAGACATGAGATAGCTTTGACAGATAAAGTAAAGGAATATACTAAGGGCAAAGGAGTAACTAGGGAGAGAATAGGGCCCCCTAAAGATCAACGAGATCATCTATGTGTGGAGCCATAGAAGCAGGACAAGATCCTAAATGAATACTTCTCATCAACACTTACCATGGGGAAAGACATGGAAGCTGGGGAACTTAGGAAAACAAACAGTGATGTCTATTTAGAAAAGAGGGGGTGCTGGAGATCTTAAAATGAATAAAGGTAGACAAATCTCTAGGATTTAATCAAGTGTATTACAGGACATTGTGGGAAGCTAGGGAAGAGGTTGCAGGACCCTGAGCAGAGATATTTGTACCATTGACTGTCATGGGTAAGGTTCTGGAAGACTGCAGAGTAGTGAATGTTGTGCCTTTACTTAAGGAGGGCTGCAATGAAATGCTAATGAATGACAGACTGGCGAGCCTAACATCAGTGGTGGGTAAGTTATTGGAAGGGATTCTGAGAGGCAAGATCTATATTTGGAAAACAAAGGACTGATGAGGGAGAGTTAGCATGGATTTGTAAGTGGGAAATAGTGTCTCACATATTTGATTGTGTTTTGTTTTGAAGACGGGACCAAAAAGATACATAAAGGCAGAGGACATTGTCTATGTGGACTTTTGTAAGCCCTTCAACAAGGCTCCACATGGTAGACCAGTTAGGAAGGTGAAAGCAGATGTAATCCAGGGAGAGCTAGCCAACTGGATACAAAATTAGTTTGATGGTAGGAGACAGAGGGTGGTGGTCAGGGTTGCTGCTCAGACTGCAGGCTTGTAACCAGTGATCTACCGCAAGTATCAATGCTGGATTCACTGTTTGTCATTGAAATCAAAGATTTGTATGAGAATGTAAGAGGTATTGTTAGCAATTTTGCAGGTGACAGCAAAACTAGTGGTGTAATTGACAGTAAAGAAAGTTATCTAAGACTTCAATTAAATTTTGACCAACTGACTCAATGAGCCAAGAAATGGCAGATAGAATTTAATGTGTATAAATGTAAGGAGTGGGAAAGATTTAAAAGGGACCCAACGGGCAAACCTTTCACAAAAAAGTGTGGTGTGTATATGGAACAAGCTGCCTGAGGTGGTGGTAGAGGCTGGTATGATAAAACACATTTGGACAGGTACATAGATAGGAAAGGTTCAAAGGGATTCGGGCCAAACGCAGGCAAGTGGGACTAGTTCAGTTTCGGATACCTGGTCAGCATGGACAACAGAAATGCCTGTTTCTGTGGTTTTTATTTAATTTGATTTATTATTGTCACATGTACCCAAGTGCAGTGAAAAGTTTTGTTTTGCATGTAGTACAGCAGATCATAACATACAAAGACACAAAGATCATAGGGTGATTAAACAAAGCAAGGAATATAAAGTGCTATATGACTCTAAGTGGAAATGAGACAGGAAGCAGAGTCATTCTGAGCACTGGCAGAACGATCGGCTTTAAGGCAAAGATATAGTTAATCTTTACATGGCTTTCCAGGAAGTTCTAACAAGGTGCCTCCAACAGAGTGAAGAGAGAGAGACTGCATACATCAACTACGATGGTTCAACCAGAGTACTTCCGATTAGTTGAATGAAAGAATGAACTGCAAAGGATTATTCTATATTATATCTTTCATGATCTCAGGATGTCCAAGGGTATATGTGTGTGTGTGTGTGTGTGTGTGTGTGTGTGTGTGTGTGTGTGTGTGTGTGTGTGTGTGTGACCACTGCCCATAAATTGTGCTGTGTAATACCTGTTTCTTGGATATGCGATGGATCAGATTGGGACTGAACGCTGATCTTCTTAATAGAGAAACAATCAGAGTATGCTAACAGGTTCAGATACAAAGAATTACTTTTTTCCAAGATACCTGAAGATCAAAGATCCCCTGACAAGTGTACTTACAGCAATGGTTAATATTCTTAGAGCGAAAGAATGAATTCTAATACAATCAAGGATAATGGTGAGTTCTATTGCTAAATTGTCTAAGACCATAGGAACACGACAGCACTTAAATTGCCACCCTGTCTGTCCCCTCAGTCCTATTGATGAGCATTCTGAAACATCCTCAGTTTAGTGTCTCCCTGATCAAGCAGTGTTTGTAAAGACCCCAGAGGCATCAACGTTGATGAGTCCCATTTGAACAGGAAGGGCACCACACTATCAGCCATCTGAACATCCCCCACCCAACACTTGGTTGCAAAGAACAGAATTTTATTTTTGCAAATAGTCTTTTTTTCTCTCTCAGAGTGAATCTCAGCTAAGAGAAATACGCTTTTCCTGGTGTGAACAGGTGTGTGTTGTTATTAATGATCTAGACTTGAGTGCACAGGACTACTGCAAAAATTTGCAAGTGACACAAAACTTGGATGCACTGTGAACTTGGAGAAAGATAGTGGTAACATTCAGAAAGGACAAAAACAGGTTGATGAATTGTACAGACCTCTGGCAGATGAAATTTAATGCCAAGAAGTGTGAAATGATTCATTTTAGTAGGAAGAATGAGAAATGGCAATACAAAACAAAAACGTAGAATTCTAAAGGTGGTACAGGAGCAGAGGAATGTACGTGTATATATAAGTAAGCTTTTGCAGTTGCAGGACATATTGAGAGCTCAGATAATAAAGCATACTGGCTCCCAGGCTTTATAAACAGGGCCACAAAGTCCTCAAACAAGAAACTTGTGATGAGCTTGAGAGAGATCTGATCATTATCTGAAAATGAAAAAAAATTGTAGGGATGCAAGGTGAAGGCAGGAAGTGGCACTTGGTGAATTGCTCTTGCCAAGAGTCAGCAGAGACATACTGGGGCCAAATGGCCTCATTCTTTGCTGTAATCATTCTATGATTCTACTTAATTCCCCCGATCCAACAATGATTGTGCTACAATTTTTCTCTGAATAAAACTGAGTAACAATGGAGTTCTTTCAAGCAGCATGAAGTCAAAAATCTCACAAAAAAGGGAGCCACAAATCTTCATTGTATGGTGCAAATTTTGTGATTATGATCAGAACTGTTCAGATTGATAGTAATCATAGGGAAAAAAAACCACACACCCGCCAGTGTCTTTTCAGGCTAGATTTCTCATGCTGTCCTTTCATTGGGGCCTCTATCACTGTAATCCTGGCAGGCCTTGTACAATGCAGAATAGACCAGGAACTTTCCCTACTTACTGCACTAACTGTTGCTTTGTGATCAGCATAAATGTCCCAGAGCTTCTAAACTGTGTTAGTAAGAATGTATGAAATTGTGGTTGTATGCGGAATTGCCTAAGTGGGTAGAGTGGGTAAATTAAGTGGGCAAAAAAGGTCATGTACCAATTTGGTAGGTTGATGGTAGGGGTGGAGTAGTCAGTTACGGGGGCAGCGTTTGGCGGTAAGGGCAAATAGGGCAAGGATGGTGTGTTAAGCGAATGGGAATAGTGCACCAACTTTTTTGGGTAGCACAGTGGTGAGGTCGGGTTAGGTGGAGAGGATTGGGGAGTCACTTTTTGTGCAGCCGTCCTGTGCACCCAAGTCCAGATCATTAAAATGGGAGCTGCACCCATCCAGACTAGCGGGCAGTACTCATCACACTCCTAGCTTATGCCTTGTAGATGATGGACAGGCTCTGGGGGAGTCCGGAGGGGAGTTTTTCACCACAGTATTCCTGGGCTTCTGACCTGCTCTTTTAGCCACCATGTTTAGGTGACAAGTCCAGTTTAGTTTCTGGTCAATGGGAACTCCCAGGATGTTGATATTTGGAGAATTCAGTGTACGTAACACCACTGAATGTTAAGGGTGGTAATTGGATCATTTCTTATTGGAGATTGTCATTGATTGGCATGTGTGGTGCAAATTTTAAATGCCACTTGTCAGCCAAAGACTACATGTTGTCTAGGTCCTGTTAGACTTGAACGTGGACTGTATCAGTATCTGAGGAGTGGCGAATAGTGCTGAACATTGTAAAAACATTGGCGAACATTACCACTTCTGACCTTATGATGGAGGGAAGGTCATTATTGAAGCAGATGATGGTTGGGCTTAGAACTTTAGTTTTGCTAGGGTTCCTTGATGCCACATTCAATTGAATGCAGCATCGTGGTATATTTTTCACCTTATTACAGAATTGGATTTTTAGGTGTGGTCAGATTTTTAAAATACTGAAGTAAAGAACAGGCAGGAATGAGGAACTGATAGAAGTAAAACAGGTATGGTTCACCTCCTGCTTAACATAAAAGGAATTTTGCATTTCTTCAACAAAGGAATCTAGATCAGGTTTAGTAAGCTGCACCCTGAAACAGCCAAACATAAAAAGAGATTTTACTTCCCCATCTATGCTTCAATTCCCTCTGTTCCGAACGTGTTGATGCTGGGATATGTCATACAAGTACCTCACCCAGGCAGCCAAGTCTGATGCATGAATGTAGACAATAGACAACAACAGATGATTTGACAGAGTCAATACCAAGTCAGCCATCAAATTCACAGAGTTGCATTGTTCAGTAGTATTGACAGAAGGGCATGAATATCAGGAACTCTGGCTGACTTTCTCTTCAGTTGTCAAGGACAACAGGCCAATCAAGACAGAGTTGTAAAAATTGCTAACATTTTAAATGACTTTTCTCCACACAATAAAGGCCTGCTCTTGGGGCTAGGCTGGATTACTGCCGACCACAAAGCAGTAGATGGCAGATCGTTCAATGTACCTTCGCTATATCTGCTGTACTCACTCTGGAAGGCTTTGATCAAGCAGTGCAGTGGGAGGTTAATGTATGAACAAAATAGGAGCATTAGACCATTCACCCTCAAACCTTTTCAGCCATTCAGTAAGATTGTGATTGAGATGTTTGCGTTTTGAGTCCCATATCCCCATGATAATCCTAAATTCTCCTCCCTTACAAGAATATATCTGCCTCTGCCTTAAAAATTATTCAAATGACACCTCACCCTCATTGCCTTCCAAAGGTAAAGAGTTCCAAAATTTCTTGGAGAGAAAAGAATTCTCACTCTGTCTGAAATAACACACCTAGTTTCAAAACTTGCACCCAAGGTCTGAACTGACCCACTCCTTTCTATGTCCGTAATGTCAAGATCATTCAGAATCTTATACACTTCAATCAAGTCACGTCTTACTCCTGCAAAAATGGGCCTTTGTCTGTTCAAACCTTACTCATTAGACAACCCATTCATTACAGGTATCAATCTAGTAAACCTCCTCTGTACTACCTCCAATCATTTACATTATTCATTAAATACAGAGACCAAAACTGCAGCCAGTATTTGAAATGTGGTCTTACCAATGCCTCATATGAAACATAACATCCTTGCTTTTATGTTCAGCTCGTCTCATCCTAAAGAATGGTTAGCAGCTTGGAGGGAAATTGGTCAGCAGGGATGTTCAAATGCATCTGTTTCCCTGGTGCTACTTGCTGGTAGAGGTGGTCTGAAAGGCACTGAATGAGGAGCAGCAGTGAGTGACTACAAGGCATCTTGTAGACGGTACACACTACTGCCACTGTGCGTCAGTGGTCAAAGGAATGAATGTTAAACATGGCAACGGGCTGTCAACCAAGTAGGCTTCTTTAATCTGGAGCTTCTTGGAGCCACACTTATCTAGGCAAATGGGGAGTATTCCATCATGCTCCTACTTGTGTCTTGCAGATTGAGGGCAGGCATTAGGGAGGCAGGTTGTGAGGTACTTGCTGCAGGATTCCTAGGTTCTGACCAGTGTTTGCAGCCACTGTATTTACATGATCAGTTGAGATGCATGTCAGGTCAATGTTAACCCTTGGGATGTTGACAGTGGCAAATTCAGCAATGGAATGCCATTGAAGATTAAGGAGCCAAATGTAGATTCTTTCTTGCTGGAGATTGTCATTGCCTGGCAGTTAGGTGATACATACAATACTTTCCACTTGTCAGCCCAAGCCTCGTTAGTATCTAGGTCTTGTTGCCTATGGACATGGGCTACTTGCCTAGCTTAGGAGTTATGAACAATGTAATCATCAGTTAACACCCCAACTTTTAACCGTATGAAAGATGTTGGTAACATACACTAATACCGAAGGGCTACGTGAAGGAAGCTGAAAGAGATGGTATTATTCAGAATGTTCAGGATCGAGTTCTTGGAAGTGTTTTCAGCAGTGTACAACTTGTTAACTACTGAAGTCAAAAGTTTAATGTGTGTTGTAAGCCATTTGCTGTTTTTCAGACTGAACACAGTTAAGAAAAGCACAGAAAAGAAGAAAAAAAAGGGGTTTAGTGCTACAACGACTGAGAAAAAAAGGCTTGTGTGGGGGGTTGTGGCGAGGGGGTGGGCACTAGGGACCTATGCAAAAATTGCCTACAAGTCCACTTGGTTTTAGAAATCTGCTTTTCCAGAATCGGAAGTCAATGAGTCAAAAAGGCATTGTAGAGGCTGCAGTCTCTGTCCGAAAGTCCTGTTTCTTAGAAGCAGCCTCTGTGAACCTTAATGGAGTTTCCAAATACCAGTATTTCAGTCTCCCTGGTCTCACCTGAAGTATTGAACGGTGATGAATTCTCAGCAGCTTGAGTCTAAGTTGATTGAAATCAGAACTGGACATTTATCATCAATTGGAAGCTATTAGCAACTTAGCTCCTACAACAGGAAGTTTCAGCAGACATGCAAAATTATCATACTTTATCCTTTCTTTCCATGGGTGCTGGTTTTTCTCATGACATTTTGTTTTCAAAAACCATTATCTCTTTAAAAACTCGCCTTGTTTTCACATCGTGAGAGCGTGTCTGTGTGCATGGGATCAAGGGGCTATAATTTACTTCTGGATTGTAGTTTAGGTTAATGAGCAGTTACGACTTCCTTTAAGAATAAGTTCTGCTTGTAATAAACAGATTGTTTTTGAGTTCATGCAAGAAGTCTGGATGATATTTCTTTTATTCAGGGGAGCAGTACAAAATATCTTGATAATTGAATGAGCATTTACTAATGGTTCAACCGGCGGAACCAGGGTTTCACTATCAGTGCATTGCTCCTGCCACAGCGAGAACATGAAGGGAAGGTCATTGCTGAAGTAACAGAAGATGTTTGAGTCAAGGACACAACTCTGAGGAACTCTGACAGTAGACTAACTATCAATAAAGATCTCACATTAAAGTGTGGATTTGAATTTTGTTTAAATATTTTGTTTAAATAAGTCTTCTGCAGTATGACACAAGTCCCCAGAGCATTAGTTTAGTATTCTAGATTACTGCTCCAGTTACTACCACCACATGACCACCTCTCCTGAGATGAGGTGGCTGCAGTAATAGATTGCACCTCCATAATCCCACACATCTCTATAAATCGCCAACGCACTTTAATGATCGAATAAAAAAACAGATTTGCTGGAGAAACTCAACAGGGCCGGCTGCTTCTGAGAACAGGAAACAGAGATAACATTTCAAGTGCAGTGACCCTTCTTCAGAAGCCTGTTCAATGACCTAACAAGGTTAGCAAGGATCCGAGAATATTTTCAGATTAAAAACAGATAACTGATACACAGAGTGTAGAACCATAATAGAACACATGGGATGAGGGCTATGTGGGCCATGTATTTGCATATTATAAAGGTAGACAATTCTACAACTGCTGGCAGCTCACAGCATCTCACAAATGGTGTTTTGAGCGGTTCTGAATTACTCTTATTTAACATGATTATAATGGCACATATTAAGAGCGTCCTGCCACTTCCATTAACCCTGCAGCTGTTCAAGAAGGCAGCTCACATCCAGCTTCTCAAGGGCAAATCGGGATGGACAATAAATGCTGGTTCAGTCAGTGACACCCATTTACCACAAGCAAACTTTTTTTAGAAAATGCCATGGACAGATACATTAACAACCAGCATACTGGTGAAGCTGATGTCAAGTAGGTTCTCTCTCTTACTGGCTCTTTGATTACCTGTCACAAGCTCACTCTGAAAACTATATCTTCAGGACTCACGATCTCACTCATATCTATTAGATTACTCCTGGACATAGCCTTGGACACAGGTCCCTCACCCACCTTCAGAGTTTATTTCCAATCAATATTGAACAGAGAGGAGCAGCTGAATGAGGGTGGTTGCTGGTAACCGGCAGGAATTTCCTGCCCATGCTTGATGCAATGCCATAAGTCTTCATTGGAACTCAAGTCAATATGAACAATTCAAAGAGCCTTTCAAATAGGGGATATATGCAGAGATGGAAACATGCATGACAATTTGATTCGGAGAGTATAACTGTGTCAGATTGTAATCTGGTCAGACAGCTTTTCCAATTTTGCTATAGGTTCCCAGATGTGAACAATGACAAACTGGTGGTGCTGGGAGAACTATTGTGTTCACTTGGCACCTCTGGCTCCAAATGCTGCCTGCCTCATCTGATTTCCTTTTCGTGGTACCCTTGACAGCACTGATGGCTAGCTGGGCAATTTCAAATGGCAACTATGAATTAACCGCGGCGCTGTAGGTCTGCAGTCACATATTGACTACAGCAGATTTCATTTTCTAAAGGAAATGAATGAACCAGCTCACTTTTTAAAATACAGTATGTTTAAATCAAATTGTTCAGCTATGTTATGCTCCATGCCTGAGACAGTTCGGACGTGAACCCAAACCTTCTGACCAAGAGGTATGGACACTACCTCTGGGCATCAAGAGCCCTTCACTAATTTTTTAAACTGACAATCTGGCAAATACATGATCACCATTAGAAAAATTATAATGCAATTCAGATTAGATTGACCAACTGAACTGGAATTCCTGACTGTCATGGTGGGACTTGCACTCATGTCTCTGGATTATTGTGCAAGTAACTACAGTGAGATAACCACGACCTTCCGATTTTCTGGTACATAGCACATTACATGATCTCAAGATCGCACACAGTGTTTTCCGCTCAGTTAAGTATTTGAGGGTTATCTGTGCTGTGGATTGGATTTTGTTCTACATGCATTTGAGAGCACAACAGGGCCTCCGCTTTTGTAGTTACTTCTGAAACACAAAATCCTTGACAGGATAGTACTCCGAGGGAGTGTTAGCTTCAACCTAGAGTCTTTGGTGTAGGACTTGAACCCATAATCTTTGGGTTCAGAGGTGAACGTGCTGCAAACTGAGCTACAACTGCCGCAGTTGCAACATTGGAAACATTAACAACTAATTTGCATGTATCAAGGTCCCACAATAGCATTGAAATAACCGCACAGATAAGTTATTTTATCCTTGATTAAAGGATATTTATGGCCAGAAAAGGCAAAGAGCTCACCACGTTTTTGCAATAGTGGTCGAGGGATCTTTTATGTTTACTAGATGAGGCTAAGGGGACCTCAATTTAAGGCCCCCACATTCTCTACAAGGCTTAGAACAGTATTTGAATTGAAGTTATGTATCGCGGAACGATTGAGCATTCTCAGTATTGCAGTGAAGTACAAAATGTTACAAACATTGCAATGTTACCAGCATTTTTAATTGCTCCAGGAGGCCCGACTGAGATCCATAAAATGGTAATTCAATTTAGAAGGAAGGAATAAAGCAATTTGATAGCACAGATAATTGCATGCAACTCTTAAGAGAAAAAAAATGGGCCTATGAATTGCATAGTATTTGAAAAAAAATCACCTCAGTAACAAAATTAGTCAATTTAATGAAAGGGAACCACAGTACAACACAACAGAGTTTAATAGCATCGTGCTTTAATAGGTTAATGCACAGGTCACCAACAAACATTTACACAGTTAGCTGGGTGCTGGTGGGTATCTTTGATTTGTCTGACTCGTGAACAATTTTCAAAGATACAAATGCTCAGTAACTATTCTAGGCCTCAGGTTTACCAATATGGCAATGAATGTTTGTTCAAGACCTCCCCATAGCTCAATGAAAGTCTGGTGGTCATACTGCACCTTATGCATCAGAAAATGCCAGGAACCCCAAATCTAAACTGGGATTGATGATTCAGTGATCCAAATGCAACAATGTGCCTCAAGGACTGTCAACAAGAAAATTAATAATCTCGCTCCTGGTCATTGTATGTTATGTTGGAGTAAGCATTAGATGATGACAGGATTGGTTCGGACTGTGACGCCCCTATTGTTTATCCTATCAGAGCGTACTTAATAAGCTTGTGCGAGGTATGGAGGTACGCCACATGTATGGAATCATAGCACTGGAAATTTGTACTCGCAACAGAAGAAAGGGCAAGTTACTACTTTGAGTTCACTGTGTGAAACTGAACAATCATCAGGAGGAAAATATCTGCTCAGGCAGCCTGGATTCAGACATTAAGCCACAGCAGATAGTGTTTTCTCTTCGTTACCTGGGGTCCTGTTACTCCTGTCTGCAATGAGTGCCTAGTCCCAGCAGTGGGTAGTGTTGTATCGCCTCTCAAACTGCACTGGTTCCTTGCTAAATGAGGTACCATGACAAAAGACCAGTAAAACAGACCTTTATGTGCAAGACTCATGAATTGCTACATGTTGCAGTCTATTTAATAAAATAAACCTGCAGAGCACTATAATATTTTGTTGAATACATCATTCTGACTGACTACTCTTCATGCTATACAGAGTCTGGTCATATTCAATCATTTTGCTTGTTCCATGAATGCCATCCAGCTAAGTTCAATTTAGAGAAACAAGTATCATAAGCTAATTAAAATGTTTGATTTCAGTAAAGGAAAATCTGGTGTTTTGATCAGTAGCCTTCACAATGCAGATAGATCCCCTGTTATAATACTGAACTCTTGACCCATGCGGCTGATCGTTTTTTGAAACACTTCTTATCAGGTTCCTCCTGTTATTACTTCAAACAAATCATCACAACCTGGTCTCACACCTTTTGGAGCAAACAAGGGATGCAGAAACAAATATTATTCAAATAAGTACAGTTTATTTTCCAGACACTTTTGACCTTAGCAGCTTTTCAAAGGTTGGCTCTGTAATGATGCTGAGGTTAGCTGGATGGCTTCTGTCTAAATATTAAACAGTGACTTGGTGCCCCTCGTCAATTAACAGCTTGTACTGGACACTGTGTGCTAAACAGAACAGTTGGGCACATAGAACAGAAAGAACACAATGCAAGAACAAACAGCTTCCAGCAAAGCCTGCAAGACCAAGTTCAGGCAGATCTTAACCAGGAAGTAAGGTCTTATTAAGTTAATAGCTGGAGTCCCATGATCCATCACTTACAACATCAAATTCCATGAAAGGCTATCCATATATAAAGAGAGTTTAAAGTATTTTTAAACCTAAATCAGACTTCAAATGTAACATTGTGGCAAACATAATTCAGACTCAGACTGCATTCTATGAGAGGATTGTCCAGTGGCAAGCCCTGGGTTCATTTTCTGCTGATGATACATCCTGAACTGTTTCTTCTGGCAAATTTGTCAGAACTGATTTGCCGACGCTTTCCACTCTCCAAGGAGGGAAGAAGATAGGGTTTCCAAGCTTCCTGTGATGACGAGGAGCCCTGTGGAATTGGCCTCAACTGCCTGGTGCCAAACAACCAGATTTGAGAGCATGGTAAAAACAATGACTGCAGATGCTGAAAATCAAATACTGGATTAGTGGTGCTGGAAGAGCACAGCAGTTCAGGCAGCATCCAACGAGCAGCGAAATCAACGTTTCGGGCAAAAGCCCTTCATATTCCTGATGAAGGGCTTTTGCCCGAAACGTCGATTTCGCTGCTTGTTGGATGCTGCCTGAACTGCTGTGCTCTTCCAGCACCACTAATCCAAATTTGAGAGCATGCCAGCTCCCAGCAATGGCGACTAGAACTGCTGCCAGCCAATCGCAATCTGTGCTTGGGTACGTGACCCTCCAGAACTGGAGGCCAAGGCTGAGAGCTAGCCAATCATAGTTTATGCTTAGGTACCTGTACTCTACTTTCTCAATGTCAAGAACCTGAAGTTAACCTTCAGAAAAGCCTGATTGGGTGTTGCCAGAGGCCACTTGTTGAAACTATCAAATGGCATACAAACCATGTGACCTGTTTTTCAGTTAACAGGTGATGATTACTAGGGTTGGAGCGCTGGAGGAAAGGGCCGATTATGAGCCAGCTGGACTCAGCTGAGACTGGCTGAATGTTACTCCGGTGATTCATCAGTTTAATTAATGTTTAATTAGCTTAGGAGTGCGGAACACTGTGGTTTTGTGACCCTTGAGTAACTGGCAGGGGAAGGAAGTATTCAGATTCAGCAGTTGAATTTAGTGAAGGCAGGATCATTTGCTGTCTTTCTTTCTCTCCCTTTCAGTGTCAGAATCAGAATCCCTACAGGGTAAAAACAGGCCCTTTGGCCCAACAAGTCCACACTGTCCCTCCAAAGAGTAGTCCACCCAGACCCATTCCCCTACCCTATTACTTTACATTTACCCCTGACTAATGCACTTAACCTACATATCCCTGAATACCTATACAGACACGGGGAGAATGTGCAAACTCCACACAGACAGTCCCCCGAGACCGGACTCGAACCAGAGTCTCTGGAGCTGTGAGGCTGCAGTGCCAACCACTGAGCCACTGTGCCACCCATTGCGTCATTTAATTTAATGACCTGTGCTGGTTAGATTCTCTTGCTACGTCCTCCTTTCCAGAGATTTTCCTTTTCCATCATGTTCCACACACCAACCATACAACACAGAGGTAATGTCACTGAATTTATAGTTCAAAGACCCAGAGTAATGCTCGAGGACATGAGTTCAAATCCCACCGTGGAATTTAACATTAATAAATCAGATTACAAAGCTCACCTCAGTAATGGGACCATGAAACTATCATTGATTGTCATCCTTACTTGGTGTGACCTGCTCTAACTCCAGACAGCAGCAATGTGGTTTAGTCTCCACTGCCCTCTGAAAAAGGCCTAGCAAGTCACTCAGTTCAAGAACAATTAGGAATGGGCAAAATATGGATGAGTTAACTGGCCCCCAAATTAAGACAGCAATAGCTTTTATACTTCATGTGTATGGTGCAATGTATTACTGTGTCAATGTGTACAATCACTTGTCAATCTCCATCAAGAAAAAGCAAAACATATTCGTATAGTAACACAGCAAACCATTGGGCGGCACGGTGGCACAGTGGTTAGCACTGCTGCCTCACAGCACCAGAGACCCGGGTTCAATTCCCGCCTCAGGCAACTTTCTGTGTGGAGTTTGCACATTCTCCCAGTGTCTGCGTGGGTTTCCTCCGGGTGCTCCGGTTTCCTCCCACAATCCAAAATTGTGCAGGTTAGGTGAATTGGCCAGGCTAATTGCCTGTACTGTTAGGTGAAGGGGTAAATGTAGGGGAATGGGTCTGGGTGGGTTGCGCTTCGGCAGGTCGGTGTGGACTTGTTGGGCCGAAGGGCCTGTTTCCTGTAAGTAATCTAAAACTAAGAGATAATGGACAGGCAAGAAGTTCTGACAGGCCTAATTCAAATGTAGATAGTGTTTATAGAGTGGCATGGTCTCAATCTGGGAGCAGTATACACAGGACCTACTATCTCAGCCAGGAATTACAGAGAAGCAAAAGCAAAATTGAAAGAAATGATGGCAGTTACTGCTAAAACCATAACCTGCTGATATAAAGTCAGAATCACAGAGTTATACAACACAGAAACAGACCCTTCAGTCCAACCCATCCGCGTCTACCAGATATCCTAAGTTGATCTAAGTTAAAAATCATAACACCACATTACAGTCCAACAGGTTTATCAGCTGACAACCACCTGATGAAGGAGCAGCACTCTCAAAGTTAATGTTTCCAAATAAACCTGTTGGACTCTAACCTGGTGTTGTGTGATTTTCAACTTTGTCCACCCCAGTCCGAAACTGGCACGTCCAAGTCATAAGTTGATCTAGTTCCATTTGCCAGCATTTGGCCCATATCCCTCTAAACCCTTCCTATTCGTGTACCCACACAGATTCCTTTTAAACATTGTAATGTTATAAATTATCCAAAAATTACTATAATCCCATTCGAAAGTCATAACTGAATGTGTCCAATTTATTTTTGGTTTGGTGCATTGTGTTTTGTGAAGCTCAGTCAGTGAAGTGAGGGATGTCAATGGTATAGAATTTAAAGTTCTAAACTCATATGTGTGAGGACAATACACCCTCCATTCGGGTACATCGTGAGTTCGACACACATCCTTTTAGCGTTCCCTGCCCGAGACAGTACTTACATTCTTCTTTCAGATTCAGCAATGGTTAAATACTAAATACAATTTATCTATGCTACTTCATTAAACAGTTGTAGGAGTCACTAAAATAAAGTCACTAAAACCTTTCATATCATCTAATATACTTTATTCAAAGCCTGAAAAGCATCTTCCACTGCACCAACATGAACATTATCGTGGAGCTGCCTTGTTGCTAGAATTAAAATGAGAACGAGAATCTGAATATTTTAAAGATTCTGGCCACCAAATGCCAATCGAAATGAAGTGTAGATGGCTTTAAAAAAAATTACATCTGAACTCTTTAGAAATGAGAGGGATTCAAAGCATCTACAGGGGAAAGAAACAGTGTTGAACCACTGCACCACCCAGTCAGCTTAATTTGTGTGGCAAAGGTCCAGCTGTAATCGTGGATGAAATGGGAGACACTTGGACTGGCATTTCACTGCCACTCGTGGTCGGTACTGAGTTGTTTCGTTTTTCAGGGAGTCACCTTGTTCAGGAAAGGTCGGAACAACTCGAATATTCCCGCAACTGATGAACAATAAAGATAAATCAAGCCCTTATTTTCTGAATAATTTCTAAAGGGTTTGGGTGTCGAAAACAAAAACAGCATCCCATTTAATAGGGAACTCTGCATGGAAATGCTCCACGTTTGCTTGCTTGGTTTCAAATTAAAAAAATTTATTTTAGAGAATGCATTGTGCATTTTGGATATTTGGATAATCCAGCAACATCTAACGAAAATAAATCAGGAAGCTTGGGAGGAATTTGTAACGAGAGCTGACTGCTGATAACATCAAGTATCTCCATGAAGTGCTTCTAAATACTGGACTTTGAAACTCACCAAGCCCCAACATTCCAGGCTTTCACTCATCCACTAAATGGTAAACTGGATTCCACCACAGATCCCATGCAACCCTGACTTTCAGCATTTCTTTTTTTAAAAAAAAGTTATTCTCTTAAAAGGAACACAAAAGCACAACTTCCAAAACATTACAAATCCATTTCGAATGCTAATACAAGAGGCTGAGTGCGAGAGAGCTTCGATGTAGTGAGGGATGTGTGCAAAATATAACAGCAAGGGGCACGAAACATCACACAAAGCACTCCAAATCCTCCCTCTTGTGCTCCCACATCCAGTCTCATTTATTCCTCTATTGAATCGGCAGGGTCTTATGGGTACGTCTCCCCTTGTTTTAGTCATCCTCCCATACTTCATCCAAGTGCCAAGTTTTTTTTTAAAATGTGTCATCCAAGCAGGGGTTGAAGGACATGTGGTTGGGGGGAGTAGGGGCAGGCAAGGGGGTTAATTTTTTAATCTTGTGGTTGAACCTAAAAAGATGAATATGATTTCATTGACTGGTGAACTGGGAGGTTGCTACAGGATCTACAAACAGCAGTAAACTGCCTGAGAGTAGGAATTTGTGAACAGGAACTAAAATTTAAAAAAAAACAATGCTCTAAAACTAGTTGAACAGTGATATGGTCAGCAGATTATAACAGCTTGGAGGGTGGGAATGTTGTTGGTAGCGCTAAGGCAAGTTACAGAATCATACAGCACGGAAACAGACTCTTCAGCCTAACTTGTCCATGCTGAACAGATTTCCTAAACTGAACCTAGTCCCATTTGCCAGTGTTTGGCTCAGTTTCCTCGAAGCCTTTCATCTCTATGTATCTATCCAAAAAGTCTTTTAAATGTTGTAATTGTACTTGGCTCTAACATTTCCTCTGACAGCTTACTCCATAAACCCTGTCTGTGGAAATATTTGCCCCTCAGATCTCCTTTAAATCTTTCCCATTTTACCTTAAGCCTACGCCCTCTAATTTTGAACTATCCTACCCTGGGGGGAAAGAAAAACAAACTTTGGCTATTCACCTTATCTATGCCTCTCATGATTTTATAAATCTCTATAAGGTCACCCTTAGCTTCCGACCCTCTGGGGAATAAAAAAGTCCCAGCCTATCCAGTCTCTCCGCATCACTCAAACCGTCTAATACCAGTAATATCCTTGTAAATCATTTTTGCACCTTTCCAGTTTCATGATAGTCTTCCTATAGCAGGGTGACCAGAATTACATAGAACTATACAGCACAGGGACAGGCCCTTCAGCCCATGATGTTGTGCCTAATATGACACCAAATTAGGCAAATCCCTTCTGCCTGCCTTTGGTCCACATCCCTTCATTCCTTGCATATTCCTGTGCTTATCTAAAAGGCCCTTAAATGCCCCTACCTTATCTTCCTTCCACCACCACCCCTGACAGCATGTTCTACACTCCTATCACTTTTTGTGTTTGTATATAGTCCTCAAAAATGTGGTTTACCAATGTCTTGTACCTGTCGACCTGTCATGCCACTTTCAAGGAACTATGTGCTTGCATCCCAAGTCTCTCTGTTCAACAGCATTCCCCAACGCCTTATCATTGATTATGCAAGTCCTGCCCTGGTTTCCCTTATCAAAATCCAACACCTCACATTTATCTCCATTAAACTCCATGCCTCAGCCCATTGGCCCAGTTGATCAAGATCTCGTACTCTTGGATAACCTTCTTCACTGTCCATTATGCGCAAACTTACTAACCATGCCTCCCATATTCTCTTTCAAATCTGTGCAAAAGATTATCACTCCAATACTAATCACGGACATGTTTACACACACACACATCCATCCACCACCCACCCACGTGAACAAGCACACACTAATGGAAACACACATGTACTCAGAGTTTCAGAAGCTAACATCAGTGGCCTCAGCACAAATGATTTCACTGCCTTAACCAAATGAAGTACTAATGAAGTTATTACACTTTGTTTTCTTATGGTGAATAAACCCTCAATGGTGGCCAACTAGTACACTTTTATTTCACGTTGACCTTCCAGATGGGATGTTAAACCACTGCAAGGCAAATCACATTGCTGTTAGTCAATCAAGAGTCCTTGCTCAGGTACCTGATCCTCCAAATGGCCAGAAGTGATTTCTCGCCAATCACAGCTCATGCTCAGGAACCTGTACCTGACCGTCTTCGGTCACTTTCCTCTTGGAAAAGTCCAACTCATTTTTTCAGAGGCCACTCGGGAGAAATATTCTACAGACCGCATGTTGTGTGCTCCAGTTAATGGAGGTGACATAGGCTCACATAGAGCTGACTATGAGCCAGGTTAGACTCAGCCACTGCTACAGCGATTCATCAGTGCTATTAATTCATATTGGATTGAACTGGGTGAATTGCAATCTGCTGTGGATTGGTGTCTCCCAAGAACAATGGTGGGCTGGTGAAATTGTTCAGATTCAGTCGAGATTGTGGAGAGATGTTTATTCTCTACCTCTCAGTATAATATCAAATCACTTGCTTAACTGATCTTTTCTAGATTATAATTCCCTCTTTACTTTATTCCAACCTTAACTTTTCACATATTTTCCTATCTCCTTTTCTTTAGTGTCACCCATTTGCACCATACCACCAGCAATATCCACATCTTATTAAAAGAAGGGAAAATGATCAGATTGGGTCTTTGTTACCTTGCTGCTGAAACTCATCTGTCTGCGAAATAACTGCTGCATTTCCAACATTACCACAGCGTCTACAATACCAAAGTACTTCTTTGGCTATAAATGTGCTTTGGGACACTCCAAGGTCATGAAAGATGTCAAAAAATTATAAATCTTTCTTTCTTTCACTGCACTAAGACAACATGAACCACCATATCACGTACTCAGTTTAGTCCCCTCCAACAAGGTCTGACATTAATGCCCAGAGGATTTGTTTAATTTAATATTCACTGTATACCCTTTTGTTTCTAATGATGGGTTCAAATCCACCCTTGGTAAAAACAATAACTGCAGATGCTGAAAATCAAATACTGGATTAGTGGTGCTGGAAGAGCACAGCAGTTCAGGCAGCATCCAACGAGCAGTGAAATCAAAGTTTCGGGCAAAAGCCCTTCGCCCGAAACATTGATTTCACTGCTCGTTGGATGCTGCCTGAACTGCTGTGCTCTTCCAGCACCACTAATCCAGTATCAAATCCACCCTTGACTAGCATGAACCAAGCTTCTATCTACCGGTTCGATTGGTTATGAGCGAAAACTTCAGGCCAGTTTTACACCTATAGCTATCCTATTCAGATTGAATCAGAAAAGCAAGTATTCTATTCATTCCAAGTCACTTGGCAGAGTAGAGAGAAAGTTTGTACTGCATCTGGTTTTATTGTACTTAACCAGGGAATACTTGTTCTCAGTCAGGGGTCTCTAAAATCAAATCCAACTCATCCCCAAACTTAGATGTCAATCACCTTGCTCAATGTCAGATTTTGTTTTAAATTCGTTTACAGTATATGGGGCATTATTATTAATGCCAGTGTTTATTAAGCTCCCACTATATCATTCATTATTATACTGCATTGGTTCAAGGATGATTTCAGATACAGTATATAGGCAGCAACCATGCAGCAAATCTCACAAACAACATTGAGGAAACCTTAATGCTCTGTGAACACTTTACTTGTGACAAGAAACCCAGTGCATTCCTTCTACCAATTGTAATGCTCTGTATTTAAAGTTGAAGTTCACCCAAAATACTATCTTCAATAACATCTTGAACTTGCAGAGAGAATGTATCATCAAGACATAGTAACTCATTCACCTTAAGCATTAGTTTTGTATTAGTTTCTCTGTTGACAACCATCAATTGCTTTCCATCTTTTACACATATATTTGAAGACATCCCACCATCCTCTGGATGAAAATATGTTTTCCTCACATCTCCTCCAATTCTTATACCAATCACTTTACATCTCTGCCTCCTACTAACAGACATCTCTCCTTAGCGAAACAGGTCTTCTGTGTCCACTCTATCCAAGTCCCTCATAATTTTGTACTCCTTGGTTAAGTCACTCTTCAGTCACTTCTGTTCTTAAAAAAAAAAAAACAAGCTGAACCATTCTTTCCGGAAAGCTACAAGTTTCAAGCCTGGCAACTTTCTTGAAAGTCTCATTTGCACTGGTAGTGCCCAGGTTGCAAATGGGATTTGTTCTGGAGTCTATTTGCAAAATGATTTGTACACAAGTCCAGGAAATGTTTGCACGTCGGGTCTTTAAAACCTGTATGAGATCATGTTTGTAAGTGCAAGTGCTCATGATTCAGAGGGCCCCTGTACTCTTTTAAATGCAGTTATTTCCTCCTTGTAATGTGCTGAGCAGAAATGGACACACAACTGAGTTGTGGCTTAACCAGTGCTATGTATACTTCCAGCATTACATCCATGCTCCTGTATTCAACGATGGAAAACATCCTTCTTTGCCACCATATCCAAGTTTGGTAGGCATGCGCTCCAAGGTGTTTCACTTCCTCTGTCTGTCTAGATATCTTTTTGTTTATTGCGGATTTTTTCGCTTGGCTTGCCCTCCTCAACTAACCTCTCACTGGGCAGAAAAGTGATGAATGTAATTTATTCAACCAAACCATTGATCTCTTCCTGCACTCGGCAGCTATACTCTTCGCTACCAGCGACAGGGGCCAATTATATTGGCCACAAATTTCCAAAGCATGTCTCCCACTTTCTAGTCCAAATCATTAATACTTACCACAAACAGCAAAAGACCCAAAACTGAACCCTGTGAGACACATCTGGAATCCACTTTCCACTCACGAAGAACAACCTTAAATCATAACCCTTTGTTTGTTGTCACTGAGCCAATTTTGGATCCAAACTCCACTGTATCCCATGGCTTTCATTTTTACAAATAAGCTACTATGTTGGACCTTGTCAAATATTTTACTAAAATCCAGGGAGACAACAGCCACTGCACTATTCTCACCCATGTTCCTTGTTACTTCCCAAAAAAAATTAAGTTAGTAAGACACGACTTTCCCTTAACAAAACAATGCTGATTATTAATCTTGATTAATTCGGTTCTCTTGAAGTAACAGTTAATCCTCTCTCTCCAAACTAGTTCCAATAACTTGCCCCAGACTCACCTGTAATTGTTTGGTCTATCCCCCCACAATTTTGGTTAATGGCACATTTGCAAACTCCATTCCTCATGTGTATCTAGTGAGGATTTAAAAAAATGACCCTCGAGCATTCAGTTTTTGCTCACAGGCTTCCTTTAACAGTGTAGGATACAAGTCATCCTGCCCTGGTGGTTTAACCACTATCCAGGAGGTCAGTCCCTCTCGTACTTTTCTTCTCATTACACTTATTAATCCAATATTTCATGCTCTTCTGCTTTAATTAAAATATCTGCATCTTCCTTCCTTGTAAAGTCAGGGGCAAAAAAAAACTCTTTCCGCATCTTTCACATTCACATTGCATTTCTCATTGGCCTAACCCTTTCCTTTGCAACATTCTACTCAATGTACTGTTGAAACATCTTTGGATTTCCTTACTTTTACTAATCAATGTTTTTTGGTATCCTCGCTTTGTTTTCCTAATTTCCTTTTTTACATCACCCCTGTATTTTCACTACTCTTCCAAGCTTCTTAAATTACTACATTTTTGTGATTTTCATAAGCCCTATTTTTTTTACTGTTTTGTCTTATCCTGTATTGCGGAAGATCCTGTTGGCTTTATGGGGACTTGTCTCACCGTGCCTGTAGAATCTCATTTTTGAACACCTCCCCTTGATTTCCCAGTGACTTTCCCTGAAGTAACTGTCGCCAGTCCACTTTCGCTAAACCACCCCTCAGCTTTGTGAAGTGTGCCTTTCCTCTTAACAACTGTTACTCCTATTCAACCATTGCCCTGTTCCATAATGATGCTAAATTTAACTGTATAATGATCAGTATGTCCAAAACGGACACCTACTAGTCCATTATCATCTTTCCCAGTTCTATTTCCAAGAACTAAATCTAGAATTACACCCTCTCATTGAGCTGGTTAAAAAAATAAACTGTGCCCTTGACATACCAGTTGATATTTGGGTGTAGGAAGACTCTGACTATTATTGCACTATTGTTTTTGGATTTAGAAAATTGCCCACATATTCACTTCTCTACCCCTCTCCCACTATTGGCAGTTCCATACCGCACACCTAGCAATGTTGCTACCTGTTTATGTTCTGAAGCTCAACCCATCTAAATCTATCTGTTGCTTATTTAGTGTATCATTCCCCCACCCTCTTTTCAGCTGCAACTGAACCTTGAATCAATACTGCCAAACTACACCGATTTTTAAAGTATCTTTCTCTATCCTGCTTAAAAACTCTGCACCCACGGATGTCGAGCTGCCAAGCTCACCCCCTCTAAGTCATATTTCCATTACAGCAATGATATCATGCTGCTCAATGTCTGCGTCCTCAGTCATAGAGATGTATAGCATGGAAACAGACCCTTCAGTCCAACCCGTCCATGCCAACCAGATATCCCAACCCAATCTAGTCCCACCTGCCAGCACCTGGCCCATATCCCTCCAAACCCTTCCTATTCATGTACCGATCCAAATGCCTCTTAAATGTTGCAATTGTACCAGCCTCCACCACCTTCTCTGGCAGCTCATTCCATACACGTACCACCCTCTGCATGAAAAAGTTGCCCCTTAGGTGTCTTTTATATCTTTCCCCTCTCACCCTAAACCTATGCCCTCTAGTTCTGGACGCCCCAGCCCCAAGGAAAAGACTTTGCCTATTTACCCTATCCATGCCCCTCATAATTTTGTAAACCTCTATAAGGTCACCCCTTAGCCTCTGACGCTCCAGGGAAAACAGTCCCAGCCTGTTCAGCCTCATTCACTAAACGTATTGCGTTTATGTATATACCTTTCCGTGTCAATTTCTACAGCATACAATTTTTAAACTCTGCTTTCTCAATGTTTTTTTAGAGCCACTCATTAAGTTTCTGTTTCCCATTCTCTGCTCTGAATTTTGCCCTTGGGTTCCCATTCCCATGACTATCTAATTTCAGTCTTCCATGCAGTCCTAGCAAATCTCCCTACAAAGATTCTTTTCCTAGTCCTGTTTGGTTGTAGACAGCTCACATTTCCTACAACTGGTCCCCTTGCCCATACATCTGATGCCCATCCTCCCACATCAACTTTCCAACCAAGCGGTGAATTGCTCTATTCTCAGCTTTCAGCAATTGTTGCTGGTGTGTCTCAGCTGGGTTTAAAAGCTGCTGTACATCTCTCCGGGTCTAGGTTTTCTCTTAGTGGTTTCCTGCTACTGAGAGACAATCTGAATTTCAGATTTTCTGAATTTGCCTTTGTTAGGGGTCTGTTTATAGGATGGCACTGTACTGGAACAATTAATTTGTATCAGTTACTGTATCTATTATTTTGTTAAGCATTTTCATAGAGTTAGAGCTAAATCAATTCTTTTCTTTATGTTTTCTTTTGTTGTATTATATCTATAGTGTACGGAAAAAATGAATCTTGCTTAACATTGAATAGTTTGACCAACTGAACCACATCTGGAACACAAAACCTTACACTTACTTTTAAAATAAGAAAAAGTTAGGGTATAGTCTATCTTCTTAATATATTTTGAGGGAGCTTGATCTGGTCCATAACATTATTCATCAGCTACAACGTAGTGATGGGAGAAAGGTGAGACTTTGTATTGTGCTAAGAAACACATTCCAAGCTGAACAGAGGCACATATATTGGGAAAAAGAAGAGAATCACAGAGGGGCCAGCAGAAAATGTAAGGCCATGTAAATATTGTGAAGGATGTCACATAAAAAGAGGAAGCATCAGGAAAGCTGTATTCTAACTCCAAGAAGCTGAATCACTTTGCACTCAAGTATTTAGCTAGAAAGAAGCAAAGCAAACCCACAAAGATGACCTGTGGAGAGTTATCAGCCAATGAATTTGACAAATCACGCTACACCACCCAACAGATTCGTTCACATCAGATATAAATGGAATAAACTAACAAGTAGTTTGTGGCTGTTAGAATGGTTACTGCAGAAAGGTATCAAGTGCACATGAAATGTAAGTCAGACAATCATGCTTTGTGCAAAATTATAAGCTTTGTCAGCTTTTACAAGCTGGCTCAAGACTGCGACCCAAAAAATTGAAGCTCTCGAAGCTCAGGCTGATGCAATAAAACAGGACAACACTCATGCTAAAAGGAACAAATGAAGCTAAGAACCTAATGCAATAGGAAGAATGAAGATTTGGAGTTCCAATTTGTATATGTTCAGCAAACTTCATGCACCTCAGCTGGTAAGTCTATAGCATTAGTTTTAACCAATACCGTTTGGTCTCAAGGCTACAACACTTCTTGTCCCTTTATTCTGGTACTTTTCTAAATTTGATCAACACACAATTTACATTTCCTGGCCTGGGGGTTGTTCTTTACACACATCCAAATCACACCTGAAGTCAAGACACAATGATGGAAATGTACTGGCCATGCAAAATTGTGTATAAAGATGACATTTCACGATGGATTCATTTCTAACCGTTTGGAAAGAATCTGTGTCTCCATTTACATTTGTGACTATATTTTTCAACTCAGGCTGTAAACGTATATCAAATAATTACAGAAAGGCAAGAAATTCTTGAATTTGCTCGTGTGCACATAAATTCTGATTTTAACAAAATGAAGACACCGGTAAACAGAAACATCTACGAAGGGGCATGCAGTTGGAGCTTACAAAGGAAAAAGGCAGAAGTTTAGCAGGTGAGAGCAGTACTGGTCAGGATTCTCAATTTGTTAGGATGGAAATTGTTCTTTGCCTTTGATTTATTGCTAAAGGTTTGCCATTGTTAATATAGCAATGGCTTATAGATCCCAAATCCTGATGTCTAACAAAGCCCTTGAGCATTCACTGGCCATATGACTGTTAGCTTTGATCTAAGACCTTTCAAAAAAACTGAAAAACTAATGCCTTGAATAGTTCAAAATTGAGCCTGACCTTTTAAACAGCAAATCAATGCAGGTTTGCATTTTGCTGTTGAAGTAAAAGAAACAAAGAGTCTGGTGCCAAATGCCATCCCCTCTATCTCGTCATGCCCCATGCTACTCAGTAACAACTTACTTTCTTTGCAATTTTCTTTACCTCTCATTTTCTTAAGGCATAGACTCTTTTAGTGCCCAGTATAACAATATCAGCAGCCTGCTATATGTTAGTTGGGAATGTTGGCAGCTCTTCCAAGAACAGGGGTGAGGGGATTGTTTGCAGAAATCATGGCTGAGCTTAGTTCTGTCCTAAAACAAGTCCATACGTGCACTTTCTACAACTGTCAAGGGTCAGATATAACAGCTTTGGTAAGGCAGTAGTAAGCTAGCAGTACCTGTGGAACTGCGCACCAATAAATTAGTACCTTTAAGAAAGAATAGGAGGAAACTGAAAGCAATAAAAAAGCCTTTTATCAGCAACAGGAACAAATTTGAAACATACTACCAGTAAAAGGCTCAGGATAATGGGATCCACCCATCCTATTTTTAAGATATTTCTGCATTACCAAACCAGGCTGCGGTTATTTTAGTGTCACACTTGCATTGTAGCAATACAAGAATTGCACTCTGTACTTCCCCTTTTCACCCTAATTAATCACGTGATGTTAATGAGATTTATAAAAAGGACACAGCCAACCACCAACCTATAAATATCAGTGACATTTTCCACTGGTGGGCCAACAGATATCAAAGACCCCCCACTGAAGTCAGTGAATCAAAATGCTCAGCAAGCTGCAATGAAAAAGGGCAAAGCATCCATGATCGTGTCACAAATATTATTCTACACATAAATGATCTGAATCTTCCTCCTGATCACCAGTTGAATTGCTGTAACAACTCCATTCTTGTAAGTGCACAAGTCGAACTTGCAGATAAAATACCTTTCAATAACTATCCATTCAAACAGTCACCCCAACACTTTTTGCAGTTATGCAAAGAGCTGGTGCAAATTTCCACTATTTTCTGCCTTCTTTTAGAAAGATGACACTGCTTTAGAGGAGCGACTAGAGTTAGACCTGGACTTGGTGCAAACTAAGCTCTGTTAAGTTAAATAGTCACAATAACCTTATAGTTCTATCTTGGTATTCAGCACACAAAAATCAATCACTACACTTAACAACTCTTAAAAACATTACAAAAGAACGAACACTGGAAGATACTGAGCACTGCTATAATCTTCCCCCGTCCACATAAAGACACACTCCTCCCCAAGTATACATAAGCTAACGATTAACCAGCTAAAACCATTGACAAGCTGTCTCCTGTATGCACAGCTTAAAATATCTTATTGTTTGGCTATTAATTTGCATGATTATCTGACAAATGTGACAGGACCAGCCGATGTCAGGTCAATCTCTCGAGATTTCTTTTGTTAATAATTTATTAGTCAGCCTTGATACAGCGTGTCCTGGAGAACTGCGACCTAATTCACTCAGTTATTAGATTTCTTCTGAACACTCACACTCGACTTCAAGCATCAACTTGAATTGTCTCTCCACATACGCTCCCAGATCTGCCAAACATTTCCAGCACTTCCAGAGTGTCGCAGAGTGTTAACTTTGTTCCTGACTTCAACTATCACTCATGACAACTTGGAAGTTTTTGGACTCTAAAGAAGCCCCAGTTTTCAGGAACCTTTAGCTTTTTGCATGTGAGATAGCCAATCAATGTAGGTCAACGAGGGGCCTATGTCATCAGTCAAATACATCAATTAAGGAAGAAATAGCACAAAATGAAAACATATCCATTGCATCCTCAGTTATGATCAGACACTGATAAGGGCCAGAAATTTTGTGACAGGCAACTCAAGATTGACGTTAACATGAACTTGGAACAGATTCATAACTGCAAATTTAAAAACATTCTGAGCTTTCTGTACCTCCTGTTTCCTGTATAGTATTAGTGATAATTACTATCATGTCGTAATCAAAACTTCTCATCATCTGCAATCACTAGGTTCAGCAGCACTTGCTCAGCCAAAACAGACCCTCAGTTTGGATTCTGCCAGGGCCACTCAGCTTCTGACCTCATTACAGTTTTGGTTGAAGCATGGATGAAAGAACTGAATTCCAGAGGTGAGGTGGTACTGACAGCCTTTGACATCAAGGTCACATTCGACCGAAGAATCACAGCTAATGTCAGTCCCAAGTTGCCTGTCATACCTGGCACAGAGGAAGATTGTCATGGTTGTTGGAGGTCAATCATCTCAGCTCCAGCACATCTCTACAGGAGTTCCTCGAAGCAGTATCCTAGACCCAACCACCTTCAGCTGCTTCTTCAATGACCTTCCCCCCCCCCCCCCATCATAAGGTTAGAAGTGGAGATGATCGCCAAGATTTCCACAGTGTTCAGCACCATTTGTGTCTCTTCAGTCACTGAATTATCCAAACTCATCAAGATCTGGACAATATCCAGGCTTGGGTCAACAAGTGGCAAGTACACACAAGTTGCATCACACAAGTGCCAGGCAATCACCATCTCCAATAACAAAGAAGCAAAGAATCCAACAATCGCCCCTTGACATTCAATGGTATTACCACCACTATGTGGAGGTGCCAGTGTTGCACTGGGGTGAACAAAGTTAAAAATCTCACAACACCAGGTTATAGTCCAACAAGTTTATTTGAAAGTACAAGCTTTCAGAGTGTTGCTCCTTTGTCAGGTAGCTAGTGGGGCAGGATCCTAGGACACAGAATTTATTGTAAAAGATCAAACTATCATACAACTGATGTGGTGTATTGAACAAACCTAAATTGCTGTTAAATCTTTAATCACTTAGAATGGGTTGCAGGTTTCGAATCATTAATATGTAAATCTCAGAACTTCTTTCAAGTCACATTCCCAGGATAACATAAGGTTTTGCTATAAATTCCATCTGTTATGTTCCTCCCCCACTAAGGTCCAGAAGTTTGTACTTCAAGATAAAGCTGTTGGACTATAACCTGGCCTTGTGTGATTTTTAAACTATTACCACCACTGGATACCCCACCACCAATACCCTAGGAGTTATCATTGGCCAGAAACTGAACTGGACGAGCTAGATATGTACAGGAGCTACAAGAGCAGGCCAGAGCCTAGGAATCCTGCAGTGAATAGAACGCTTCTGGACTCTCCAAAGCCTGTGCACCATTTACAAGGCACAAGCCCGGAAGACTGTAGTTCCAACAACACAAGATCCTGGCACAATTTCGGCCAAAACAGACCGCTTAATTGGCATCATGCCCACAACACTCATTCTTTCCACCACCCAAGATCAGTAGCTCAGGACTAACATTAGCTGTGATTCCTAGAACTGAATCACGTCTGTAAAATTAAAAACATATTCTAAGCTTTTTGCGCCTCCTCATTTCCTGTATAGTATTAGTGATAATTACGACTGTATCTTTATCACAACTTCTCAGCATCTGAAATAGCTAGGTTGAGAAGAAATTCTGCATTCTGACTACACATGGGACTGGAAATGGCTGGAGACGAGTGATGTATGAGAGTTTGCCCCCAATGCCGACTGATTCCAGTTTTGCTCGGGCTCCTTGGTGTGTGTACTATCTAAAAGATGCACTGCACAAAGCCCCTTAGAGAGCACCTTCCAAACCCATGACCACTACCACCTAGAAGGACAAGGGCAGTTGATGCATGGAAACACCACCACCTGTAAGATCGCTTCTTAAAGCGCTCATTATCCTGAGTAATATATCCCAAGTTGTGCAGTGTCGCTGTTCAAACTCCTGGAATTTCTCTCCAAACAACTTTGTGGGTGTACCTATAGCAACTGGACCACAGCAGTTCAAGAATGGAGCTCAGCACCATCATAAGGGCAACTAGGGATGGGCAGTAAATCCTGGCCCACATTCCATGACCGAGTAAATGAAAAACAACAGCTCAGGGTGAATGAAGTCAGACAGGAACAATAGTGCGATTACGATGAAGAAACGCCTCACCGAATCTCACACTTGCACAAATACTGATAGGCATGCTGACAGAAAGTCTTAGTACATTCACAGGCCTGTCAGAAAACCTGCTGTCACTGTAAAGGAGCATGGAGGAAGCTAGAAACAACTTGGTAGATGGTTTTGCACAGAGCTTGGAGCCTGTACTTCCCAGTGTGCAAGGGAAGAATCTTTGCACTCTGAACCATTACCAGCTGGTCAAAGCCTCAGCTTCCACTGCAGCACAAACGGAAGCCATTCATTATTGCAGAGATCAAGCTCCTGAAACATTTCTCTTTTACCAAATGGAGGTGGGTTACCTGCTGAGGTTGATGTCAGAGAAACGTTCCCATGCAACCCTGGGTAAGACCTCTGTGCCCGAGTGACCATTCCCTACTGGCTTCTGATAAAATTAGCTATTGTTGTTACAATGACAAGCTTTGTACGTACATTTCTGCCCTTACTTTTATGGTGAATGAAGACATGTTTCCAAAGCTGAAGTCTGCCTGACAATGTATCTGGATTACTGGACTGTTAAAGATGGAAGAAATACCTAGATTGTTTTACTAGGAAGATACAATTTTTCAGACTTACAGACAATGACAAAGGCTGCTGCAATGCTGGTGGATAGATTCTAGATCTCCAAGTTACAGAGAACCATTAAAAATGTCAGGGTGCAACAGGGTACATTTTGAATTGCCCATCTGATTTCAGGATTGGATAGAATCAGGCTGTAAAGAATACCTAATCAGCATTTCTACCTGGATACTAGTTCCAGCTGATTCATGTTGCTATGGTGAAGGGTGCAGATGGAGCCATCATAAAGCTCGCATTATAAGCATTATTAAAATATCTTTGACTTTCACAGACAAGTGAGTTAGTCTGCCAGGGTCCCATAAAAGAAAGGATAGCTAGAGGCTAATAGTTCAATGGAACACAAATGGTGAAAGATGGCACTCATATTAGAAAAATCAAATTCATGAGAAGTTAAAATAAAGCTGGATAATGGAAGCAAAGTTATTTGCTTAGTAATGCGGTTTGTCACAAACCTAACGCAAGTGTGAACTAATTCAGGGTCCCAGAAAACTGCTCATTCTTCCTTCCAAGAGTCATGTAAAATTCAATTTCATAAACCAGAGGATTTAAGCTGACCAGGATTCTTTAAATCAGAGCAATAGACTGTAATTATAGGTGATATCACTCTGGTGCACTTCCATCAACTTTAAACAGCAGTAGAGAAATCACAATCTTCTGCAAACCCAGACAGAACTAGTAAAACGAATCAGCGACAAGTCTGAAAATAGTTGTTGATCCCTGCAAATTATACTGGTTGGGGAACTGTGAGTATTTAAGATATCAGCTGCACTGAAATCAAAAATGATAGCATTGGCATCAAATCAAAGCTACATATGGAATAATATTACTATCTACTGCTCTGCTGTGTTCCAACGGACATTCTCTACAACAATTTTGAAGATTTGTGGCTGAGGTTGTGGATCAGGTTGTAAGTTTGCTCGCTGAGCTGGTAGATTTATTCTCAGATGCTTTGTCACCATGCTAGGTAACATCATCCGTGAGCCTCCGATGAAGTGCTGGTGTTCTGTCCCACTTGCTATTTATGTATCTTGATCTGTTGTGGTGGGTGATATCACTTCTGGTTCTGTTTCTGAGAGGTTGGTAAATGGAGTCAAACTCGATATGTTTGTTGATGGAGTTCCGGTTTGAAAGTCAGGCCACCAGGAATTCCTGTGCATGTCTTGGTTTAGCCTGTGCTTAAAAATGTGTTGCTGGAAACGCACAGCAGGTCAGGCAGCATCAAAGGAGCAGGAGAATCGACGTTTCGGGCATAAGCCCTTCTTCAGGAATTTTTCCTGAAGAAGGGCTCATGCCCGAAACGTCAATTCTCCTGCTCCTTTGATGCTGCCTGACCTGCTGCGCTTTTCCAGCAACACATTTTTAAGCCCTGATCTCCAGCATCTGCAGTCCTCACTTTCTCCTAGTTGGTTTAACCTGTCCCAGGATGGATGTATTGTCCCAGTCAAATTGGTGTCCCTCTTTGTCTGTGTGTATGGATAATAGTGTTAGTTGGTCATGTCTTTTGGTGGCTACTTAGTGCTCATGTATCCTGGTGACTAGTTTCCTGCCCGTTTGTCCAATGTAGTGTTTATTGCTGTCCTTACAGGGTATTTTGTACATGACGTTCATTCTGCTGGTTGTTGGTACAGGGTCCTTTAAATTCATAATGAGTTGTTTCAGTGTGGTGGTAGGTTTATGGGCTACCATGATGCCCAGGAGCCGGAGTAGTCTGGTTGTCATCTCCAAGATACCTTTGATGTATGGCAGGGTGGCTAGTGTCTTAACAGGAAAACACAACAACATGTACAGAAACTCTAGCCACCCTGCCATACATCAAAGACATCCTGGCATTCAAGCTGGAAATCCATTAACAAACATAGTGATTTGGACCCCATTTACTAAACGCTCAGAAACAGAACCAGAAGTGATATCATGCACCACAACAGACCAAGATACACAAACAGCAAGCAGGACACAAATGCCTCATCGGAGACTCACCGATGATGTTACCTAGCACAGTGATGAAATGTCTGAAAACAAATCTACCAGCTCAGTGAGCAAAGTTACCTGATTCACTACAACCTCATCAGAACAGCAAGTGATAAGGGCTGTGCCGCAAATGTGTATGCAAAGCATAAATGTTATTTTGATTCCAAATCTGTACAATTATGAAATGGAAACTTTAGTCGCAAGGGAGCTGAAAGTTACAGTTTTGTTCTTAGAACGGGAACAGTGATTGCAAGTCAGATTTTGCTCATCCATATTTGCCCAGAAGAGGTGATGATGTGTTGGTAGAATCCTAATAGCGATAACAGTATTATTAGGTGGAAAGTTCTTGCGGCAACTGAGTGATTTACAAGGGCACTTCAAAAACTTTTAAGGAAGTCAACCATCTAGTGCTGACCAGTTGTCAGGTTTTGATCACTAAAAGGAACCGGAGAACAACTTAACAAAACGGTGTCCCAAGATCCATTAACACACAGATGAACAAACCCAATCTGTATGCCCTTACACTATCAATTTCCAGGGCAACAAACCAATAAGACTCCAAATTAAATGTATACAAGAAAAACGTCAAGGATGAAAACAGATCAGTGAAATGTCTGTTCAAAATTGCAAACTAAAATATTCTAAGGTGCTTCAAAGGAGCAATTATCAAATAACATTTAGGACTGCCAAATAGGTCTTTCAGCAAGTGACCAGAAGATCAGTCAAAAAAAAACCTTAAAAAGGCAGAGAGATTTGGAAGCAGATTCCAGAGCTTATGCCCAAGTCTGCTGAAAGCATGGGTACCAAGTGATGGAGCATAGTACTTCATTGATACAGAATTGTGGGGAATTGGAGGACCGCAGATAATCTATACAAAATAAAAGAAGCTGACAGAGACCATTGAGCCTGCTCTGCCATTCTATATGATCATGGCTAATCCTGGGTTTCAATTCTAGTTCACCATCCACTTCCAATATCCCTCGAAGCCTTGACACGCTGAAAAGCTGGGTATTCCAGGATTTAATGGATGCAATAAATGAAGAATCCATAATGTCTTAGATTAAAGAATTCTAAGATTTTGTTTTCTTTTGAGTGAAGTAATTCCTCCTTATTGCAGTCCTAAATGGTCAACACCTTTTCTTAAGGCCACACACTCATGTTTTAGATTCCCCAAACAAAAATCTGCCCGAGCAAACACCTTCAGTATCTTGTATGTTATTCTTCAAAATGCCTGAGAATATTGACCCAATTTACCCAGCTTCTCATGATAGGACAACACTCTCATCCCAGAGAACAACTCAGTGAATTGTCACTGAACAATCTCCAATGCAATTATTTCCTTCCCTAAATCTTGGAGGGCTGTAGGGGTAGAGGAGATGGCAGAGGCAGGGAGGGACAAAAAAAAAGGAGGAATTTGGAAGTATGAATGAGAATTTTAACATTGACATTGCCACACTAGTAGTAAATGTTAGTGGCAATGGGTGATTGTCAAACACAGCTTGGCACAAGGGGATATGGGCTGAGTATGCCAAGGATGCAGGTTGATAGTTGGTCAGAAGAACATTCAATTAACAGATGTCAAAAGAGAAGTAGAGAGCATCATCAGCAGATGAGCTGTGGCACAGAGAATGATAGATGACGTCAAACAATGAAATGAGAGCCAGTCTCAATGATATGGAGATGTGTGTTCATGTGTTCATACATCAGGCTGCAAGTTCAGGATCAAATAAAGTGTCATGGTTCTGAACAGTCTACTTCAGGCTCAGCCAGTGAGATGATAGATAGTAAAGCAGGGGGCAAAGTCAATGGCTAGTGTCATTACTTACTTACAGAGTATTTAATTGGAGTAAATCCTTGTTGACCTTGATGTCAGACAAACTGCATGAAAAATCAGTCAATGAGGGATCATGAGAGCTGCTGCTAACACAATGCTAACTATCAACAAAGTACATGTTGAATCTAAGGTTTGGCTTTCAGATGATAAATGCTCCCAAAAGCTTGACTGTACTTCTCTTATCTGTTAGGTAATCACCTTTCCCAAGTCTGATATGAGTATATACAAATATTTTCAATCTACACTTTTAAATTCAGAACCACAGTGAATTCACATGGATTCACACAGATTTTAAGGAATTGATTACAGCAGTAATGTCGATAGGCCTTCAAAGTCCAATCAAAATTATGTACATGTAAACAACTCAAGTTAGTGGTTGGGAGGGGCTCCTGTTCTTCCTGATTCAAAAAGGACAGATTTTTCACATTTTTGGTCTCGACATCCCAACTCCTATTCCTTCAGGATTGGTCTGGCAGGGAACAAAGATACAATGGCTTCCCTATACAGATCTTTGTCTGAAATAGTTGTCAGACCCGATTGCAGCATCAGATCCAATCTGCATATTTGAAGGGAATTACCATAAAGCCTCGGCAGGCTGAATAAACTCAATGTGACAATACATGACCCTGCCCTAATTTAGTATTCACACTAGCTATCATCAACACTGTTTATTTCCATTTTCGTCTCACTCATATAGTTGCTGAAACCTTGCCTTATTTTTCTGGTAGAGTCAATCATGTTCTTGAGCTCCACTCTCAATATATGTCAAGTCACCCCTATAAAATCTACAAACCACTTCCATAGCCTTCCAGTAATTTGGTGCATCAACTACAAAATTCCTCATGTTTTAAAATTATTCCACAGAATTCTTCTGAAGTCTCCTTCAGCCCCATTTCTCTGTGTATACCCTACACTGTATGCTGTAATGCTGTTCCTAAAGACAGTGGCAATGGCTTTCTTGAACCCAAGCAAAATGCACCACAGCAGTCCTCCCCTCCATCACTGGTCACATAGCAAGTGTCACCTTGACTATCTTCGTATGTCCATCACTTCAACAGCACTCCCTTACGCTCATTGCTTTCTGCTGGCCATGAAGAAGAATGCTGTATTCCGTAAAAGTTCTGATACAAATGCAAGTTATAATGTTGTCAGCAGAAACTGGGCAAGAGACTAAAATTGATTTAGCCATCTTTTGAACTTTATGGTAAAAATGTAAATTTAGGGTTTGACACATAGCCTTTCAGACTTTGACGAAATGTGACATAGCAAGAATATGCCTCTTTTGGGTAACTGAACTTCTTATGAAAGGAAATAAATTTAGTAATCTCAAAATTATTTATACAACAAAAAAAAGGGTGGGTAGGGAAGAATGCCACCCTACTGAATGTCTTTAGAAGCACTTAGTCATAATGGTGATATGCACCATTTCCCATGAACCTGATACAGTGCCTGCTTATGTTAACTGTCTTTTAGCTATAATTATGTTCTCTCTGTAGAGAGAGTCTGGCCATTAAAATTTCAGAAAAACTTTCTGATTCATTTCTGTAAAAGTAACCAAACAGAAATCAAAATGCAACATGTGCCTCCTCTCAGGAATTCTTTGAAAACTGTGTTAATTAAAACCTAATGTCTGAAAATAATTTCCATATAAAACATTTCTCTCAATCCACAAGATATGTTTGTCATCTAACACATCAGGTCAGACAGCTGAGAATGAAGACAGGCTTATAAATAAGACACTGCACCAAAAATCATTACTGGGTTATTTATCTCTTGTTTTACTGATACAGAAACCAAGAGAAGAGTATAATGGTGGGCAGCAAAGCATCAGAATTCACAATGGCTGACCTCCAATTTGGGATAAACATCCAGGGAATTAATCAAAGCTATGGGTCAAAATAGAATCATGGGTAACCCCAAAGCATTGTTTCCTGACATGGAGAATCACATTGCAAAAAACTGAAGTCAGTTGAAAGACTCGAGCATAGAGAAAGCGTCACTTTACAATATTACCCATTTTAAAAGCACTGTATTCTAAAGGGTATCTCTGGTAGTTGTCAGTGTTCTCCTCCAGCTTCCCCATTAACTAACTTTCAATATGCTAATAACATGTAAATAAAACAGTGCATGTCCTAACACAGATTGAATTCTCACGGGATCTACTCCGTAAAAGGGATGTTTAGAAGCGAATATTGCTTGTAACATTGATTCTGATGATTCGAATACAGCAACTTTACGTTAAATCAGGATTGTGCAACACTTTAGCAGTCGAGTTAATTGGTAAACAAGTTAGCGACCTGGAGAAGTGTTGGCGGTAGGGAGAAAAAGGTTTGTCCCATCACATTGGGCACACTGTCAGCATTCTGGGTGTCTGCAGTCTACAGCCCCTTCTGCTCGGTCAAGGGGATACAGGGTGCTCTCGGCAGGTGCACAGGGCTATCTCCATATCCTTATCCACAGAGACACCCCGCCCTCAGCTTCCTTCCCCCGACCCTAAACACACACAGACACACACACAAGAGAACGGTCCCTGGAAACTTCCAGCCACCCACTATCCTCACCTGAAACAGGAAGGTACTGCCCAGTAGCAACAGCACTGCATTCCGCCAAGTTGGCTCCATCCCGGATCCAGGAAATTACAGCAGTTTCCAGTGAAACTTTTCTTGCCCCCTCTTCCAGCAGTCGAGACTCTGCACCGAACTGTTCACCAACTCCCCCTTTTAAAAAAGAACACACTTCACCTTGCTGGCGACAAACGCGCAGTCGAAACCCATAATGTTGACGGGGGGGGTGGTGCAGTTAAAACACTGACCTGGGCTGCCAGAAGGAAGAAAGTTGAATTAAAGAGAGGGTGGAGCCCGAACTCTAACGTCAGAGAAAATACTCCGAGCACTGACCTGCAAAGTTCAGGCAGTTCAATGGACACGGCCGGGCCAACCCAGTGAACAGGGCACTTTCGTTAACCTGCAACTTCAATCGTTAGCCAGTGTCAATTCCCCCGCCCCAGATATTTCCATTGTATATCAGATATACGGCATTCAGAGCCAACAAAAATCTATCTCTTGCATTTGCCATTAACCAGCAAAACTTGACCCTGAACCACATCATACTAGGAAGGTGGTGGGAAAGGTAGGCTGTGGGAAATCCAAATTTTAAATAAAAGTCACTAATATCCCCAATCAGAAACTCAAAAGAAAGCTTCAAAGTGATGGGGTGAGATGAGATATGATAGAAAACTGCTGTGAAAAATGAACACTTGTAGATAATAATCCGTTTCCCAGACGGGAAACTAGCTGGCAGTTGGAACCCTCTGAAAAAGTCTCCAACTCTGAGTGAGAATTGGACATTTTGGAGAGTTTCAACTCTCTTACCTGGATAGTTACTAAGGAGACATTGAAGGATGAAAACCTGCTCTACCTCCTGAATAACTATGAAACTGACTCCACCATCTGAATCTTCATTGGATCAGCCACCCATTCACTCACTCACACCGCCTTTTCCCTGGATACCTGACCTCACATCTGCTTCCCCCATTCCCTGAACCACCTCCTTGATCATCCACCTCTCAGCCTATATCCTCACCCATTAGCATGCTAGTGCAGTGGTAATACCCCCCACTTCTGAAACAAGAGACTCTGGTTCAAGTCCCACCTTGCTTTGGAGGTGTGTAATAACATCTTCGAGCAGGTAGACTGGAAAAGATCTACACACTTCTGTCAGTAGCTTGTCATTAGAAACATTTGACTTTTATATTTTGTGACTGGAGTACAGTAACATGTACCACGCAAAGCACAAAGATGCAATTTGAGGCTTCTTGCATGGTTTACTGTGCACTGACTATTGGGATGGATCCTGCATCAGAAGGTGGGCCTGAAAAATCATGGTAAATAGGCAACCTTTTGTCTGATCTGGGTCATGAATAGGGGATTCTGCTCCAGATCGGAAGATGTAATTCAGGAATGAGTGGTTTACAGGAGAAAGTTTATTGCTTAAGCTCGAGGCAGCTGCAACAGAGCTTGGAAGGGTGACCATAGCCCTGGTGGAAAAGGTAGGCTGTGGGAAATCTAAATTATAAATAAAAATCACTAAGTGGGGTGATGGAAAGCAGGGATCAGAATTGGAGGGATGTGGAGATGTCAGAGAATTGTAAGGCTGTCATAGCATTAGGGAGAGAGGGGTGGCCAAGGAAGGATTTGAGGCCTAAGATGAAAATTTTAACTTTGAGGCACTGTCAGGTATAAAACCAATGTGAGTAAGCATAGGAATGGTGGTCTTGTGAGTTATGATCCAAGTTACAGAGTTCTGAATGATTTGAAATTTACTGAGCCTGGAAGATAGGATACTGCGCAGAAGAGCATTGAAGTTGTTGCGTCAGGAGATAACATAAAGTTTTTGCATTAGAGCAAAAGAAGGAGATTGACTATGTAATAGAAGTGAATGTAGGCAGTCTAGATTCTGGACGATCTGAAGCACAGAGTAGGGTCAAAGAACATGCCAATTGTGTGCTTCTGTTTCAGCCTTAGAAATTAGCCACAGAAAGGAGTGAGTAGGAAACAGCAGGAAATGGAGTTTGTGGTGTGGAATGAAAATGAAGGCTGTGGTCTAAACATTATTGAACTGAAGCAAATTGTGCTCACCCTACATCGGGTTTTGGGTAGACATCATGACAAATTAGATTCAACTACTGGTGCCACAAGAGGTGCTGGTGAGTTAGAGCGAAGTTTCATTTGCATTTGTGTGAAATGTGACATTGTATCTTTGCTGCCAAAGGGAAATATATAAATGACAATTAAGAGGGGCCAAGGATAGATACTGAGCATCTCCAGAAGTAATAATGCTGAAGCAGGAAGGAAAGAGCTAGACTGATAAGATTGGAACCTTCTGAGAGAGTCTGGACAACAGAGAAGAAGTGTTGAAGACAGATAAAGTGGTCAACTGTGTCAGAGACGAGCAGGTCAATAAGAATGAAGAAATATAGTGCACCACTGTCATGGTCACTTAGGATGTCATTTGTGATCTGGTAAGAGCCACTTTCGTACTGTGGATGGAGCAGACCTGTTTAGTTTGGGAAAGCTGGGCATGAACTTTGAATGTGGCAGCACATATAAAGATGTTGAAGGGGAAAGCAAGTTTGTAGATGTGATAGTAATTGTTAATTATTAAACATTTGTAAATATAGGCCTTGTTATCATCTTTGTCAACATTCCTTCCTCACTCAATACTATCAAATGAGATATTCACTGGCTATTCTTTTCATTTCTGTTTGTGTAGCTTTATTTTCCTATTTATGTGGGGACTAGAGAATCTGGGATTGTTTAAGAGATAAGAAGATTAAGCAGAGATTTAATACAGGCATTCAAAATGATGCAGAGTCTTGATTTTAGAGTCAATAGGGAAGAATTGTAACGAGAAGCAAGAAAGCTGTGTTCTGAGTGCTGCCATGCGTATCTTCTAAACTTCTTCAAGGGTGTATGTGGTCTACTGTGTGTAAGAGCAACCACCATGTTGTAGAATAAGCAAAGATATAATTTATTGCATCTACTCAACTATTAATGGCTTGTAAGAATAAGAATGGCAATCTATGTTTGTTCAATATATCGTTTCAGTTGCATGACACTGTAATCTTTTGTTATAAATTCTGTGTCTTATGATTCTGCTCCTGATGAAGGAGCAGTGCTGCAAAAGCTACTGCTTCCAAATAAACCTGTTGGACCTTAACCTGGTGTTGTGTGATTTGTAACTTTACATGAATAGGCTGTGCATCACTACAAAGATGATGGGGAGTCTGTTATTAGATCTGTCTTCCACAAGATCCTACTTTACTGTCTCACCAAGCCCTCATCACATCATCATGGTGGATGGTGCAATTGCACTCAATCAACTATTTCATTTCTCAGACTCTTTCAAACCCAAATGCAATGGGGCAAGAAACCAGAAGATATAAATTTAAGATAATTGGTCAAAATCTCAGGGGAGAAAATTAGAAAAATATTTTTTAATTAAGTCAGTTGTCCTGAAATGCACTGTTGTGAAGCAAATGCAAACATAACTTTCAAAAGGAGTTGTATAGACATTAGTAATAAGTAATTGCAGGGCTTTGGGAAAAGGACGGGGACTACGGGGCCAGTTGCATAGCAATAGTTATCCGATAACGTTTTCAGGTGCAGTAGGCGATAAAGAAGGCAAATGGTATGTTGTCCTTCATAGCAAGAAGTTTTGAGTACAGGATTAGGAATGTGTTGTTGCTGTTATACAGGGCCTTGTTGAGGCCACACCGAGAATATTGTGTGCAGTTTTGGTCCCCTATCTGAGGAAGGATGCTGTTGCTCTCAAGGGAGTGTATCGAAGGTTTACCAGGTTGATTCTGGGATGGTCGAACTGACATATGAGGAGAGATTGACTAGGTTAACATTGTTTTCACTGGAGTTCAGACAATTGAGGGAGGATCTCATCGAGATTTATAAAATTCAAACAGGACTAGACAGGGTAGATGCAGGGAGAATGTTCCTGATGGTGGGTGTGTCCAAGGGTCACAGTCTGAGGATTCAGGGTGGACCATTTAGGACAGAGATGAGGAGACATTTCTTCACCCAAAGAGTAGTGAACCTGTGGAATTCATTACCACAAGAAGTAATTGATATCAAACCATTGATTGTATTCAAGAGATAGCTAGATATCTCTTGGGGCACTTGGGGCAAATGTGATCAAAGGTTATGAGAAGAAAGCAGGATTAGGCTATTGAGTTGGATGATCAGCTATCACTGTGATGAATGGCAGAGCAGGCTCAAAGGGTCAAGTGGCCTCCTCCTGCTCCTATCTTCTACATTACTGTGTTTCTGAGTCAGCAAAGGCAGAATAGCCAAAATGTTTGATGCCCTATTATTCTAATTATAAACTGACTACCAATTTACCAACATAATGCTTATTACAGTCAATAGTAGTTCATTGAATCTGAAGCATTTTGAGATCAAATGTAAATGTGAAATGAGCTGTATTAAGGCCTTTTCTTATAAAAGGGAAGGCAAGGTTGGACTGAAAGTGTAGTCAAGCACATCCTTGTTACAACATAAGTTTTATTTATGTCTATCAATATTGTGTATTGCTCAGGCAAACCTAATGCATATAAAGTGCAAATTGCATCAGTGATAGGTTTAGAAGTTACTCATTCCATCCAGCAGTGCATTGTATATTCACAAGAACAAGTCAGATCTCAATTGCATCTATCCATATTAAAAATGCCACCAAAGCCTAAAAATGGGGAGGGCATTACCTGAATGGAGCACGTGCTGATTTAGCAATTTAAAATAACGTTTTAAAATGGCTTCTATGTTACTTTAAAAGGAACAAACTATTACTTTAGTTTTTGTTTGTGCTGAGATCCACTTGTGAAAATGGTTAGTTGGTAGCACTAAGATGATGAAAATAAATAGTATAAAACACTTAA
Organism: Chiloscyllium punctatum; assembly: GCF_047496795.1. Classification (NCBI taxonomy): domain Eukaryota; kingdom Metazoa; phylum Chordata; class Chondrichthyes; order Orectolobiformes; family Hemiscylliidae; genus Chiloscyllium; species Chiloscyllium punctatum. Next base: position 37,904,031 of record NC_092760.1, on the reverse strand, counting down.
CAACAGATCCATAGTGTAATACAGCATGGAAACAGATTCTTCAGTCCAACTAGTCCATGCCAACTAGGTATCCTAAACTGGACTGGTCCCATTTGTCTGCATTTGGCCAATATCCCTCAAAGCCTTTCTGCAGCTGCCCAAATGTCTTTATAATGTTATAATTGTACCCATGTCCACCACCTCCTCTGGCAGCTTGACCGATACTCACACCATGCTCGGTTTGAAAACATTGCCCTTAGGTCCCTTTTAAATCTTTCCCTTCTCATCTAAAACTTATGCCCTCTAGTTTTGGACTCGCTTACCTGGGGAAAAGTTCTTGGTTATTCACCTTACATATGCCCTGGGTATCAGCCTTCAACTCAGTAGTCACAACATGATTTGAAGAAAGCCCCTTTCTAGCTAGCTAAATGACTGTATCCTAGGTGAAGACTCAAGTTTCGATGCAATATTGTATCTGCATCTACTGTGAGATGTGTTGATGCAGTGGCATGCCATTGGAGTTTGCAAAAACTTCAGAAAGTATGAAATGTGACCATGTTGTTTAACTATGGAGTCAATGCTGATGTATTCTTTTCTGTTACATGAAAACTTTTATAAAGCCTTTCATTCAAATATGGTAGATTTTAAGACAAAGAATAGCTTTTGAAGGATAATTGTATAAAATAACCATCCCCATCATTTTACCACACTTAAGCAGTTTTATCATCTCATCAACCCCACTCCTAACATCTCCTTCCCATTCATAAGACCATAGGACTTAGGAGCAGCCGCAACCATACAATGGGATCATGACTGTTCTGTTCACATTTCAGCTCAATTTCTGATTCCCATTACCTCATAACCTCTAACTCCATTGTCCATTGTCCATCAAAAATGTATACCATCCTAAAAATCCTTCTATTCCAATCCATGCCATTGCCAATCCCACCCTATTACTCAAGGAAACAGTTACTCCAGCCAGGGAGTATTTGCTTTTAGGCTGCTCTTGCCTTCTGCTACTCTACAAACAACCCCAAGCCATGTCCTGCAATAACTATTGTTGGCTCCATGTATCTCACACACTGCTGTTACCCTATGGGTCCCCTCTGTGGACACCATGTGCTGCTTCTCAAACTGACCAAAACAATATAGAGCCCTCCATGACTACCCACCCCCAATTCTCTACTCCTGATTCATCATTTATTTTTTTTAAAATTTTTTTTTCAAATGTCCTGTTTATTTTATTTATTTTTTAAAATTTAAGTTTAACCCCCACACTACCGCCTAACTGCGGTAGTGCTTATTTTTTCCCCAGCACCCATGGTGTGTGTGTGTGTGTGTAGATGTGAGACACAGTGAAAGACACAAAGTGCACGAATCTTTATTCAATTCCCACCACCAGGAAGATAGGAAAAACACCCAAGTGGCCAGTGACAAGCACTGATTCATCATTTATTTTTTTTTCTTTCAGGTGTGAGACACAGTGAAAAGACACAAAGTGCACGAATCTTTATTCAATTTCCACCACCAGGAAGATAGGAAAGACACCCGAGTGGCCAGTGACAAGCACTGATTCATCATTTATTCACTTCACACATACCTACTAATCTCATTTAAACTATTAGGACCTTTAATAATTTATGAGGGCACAGCAGCTGGAGTTGTGTTCTCTCCATTAATCCTGTTCAAAATTGCTGTTTGTGATTGGCTGAGATTGTTGCTGCAATCATGACAAGGAGACCTGGCTGCAAGGACAGGAAGAGGTAAGGTTGTAATTATCTTTGCTACCAACACTGACTGGAAGATCTAGTCTTATACATTTTCCCCATTTACCATGCCTGTACCTTCTCAAACAATCCCATGAGTTTTGTGAATCATGACTTTCCTTTTGGAAATCTGTGCTAGATACTTCAAACTATTTTCTTTGCATCTAGCTATGTGGTAATTTTATCCTTAATGAGAGATTCTAAAATTTCCCACACTACAGATGTTAAATTGGTCTGTAATTACCCAGATTAGGTCTGTTGCCCTTTTTAAACATATACTCTATTACACAATCTCTGTTTCTTAAACACATATTCGCATTCTGAAAGGAGGCCATTTGTCCCATTCTGTTAATGCTGGTACTCTGCAACAGCAACTCTCTTAATTGATTTCCCTTCCTTTTCCAGCCAGCACTGCAAATTTTTTCTCTTCAGGTAACTATCCAATTTTCTTTTGAAGGCCTCAGTTGAATCTACCTCCATTACATGCTCCTGCAGCACATCAAAACTCGAGCTGTTATTCCATGTTGCTGTGATTCCCATTCAAGATAGCAATGCTCTTACACTGGCTCTGCCCCTACATAACCTGAGAAAGCAACACATCCCTCTGAAATAATCAATGAAGTGTAATATCTGGGACCCAAACAAAGATTACTTGTTTCTGATTCGAGTGAATTTTGTTTGATTTTCCCTTACTATTCCAGCAGCAGTGAATCCATTTATGTCACCCCGTTTTGACATCTTTACTGAGAGGTGCTAATGTACAATTATTCTAATTAGGGGCACTAGCCAATCATGTGGCCACTTAAGTCTGCTCCAGCATTCAATAAAGATGCTGGCTGACCTGATTATTCCACACCCTGCCCACTCCTGATAACACTTCACCCCTTTGCTAACCAAGAAAATACCTTCCACTGCTTTAAAAATACTCAGACTGCTCAAACTGCCTTCTGAAGATCTGCTTCAAGTGCCACCTGCCCTGGAGGTTTATCATAACATATCTGAGGAGGCTAACTTTTTAAGAAATCCTTATGTGAGTTTTGCAGTAGGACACCCAGCTCCATTTGCATCTTAGAACTCTTGCAGCCTCTTACTATGGCTACAAGATGCACTGCAGACATTTGCCAAAGATTCTTAGACAGCAGCTTGCAACCTATGATCACTTGCATCTAAAAGGACCGGGGCAGCAGATACATGGGAACACCGTCACTTGAAAGTTATTAACTTTGTTCGGGTCCCAGATAGTGATGTCAGGAGCTGAGTATCCCTGCTAGCACCGCACAGAGGGTCAGTGCCCAGGTTATTGCTAAACAAGGAATGTCAGATAGCACTATTGATGATCTATTCCATTAGCTTGCTGACGATCAAACGTAGACTGATGGGGCTGGAATTGACTGGGTTGGATCGGTCCTGCTTTTTGTGTACAGGACATACTTGGGTAATTTTCCACACTGTCAGCTAGATGCCAATGTTGTAGCTGTCCTGGCATAGCTTGGGTAAGGTGGAGTAAGCTCTGGAGTGCATATCCTTAGTACTATTAGCAGAATGTTGTTACAGCCCTCAGTCTTTGGAATAGTCAATGCCTTCAGCCAATTCTTTATTTAGTGTGGAGTGAATCAAATTGGCTGAAGACATCTGTTATGCTGAAATTCTCCAGAGGAGGCCAAGATGCATTTATTATCCACTTGGGACTTCTGGCTGAAAATTGATGCAGTCTTATTGATGGCAGTGCTGTGCTAGTGTCCATCATCAGTGAGAATGGGAATGATTTTGGAGCCTCCTCCAGTAATTGTTTGATTGCCTGCCACCATTCACAGTGGCTCAGTGGTTAGCACTGCTGCCTCACAGCACCAGGGACCAGGGTTCAATTCCCACCTCAGGCAACTGTCTGTGTGGAGTTTGCACATTCTCCCCGTGTCCCCTCCGGGTGCTCCGGTTTCCTCCCACAATCCAAAGATGTGCAGTTTAGGTGAATTGGCTATGCTAAATTGCCCATAGTGTTAGGTACATTAGTCAGGGGTAAATGTAAGGGAATAGGTCTGGTGGGTTGCTCTTCAGAGGGTTGGTGTGGATTTGTTGGGCCAAAGGGTCTGATTCCATACTGTAGGTAATCTAATCTAATCTTCACGACTGCTGGTGGGAAGGTTTCGAACCAGGGATACTGATGGTGTTGTAGGACATTGAAGACATGCATCTGTGAGGATGCCAGGCTTTTGATTGACATATCTGTGAGACAGCAAGAGCCCTCAGATGTTGGTATGGAGCACTCCAATGGGTGCAGGGCTGGGTTTACCATTGTCATTTTTGGTGTCCAGCTTCCTTTTTTAAAAAAAGTCACAAGGTGACAAAATATTTGAGGAGAGACCCAGTGTTTTCAGACCTAATATTGCAAACATTCCTTTTTTAATGTTACAGCTCTCTGACAATGTTTTAAAGTAATATGCAACAATGCGCATTAACTCATACCAATGCATTGCAGTAATTTCTATCATTTGATTTCTGCGTCACTTCCAAAGCTGCTGAAGTACGGAAGGATCAAAAGTGGTCAAACCGGTTGGGTTAGATGACATTGAGAATATAGGAGGTTCCATTAGGTCATTGCAAATAGCATTTCTTATTCAACACTCAGGCAAACCTCAGGAAGTATACTTTTGTTACATACAAACTGAGTCCCTCCATATATTTGCTGAATTCAAATCAAGCTGTAATGGTACTTGTAAAAGTCCAGGTTATCTTATTTTATCATTTTCATGTAAATAATTTCTCAGTCATTTCAAATGACCACTTTACCATGGTTATTCAAATTTACACCAAACCTGTTTTTCTTCATTCATTCAAACAATACCACCATTGATCCAGAAGCAAATTTTTTTCAAAGGTTTTCAAAATACATGGTACTGCAATGGAACATTTCCATTGCACGATAACCTTTCATTTTCCAAAGTTCAAGCATTTCCAAAAATAAACTCAATTTACTGGAATTCCGCTAACATGCCAGAGAACGTCTGGCTTCCTCGACTGATACATTTTAATAGCTCGAGTCAGCCCTGTTTCTTTTTGATGGAACCTCTCTATGTAATTCCTAGTGATGACTCCAGTGTCCCGGATTTCTTCCAGTAAACTTAACTCCTGAGATGGCTCCAGTTCCTTGTGTAATCTTAGCTTCAGTTTCCCTGAGGCATCCCAGAGCAGAAAAAAAAACAGTAGTGTTGGCACCAGCGGAAAACCACGATGTTATGGTCTTTGAGACTAGTATTCCAAAATTATTTTTATTGCAAAACTATTCTTTATTTATCCATAAAGATCTATAAGTAGGTCCTAAAACAGTTTTGTATAGTCTTTGTAGAGAGAAAAAAAGCAACACATTGGAATTTGCCACTCCTCAGAGCTTCTCTGCAGTTGCAACACAGGTATTTTCTACTCATAAAAGGTAATTATTTACATTCCTTTTGAGGCAATGAGGAATGTCTGAGAATTGAATGGACCCTTGCTATACTTCAGCAGAAAGACCTTAGATGGAGATCTTTCCCCACTGCACCTTGGCAGCAGCTGCCCCAAGCTTTGATGTGTCCCTCAGCACATCGTCCTGGACCTTGCAATGTGCCAGTCTGCAACATTCAATCGAGGTCAACTCTTTACACTGGAAGACTGACAAGGTTTAGGCAGACCAAAGAGCATCTTTCACTTTGGTTGTTCTGCAGGCACGGTCGATGTTTTTCTTGGTGTGTATCCTGTCGTAGAGCACACAGAGCAGCTCAGGATGAACCACCACAAAAACCACTGAATCTTTTTCCAGACCTTCTTTGCAAAAGCTCATTACCCCCACAGCCGTTTCAAGGACAGCAGGTGGTAGTGGAGAGTCTGGGCATACTTGAAGGATCTGACTGGTATTGCCCTTCTCACCATCAGCCAAGCAACACCTCAGTGGTTTTTGGAAAGTTCTGGTGATGAGGCACTCTGTCAAATGACTTCCACAATTATTACTGGCTGACACAACAGTAAGATTGGTTGTGGTGCCAGTAGTAGTGGTGATGGGTGCCTGTAAATATTTGTCATGGCTCCTCTCAGGTACAGCAGTATGGCATCCATGTCCATGCAGTGTCTGTGGTGTTCATGATCAGAGCATGGATTTTTTTATGACTTCCCAGGTCGAAAGGAGGGAAATAAGTGTCAAAGTTTGTATGGAAAATAGGTATCTATTTGGCTGAATAAAAAAAAATTCATATGGCAGTATACAATACTCATGTAAAAATGAGAAAGCTCATTTATTGGAAATTGAAATAATTAAATTATACAGATATATAATTTAAAAAACACTTTAAAAACAGCTTCTAAGCAACCAAAAAAGACATAGACACTTTCTAACCCCCTTATTTCTGTGAGACAATCTGTTGTGCGATAGGTTGCGTTTTCTTGTTCTGTTTGGGTCCACCTTCTCCAATGTAAGTATGGATCTGAGCTTGCTCCTTGTAGACCCCTTCAGCAGTTATCCCCTTAGATCTGCACATGGAGAGAAAAGAGGGAAAATATAATTCATGGCTGCAAATGCTAAAAAGGCACAAGATGGTGGGACATAAAAAGCTGGGTTGATGTTCAATGATGCTGACTCGGCATCAAGGGTTTGTGGGTACATGCATAATTAAATACGATAACTGTTTGCTGTAGAGCTTATCATTCATCGAACTCAGCTTAAGAGGAACAAGTGTAGGTTTGGGTTGAGAATGTATACTTTTATTGATGAAGAATGTACACAGTGGCAACTAAGGTCTTGTTAGACATTAACTTTGTCTTGTCTTCAAAAGCATTTTCTCTTTGGTTCTTTGTGATCTCCATACCACCATGTAGTTATACATTTTGAGTAAAGAAGATAGCAACTTTTCACTTCAGAAGTCTGGAAATTATGCAGGCTAAAGTATTATGAGCATAGAGACAACATACACACAGACATTATGCTTTGGAGTCAGAGGACCACTGAGAGAATTCTATCTTTAAATTTCCACCTATATCACACTGGAAGTGCTGTTGGAAACATACTATGTGCAATGTCAGAATAATTACTATTCCATCGATAGAACTGTAGAGGGTGTCTCCATGGGCTCTGGGCTCTCTACCTATGCCAGTGGATGGGGACACAGACCTCTCACTCATCTACATCTCTACAACTAACTGGCTGTGCCAATGAAATAGATTTAAACTTCAGCTTTATACCATACCCTTTCTCTCAATGGTTTTACTGATTGTAAAGTGGATGCAACTAGCTACAGCCATGATCAAGGAGAAATTAACTCCAGCTCACACAGCCAGATATTTAAACTTCACAGACAAGCTATGTGAACCAGCCAAGCATCGAGCAGGGCAGGTTGCTGGTGACTAGTTGGAATGAGGGCTGGGTGAAATTCCAGATTTGCATTTGCCATGGTGGAGGCAAAGTTGCCAAAAGGTAAGTAAACATAGTGACAGCCAATACATTTCTTCCTGAGGTCCCAGATAGGAGAAAACATCAGCTTATAAACTCAGCTTTTACTGTGCCTTTCTAGACTGGGGCAAACATGGGGGAAAGCTGCCAACATCATCAAATACCCATCGCACTCCAATAATGATCTCCTATGATCTGTCAGGCAGAAGACACAGAAACCTGAACACATGCTCCAGCAGGTTCAGGAACAGCTTCATCCGGCCAATATTAGCCGATGAATGGACTCTCTAGTCTCAAATAATGCTGATCTTGCCTAGGGAATGCCTTGTGTAATGTAACTTGTATGCCTCTGTCTAAGTCTTTTCGATCTGTACATCCTAACTTATTATGATCTGCCTGTACTGCTTGTAGACAAAGCTTTTCACTATACTTCAGTACACGTGACAATCAATCAATCAATCAATCAATCACCTTTTATTTGACCCCAGGGCAGCAAGTTAAACTAGAAGGGTAGATCAACCTATATTAATTCCAAAAGCCTTTGCAAGTCTGAGCATTTGTGAATTTAATTATTTCTTTCTCTGTCTCTCTCTCTCTCTCTCTCTCTGTCTTTCAAGTTGTACTCATCTCACTCTGTGTCTCTCTGGACATATTTGCCTGCCCTGAGAAGCTCTGGCCGTGCTGGGGGATTTGAAGCACTTCAGTACATTGCATAATGCCAATTTAAAAGCCTAATTGCTATCAGAGCCAGAGTGAAAGTGAGCATGGCCTGACCCTGAGGGTCCAGGAGCTGGAGAAAGACTGGGGTGTGGGAAGAAAGAGAGAAGGGGAAAAGATCACCACAGGCAGGGAGAGACGAAGAGAAACAGAGAACCTGAGAGACACAGGAGAGACACACTGATGGAATTGATGAAAAGAGTTCCTGCATGAATTGGTTTTACAAGTTATCATGTAAAGAGCTTTCCTGCAATATATCTTTCCTGCTCAGCACACTGGGTTTGAGTTTCATTTGTTTCCTCCTTCTGGCAAGCATCTGGTGTTTTTTCTGAACTTCCAAATTAAGAGGAATATTGTGCCTCAAAATGATACAAATAAAACTGTACAGAAAATACTCTCCAAAGTACTGTCTAGACATCTGAAGCATGTTTTCAATGTCTTACCATTGGGTTTCCTCTGGTTGCTCCGGTTTCCTCCCACAGTCCAAAGATGTGCAGGTCAGGTGAATTGGTCATGGGAAATTGCCCCTAGTGTTAGGTGCATTAGTCAGAGGGAAATGGGTCTTGTGGGTTAATCTTCGGAGGGTCGGTGTGGGCTGGTTGGGCCGACGAGCCTGTTTCCGCACTGTAGGGAATCTAATCTAATCTAATCGTCTTCTGTTAGTGCAGTTGGAGCTTTGTATTATTGTTCCCTCACTTGGGGTATGGAGTCACAGACATTCCTGTAGAGGGTATGCCTTTTCCTAAAAAGCCATTGAGGTATCTTCCTTTTAGCCGTGAAAAATAGCATTATGATGACGGTGAAATGCCTCTGGATAAAGGTGGACTACTCAACCACTATACAGTGTGAGTGCAGATGACTTCTGACTGGCAGGTTCTGACTAACCTCACCTTTGCAATTTGACTCATGCCACTTTTAAAGCTTTTCTTTTCTGTTCCTGAAGATTCCCTGACCCTAATTGTGGATACCTTTTTGCACAATATTTAAACTGAAAACATAAGTTTTCTAATCAAGAGTTCAGAAGTGTTTGGGCAAATATTGTCTTAGTGCTATAAAAATGCCTGATAAAAATGCTTATATTGCTTTGTATTGTTTTATTGTTCAGATAATCCTATCTTTATTGAGGTTTTTAATGCTGACGATTCATTTCCTCGTCAGTGAAGCCTGTTATCATAATAAACATGTTATCAGGCTACAGAAATAACATTGAAGCAAAGGAACTGACCAAGTCTGCATTTTCATGCTTCTTTTCTCTATCTTTTAAAAATATATATAAAATGCAGAAAGTTGCAATATTCCCAGAGGACTGCTTCCTGATTAGCAGGAGAGGTGACTGATGGTGGTTTAACCTGAGGGTCACTATGCCTGAGGCAAGGGGAGAGTTTGTGAAGGAGACTCCTTTATGGTAACCTGAGCCAGTGCAGGAATTGAACTTGTGCTGTTGGTGTTACTCTACATCACAAACCAGGTATCCAGCTAACTGACCTCCATTTTTAGATTCTTGTTGTTACAATTCCTCATGGAGTTATCTCTGATTGGAGGTCTATAATCAAGCACGGTAAACATTTGTTGTCAAGATTCACTATATTTGCAGCAGCAGCTCAGTTGGAAGCACTCTTATTTTTGTGTCAAAAGGTTGTAGGTTCAATCTCTGATTAAGGGAATTAAACACAATTGCTTGGCTGACTAGCATATTCAGGGAATGCTGTGCCTATAGAATCACTACCTTATAAATCAAAGGGCCCATCTGCCCGTGGATATACATGTAAAAGGTTTCATGATATCATTATTAAGAAAACGAATGGAGTTATTCCCAGTGTCCAGGCCAGTCTTCAGTCTCTCAACCAAAAGCACTAAAACAAATGGAGCAAGGAATTCACTCACCCTGGGCTGAATTTTCCCATTTGCAGTTGAAGCATGGAGGGGGTGAGTCAGTTTCATGGCATCCACTTCAATATGGCCTGGGAAGAATTTTCTCAAATCATTTTACCAACGTATGAAATGGAAAAGTTTCCATGCTGTATTGACTTAGAGTCATAGAGTCAGAGAGATGTAAAGCATAAAAACAGACCCTTCGGTCCAACTTGTCCATGCCGACCAGATATCCCAACCCAATCTAGTCCCACCTGCCAGCACCCAGCCCATATCTCTCCAAACTCTTCCCATTCATATACCCATCCAAATGCCTCTTAAATGTTGCAATTGTACCAGCTTCCACCACATCCTCTGGCAGCTCATTCCATACATGTACCAACCTGTGCGTGAAAAGGTTGCCCCTTAGGTCTCTTTTATATCTTTCCCCTCTTATTCTAAACCCATGCCCTCTAGTTCTGGACTCCCTGATCCCAGGGAAAAGACTTTGTCTATTTATCCTATCCATGCCCCTCATAATTTTGTAAACCTCCATAAGGTCACCCCTCAGCCTCCGACGCTCCAGGGAAAACAGTCCCAGCCTGTTCAGCCTCTCCCAGTAACTCAAATCCTCCAACCCTGGCAACATCCTTGTAAATCTTTTCTGAACCCTTTCAAGATTCACAACATCTTTCCGATAGGAAGGAGACCAGAATTGCACACAATATTCCAACAGTGGCCTAACCAATGTCCTGTACAGCCGCAACATGACCTCCCAACTCCTGTACTCAATACTCAACCATTCAACATTCTGAGCCTGACCATGGCTGGTCTTTTGTGCTTTTTAATTCCACATTGCAATCTAGCCCCTGATAGCTTTTGATTCCCTGACTAATAAAAATCTATCTATCTCTGTCTTAAACATATTCAGTGACCGCACCTTCACTGCCTTCTGAGTTGCACAAGCCTCTGAGGAAAAGGGAAGTCTCCTGATCTCTGTTCTGAATGGGTAATACTTAATGTAAATCAGGCTCATGTCTCAGGGAGGCTTGAGATGGAGTTTATGCCTTTCCTGAGTCCTTTTGATTTCCACGACTTTAGGCACCGAGTTTACCCATTTCAAACATTGCAAGTCAGGAATGACCCCTTTGAACATACTGTTCCACCATAATCACCAAAGAGGTGGCCCACAAGGAATGTAAGCTTACTTCCTGTTTTGAGAGGGAACAGGAAGTCTTGGTGATAGTCTTGGCATGGTGATAGTCTCCCTGCCTCTGTACCAAAAGCTGTGGGTTTGAATCTCACACCAAGAGTTGTTTGCTGCAGAAGGTGTGTTCACGATGTGGCCAAACAAATTGATTGTCAGTCTGTAATTCCTTCCAATACTCATGATAGCTGGTGGCAAGAGCTATTCTGTACAGTTAATCCTGTACTCTCTATACACAGATGCTACATGACCTACTGCATATTCCCAGCATTTTCTATTTCTATTTCAGACTTCCAGTATTGCAAGTATTTGTGTTGGATTATTTTCTGCTTTTCTGTGGTCGGCAAAAGTCTCCATCCTCATCAAGCAATTCCCCACAATTTTGGCCAGAGTGCAAGTAAGTCAAAAGCACCTGAGTTGTAGCTTGTTGAGAGGCAGTTTAAATAGGTGCATCTCCATTTACATCATATAGTTTGTTTCAGGAATGAGTATGGAAGATATTGCACACCCATTCAGCAGTTCTGGGTGTGCGCAGGGACCTCCATTTGAATTATACTGCAGGACCTAAGAAGTAATGCTATTTGGCACCAGTTGTCAGGTAATTATCACATTGCTTTTGGTGAGACTTTTGCTGCATGCAAAATGGCTGCATTTTTTTTCTATATTACAATTGATAACATTTTAAATGTGATTCATGTAAAACATTTTCAGGCATCCAAAATTGTGAAAGGTGCTATATAAACACAAGTCTTTATTTACTTTGAAGTTATAATTCAGGAGTTGCTCAAGTGATTTTGAATTATTACGGGTAGATTGTAGTGCGAAAGCTGATGTATGTATCTTGGAAATAATCATGACAGCATCTGCTGCAGTATGGGAGCAAATTACAACAGAAATCCCAACAGGTCAGGTAGCATCCATAGAGAGAGAGCAAGCTAACGTTTTGAGTATAGATGACTTTTCATCAACACTTATGAAGGGTCATCGAGATTCGAAATGTTAGCTTGCTCACATTTGTTGTTGTATGTCTTGCTTTTCTTTAAATTAAAAATCACACAGCACCAGGTTATAATCCAATGGGTTTAATTGGAAGCACTGGCTTTCAGAGCGCTGCTCTTCCATCAGATGGTTCATCAGGTTCCTTAATCAGGAAGGAGCAGCGGTCCGAAAGCTAGTGCTTCCAATTAAACCCGTTGGACGATAACCTGGTGTTGTTTGATTTTTAACTTTGTACAGCCCGGTCCAACACCGGCATCTCCAAATCATTGTTTTTTTTTAGTGGATGTGGATATCGGAAAGATTCAGCTCGGTGTATGCACGACCATGCTTCATACAAATTCTACAAAAGTTCGCTCTCTGTAGTCACAGAGTTCAGATATATCTTTGACTGCAGTGAGGACAATTTGAAACTACGAGATTTTAATAGGATGACTTTTGGAAGTCTCAGATGGTGGCAAGCTCACAGCTCCATTGTAAGTCGGAATCACTGGAAAAATATTTCCTGGGGAAGTCTTGAGTGTGTCCAGATGATGGGCTGCAGGATTTTAACGAGAAGGGCAATTTTTCTTTCATTGATGGAAATGAGACCTTATGGATACGTTCTCCAGTAAAATCTGGTCAAAGAAATTCATGGCATCACTAATAATCTGTTCTGTAACTAAAGTAAAATTCGCCTCATTGACAAAGCTGACTTGAACGAAACAAAAACAAGTTTACTTCTCCATTTGCAGCTTTCAAATTATTTGAATTCCTCTGATTTCCAAGAATATTCCACTAGGGTCAGACTTGGAGTTATAACTGTAACATTTTTATCAAGATGTCCATCACTTCTATTTCTTTCCCTGGCTTGTTCTTCAGCTATGAGGATAATGTATTTCCAGTTATTATTTGGGGGTGCACAGTGGCTCAGTGGTTAGCACTGCTGCTGCACAGCGCCAGGGACCTGGTTCAATTCCTGCCTCGGGTGACTGTCTGTGTGGAGTTTGCACATTCTCCCCGTGTCTGTCTGGGTTTCCTCCTACAATCCAAAGATGTGCCGGTCAGGTGAATTGGCCATGCTGAAATGCCCACAGGTGCATTAGTCAGGGGTAAGTATAGGCTAGGGGAATGGGTCTGGGGGGATTACTCTTTGTAGTGTTGGTGTGGACTTGTTGGGCCGAAGGGCCTGTTTCCATCCTGTAGGGAATCTAATCTAATCATTACTGGTATGGTTTGGTGATGCACATACTGATTGTCTTCCATTGAACTGATGGAATTAACAGACATTCACTTCACCCTCAACTTGTTCTGTTCATAGGTATACCAATAACCCCAAATACTAAAAGATCTATGACAAATCAGACTGCTTTTAGGAAATAAGTAGAAACCAGGTGATTTCGGCAAGTGAAAAGGATTCACAGAATCTTATAGTAAGGAAGGAGCCTAATCAGACCATTGTGCCTTTGCTGGTCTTTGAAAAAGCCATTCATTTGGTCTCATCCCTCCATTTCCTTCCTCTGGCCTTGAAAATGTCTCCTTTTTCAGTTTAGAGCCAATCACCTCATTTGTAGTATAGCGCTACAAGTAGCACCAAGATACGATCATTGTGCTGCAATCCCAGAGACCACACCGAGGCCACTCAGAAAACCTTGCACACTGTCTCCTTTTCACTCAGAGACCTTTCTCTCTCACACTTAAATTATTTCTTCGCTCCCTGTCTTTTCAATGCTGAGCCTGTCTCCACATTCAGAGCCAGTCATTTGAAATTTTGCTCCTGCTTCATGCAGTCACCTGGATACTTCTTTGCTGCATTTTAATTGATATGGATCATTGCTGAATTGACACAGAAATAATAGCAAAAAGAAAGTTTGATTTTCTTTTCTTTATTGCATTTGTTTTCAGTTGTAATATGCTTTCATTCACATTGGGGCGGTACGGTTGCTCAGCGGTTAGCACTGCTGCCTCACAGCATGAGGTACCTGGGTTCAATTCTAGCCTCGGGTGACTGTTTCTATGGAGTTTGTACAATCTCTCTGTGTCTGCGTGGGTTTCCTTTGGATGGTCCACTTTCCTCCCAAAGTTCAAAGGTGTGCAGGTTAGGTGGATTGGCTGTGCTGAATTGTCCATAGTGTCCAGGGATGTAGAGGCTAGTTGGGTTAGTTATGGGAAATGCAGGGTTACAAGGGATAGGGTAGGAGGATGAGATGCTCTTTGGAGGGTCGGTGTGGACTTGAAGGGCCAAATGGCCTGCTCCACACTCTAAGGATTCTATGACTTTTAAATGGCATACAATGTATATCATTCAGTGCAGGGTTTTGTTTCCAAGGCTCCCCTCTCCTATTATGGTAATTCTGGAATTTCCCTGTACATAACTACATCTTAATATAAAAGTTAGTTTGACAATAAAGTACACAATTATTACAAATTTTGTTTCATTTTGTGTGAAACTTGTTGCTGGTGCTGAACAACAATTCTTTCAAGGAGATACCTTGGATGACCACAGGGTTTCACCATTAATATAGTTGTAAACAAAGGTCACTGAACTCGAAATACCCCCTCGGTTTTCTCTCTGCATAGGTGCTGCCAGAGCTGCTGAGTTCCTTCAGCAATTTCTGCTTTATTTGTGTCATAGTTAATGTTCATTCCGGTTCAATATTTTATTCTAATAATTTCTGGGAATCCAGCTTCCTTTTGTAGATTGCACTAAACCTGATCGATACTTTCAGTGCTGCAGAAGAGTTGCTTTGAGTTTTTCACCAAAACATCTCCAATTATATCTTACTGAACTTGGTTCTGAGAGAGCTGTGCAGTGAGCTATATCACAGCCTGGCATTCTAATGTGGGTCAATTTAACTGCAATTTTTCTCACTCAGGAGGGCCAACAGGTGTGTAGAAAATAGTTCCCGCTTGCAATCTGGAAAGTAATTGTTAAATTTGTTGCACAGAGTAGAAAGCTACAAAACCACCTATGGTTTGACTACGTCATGTCAGTGTTCTCTTCTTGAATGTGAGAAGCACAAATACATCTTTACTCTCCCAGAGGCAAGAACTTTCCAAACTTGCATTTTCCTTTTGAATGCGTCAATTCGTTCACACTGAGCTCTTTCACCTTATGTAGTTTCACTCAGCTTGTTCATTTCACTGCACATATCTGTGAGGTGACCCAGTTGATCATAACTCAGCACCTCAACAAACTCTGGTTTGTTAACAACTAAGAAAATGTTTATGTTGTCTTGGAGATGAAATAGATTTGTAAATGTTCAGCCTCAAGGCAGCTCTGAACTTTACAAGACAAATGTGTTTTAACTTAAGATAAGACAGAACGTCTGAAAAAAGGAGGACAGTGAATTCCTATAAACACCTGAATTCAGAAAACTGTCTAAATGATCTATGGGGAGGGAAATTTAAACAGATCCCCATTGAGATAGGGTGGCAGTTTTAACATCGTTCATAGTATCTCACTGAGAAAATAGACAGTTGCTGCGGAGACATAGGTCCAGAGAAGCTGCTGGTTTCAAAAATCAGGGAGTAATGTTTTGTGTTAGCCGTCAGACAAGAAGCTTAAAAGAGTTTATTTCTTTTTGAAAGGAAGTGAACAGAGCAGATAGGGCTCTTGAAACGAGAAGTCATCAAGGTGCGCCTTGCTTGTGATCATTGTAACCAGGAACACCAGGAGCCAGCAGAACAATTGTGGAAGAACACTAGAAATTTCGACCTTGTCTGTGTGATGGAGAGAAGTGAATTTGTAGTGCCGAAGTAGGAGTGACATGTCTGCGGAAAGTGTGGTGTACAGTGAAATGGTTCCGTACGACAGGTTTTAGTCACGTTAGTTAGTCAAAGGGTAAGTATTTGTTCTTTGGTATGATGTATTAGTTACTTAATAATTAATGTTTGACCTATATTTAATTTAGTCTGTTACAGTAAAAGTCTGCAAAGTGAAATTTTGTCCCTTGGTTCTTTCTGTCAGTCATTGGGAAATTAATCTCTCTTGAAAATTTTCAGTCGCCATTGTAGTAATGTATGAACATGGAATTGTACTCTCTATTCACTTCCTCACAAAGTACAGAAAACTCTTTGGCTTTGTTGCTGTGGATGTAACAAATCTATGCAGGCCAGTATTGGACATGCAGTAGCGTCACTGCATCATCATCATCATAGCAAAGCTCTGGCTCAAATACAATAGTGTGTTCCACTCCGCCACTACTTTTAAGAGCACAGCAGCACCATACATTATATTGCTGCATGCAGGGACAGACACCCATCTCGTGGGTTGGTCCAGAGTGAATCTCAGGGCTCTTCGCTAAATGTCTTAGTGCTCACTCAAATTGCACTTTCTTGATGATCACAGCATCTCTGCCTTGCCTTGCCTTTTTGTGCTTTGTTGTTTCATTCAGAATTTAAAGGTTTGCAATACTTCTTTCTTGTCTTGCTGTTCAGGGAAGACCCAAAGCCAGGTATCTTGCCATATCTGTGAGTTAAAGGGGTGGACATGTTTCAGTGTGGCACTGAGCTACATCAATGTTACACCTGCACTATGTGGTAGAAGTATTTACACACTGCATGTGCATCAGCCCCATGGCCATGTCTCAAAGCCTAAAGGGAGTAGTGCTCAGTCAGTTCAAGGGAGAGAGCCTTCAGTCAGGGTGGACGAACACAGTAAGTCAATGGCAGCATCCAAAAGCAGTCAGTTGGTCACTTGGGGTTGTCAGGGTCAGGGGTCAATATCATTGCAGTCAAGGGAAACACCAGTCAATTCTGCAGGTCCAATGTAACCATTTTAGGGATTCACAATTAAGTCAGTTGGGGAGCTGTACAATTACCAGTCAGGGCCAGTCACTCATCTGTCAGGGCTGTTCATCCAAGTTGGTCTCTCAATCCTCAATCGTAAATGTGCCAAGGTTGTTACTGATGCAGTTGTGCCAGATCACACTATATCACCACACCTCCCTGTGACGAGGCCAGCACTCCAGGCTGAACAATGAGCTCTGGCAACACAATTGTCATACTCCAGGGTAGGGTAATATAGACTATGTACATGTCACACTAAGAGAATCATCATAATTTGGCTGACTTCACCAATAGAAAAGAAGGCCATTTCATTAATGCCATACTATCTGTGATCATTGGTACCACTTCTTAAGAACAATTGGAAGATGCTATAATGCCTATATTCTTGAGCGCTCATATGTTCCTGCTTTCAATGGCTGGATAGCTTACAGAATGGTGACTGCAAGACAAAGACTAACCATTGTGACTATGACTGATGTCTCTGTTCTGTAACTCCTTGATTGAAGCTGAGCATATATACTGTGGAACTCATTTTTCAATCAGGGCCATTGTGGAGCAGATGGTAGGCCTCCTGAAGATGCAGTTCTGATGCTTGGGTCTATCTGGGAGGGGATCCTTCTCGTACAATCCAGACAGAATGTGCTGCATTATCCGAGTATGCTGAGCTCTGTATAACCAGAACAGACAAAGGGTGATGTGATGGACAGTAAAGAGCTAGGAGAATGGGAGCAGCTTTCTGGGGAGGAAGATGAGGCTATTGAGCTGAAAGGATGAATGGATGCTGCAGTGCAACACGCCAGACAGGACTTAATTGACACCAGCCTCCAGTCACTATGAGGTGGGTCAGTAATCAATCACGGACTGTAACATTAAGGCAAGTGGTCCTTATTGTTCCCAGAAGCCAATGCAGCTTTTGAGTTTTTGGTGTTTTTAATTTGTTTTTGCTGTTGTTGAATAAAGGTGAGTATTTTCAGCACTTGAAAACTTTCTAGTGTGATGCTTCCACAATGAACAATGAGAAGATGGGTGTTAGGGAAAGACTTGCACTACTTGACACTGTGTTTCAAGATGGGATGATGCTACGGATGCAGTAACAGTGACAGGTGATCAGACAGGTGACAATGTAAGATAGCAGTACATTTATGAGTGTGAGTTTGTGCTTGCAATAAAGTATATGCCCTCAGAATGTTTCCTTGTTTCTTCCCCTCCCCCTACATACACTGTAAGGGCAGTTCCTGGCTGCCCATGCTTGATCTTTAAAACTGACTGACTTTAAAAACAGTGCTGGTGCCAGGACTTGTGGAAAGTCCTGCCAGTTTCAACAGCTTCTGTCACTGTTGATGACATTAGTGCAAGTGGGATATTGTAGAGGTCTCACTAATAAGACAAGTTGTGGAGAATAGCATAAGAAAATGTGCTAGAGAAACTCCCTGAAATTGACACTTAGCTGATATTTAGTTAAATTCAGCCCATGGAAACAATTTGAAGCTATCATCTGATATTATCGTTGAGTTGAGCTAGTTGTAAAACAAGATGTCTTGTTTTATTTCCTTATTCCATACATACAGTACGTGGCAAGTACATAATTGCCTTAGATAATAGTTGACTGAAAAGTCATCATGATGGTACGTGTCAAACTGTGGAGACAATAACAAGCCAAAGAAATAATAATAATTCATAATATAGTTAGGGACAAAATTAAAGATCAAGTATAAGATGATAAAGATTGCACAATTATGAACATCTCAGAATACAAGTCACTGCATTATTGTTGTGAATGTTTTTTTTTAGTATGTGGAACATTTCAAAAATATCTAAAGATTCATCAAGTTGCATATCATGTATGGAATCACATACTGTTTCTTTCTTGAACTGGAAAGGAGTACTGTCTTATAATAGAAATACCAAGAGAGTTTTGCAATTTGGAAAAAAATCAAGTGGTGCGTATTTTTAGCTGTGGAAGAAAATATTGATGTGAGAGCAGTGAGATTGATACCTTATCAAGTCAGAGTGACATCAGGGGTTCTGTTTGCTGAAGACCCTTAGATTGGTCAGCTACAGTTTGCTACAAGTCTGTAAACGCAAAGCAACATGTGACATCCAGTAGTTGCGAACAGAAAACATCTCTCTCTATCCCCTTTCTTGTGCAAAAAGCACAAGAAAGCTTAAAAGAAAGAATTCTAATAAGAAGGTCCACCAGAACATGTATCAAATTGAAGAATTATTATCGCTTTATAGACAACAGTGTATCAACATTGCTAAAATCCAAAGGAAATGTGAGAAACAATTTATGTTCTGGACCTTTAATTTTCTGAATTAAATTTGAAATAAATTTAAATTAAATTTAAATTCAGAATTAATTTGCTGTCCCTACTTTTTCCGTCAATTATATTTGCTACAAACTGTCTTTTGTCTAATCATGATCATGAATAAATGTGGAATTTTTCAAAGGGGTATAGTTTAAATCACATAGTAATAGACTTGTAATCCTTTCTTTTCTCTGCTTTCAAAACTGTGCTTTCAACAAATAGGATTATTTTCTGTGAATGATGAAGCCTGGTATGAATTACTTTGACCCAAGTAACACGCGAGTTGGTTACTCTTGATGGTCTAATTGGGTTTCACTCATTTTGTGATGGCTTGCGGAACAGCTGGGCAAGGTTATCGGTGCAGTCTTCCTCAAAAAGTCTTGACAACTGCCAGACATTGAACAGTGCGCTGCAAAACTTTGTTGTCTGATAAGTTATTTCATTGTTTGGTCATGTTTGTTTGGCATTGGCAATCTTTCAGTTTCTTGGCCTTATGCTCTACAAAAGATTCTCTCGATTTCAATAGCATATGGCAATATCAACTCTTCAACAATTGTATGTAAGTTTTATTTTACTTCAGCCACTAAGCAGAATGAGATGACATGCCCTTTACAGTGGTAGACATGAATTTTATTATTGTTTAAGTATTGATCAGCTGCTTAGCATTTTGCTCAAAAAATGCACACTATTTTAGGGTATCTTGTCGGAATGGACAAATTGGACCAAAGGGTCTGTTTCCATGCTGTATGACTCTATGACTCTACTGTCTTTGTACATTTCATGCTTTGTAATTAAATGTCTCAGTAAATGTTACCAATTGAACTTGGACAATGAACCCAAAACTCATGAATCGTCTTTGTATTTCCTAACTTATACACTGCCTTGCCATTTATCAGTCACTGTAGTTGAACTGAAGAAGGAAATGCAGAATGATGGCTGTAGGCTTGTTGTTTTGAAGATGGCTATGTTAAAAATTTATCAAAATTTCTTATTTATTGTGCGCGTTGATAACTATCTTTCCTGATCTTTGCAATTCTTGCTCCTGCTGCAATATTCCCATACTTAATGAAGGATTTTTGACAATTTATTTACAAGGAAAGGAACCAGTCCAATAAGCTGAGCGCTCACTCCTGGCTTGTTTTGTGCACTCTCTGTCAGACTGAACTGAAATTTCAGGTCTATGTCCTCCATTCCAGAAACAGAATTTCCCTCCTATTTTCATGCCAAATTCCAAAAGAGTCACGAAGGCCAGTGCACAAATTCACGGTAGTAGATATGGCTGAGTCAGAGGAGAGAAATGTAAAAATACTGAGAACCTTGAGTAATTTTGTTTTCGATCTAAATTTATTGCCATCAAGTAACAACGGTAATTGCCTTCCTTCTAAACCCCTTCACAAATAACCAGTGGTATCAAGCCTATCCATGGGTTGGAGAACCACAAGGCCATGAAGATAAGGCTGCTAGTCAGAGGTACAGTAAAATTTGTGATAATACATTCAATGATTTTACTATCACAGGTTGATGACATTGAATTGGTACATCCTGATTAGTGTAGCCTTGCTGCAGGTCCAGAGAATAGAAGGCACTCCACTTGCCCCATTCAGCTACATGGCAGGCACATTCTCTCTGTTGAACTTCCTGTCTCAAACACAAGCTTCTTCCCCAACTAAATCACAACCTCCTTCCCCATCTAAGCACTATTCACAACTCCTCAGATTCTGAAGGAGTCCGTGTCCAAATGCAGCGAGAGAGGACAGCTTTAAAAGTGACCTGAGGGGCAACTTTTTCACACAGAGAGTGGTTCGTATGAACTGCCAGAAGAAGTGGTAGATGCAGATATATTTACAATATGTCAAACACATTTAGACAGCTATACAAATAGGAGAGGTTTAGAGGGATAGGGACCAAATGCAGGCAAGGGAGTCCTGTTTAGATTGGGAAACTTGGTCGTTGTGGATGAGTTGGACCGAAGGGTGTGATTCTGTGCTGTATGTCTCTATGACTCTATGATATTATCCATGCTTGGGCTGACAAGTTACAAGTAACATTCTCAACACACAAGTGCCAGACAAAGACCGTCTCCAACAAGAGAGTGCCTGACCATTATTCAATGCCATTCAATGACATTTCCATCACTGAACACTACTACAATATCCTAGGGAATACCATTGGTCAAAAACTGAACTGGACTAGCCATATAAAGACTGTGGCTACAAAGGCAGGTCAGAGGTTTGGAATACTACAGTGGGTAACTCACCTCCTGACTCCCCAAAGTCAATCCATCTAAAAGGGACAAGCAAGAGGTTTGATACCATCCAGGACAAAGCATCCCATTTAGAGTCATAGAGTCACAGAGATGCTCTGCATGGAAATAGACCCTTTGGTCCAACTCATCCATGATAACCAGATATCCTAAATAAATCTAGTCCTATTTGTCAGCATTTGGCCCATATGCCTCTAAACCCTTCCTATTCATATTCCCATCCAGGTGCCTTTTAAATTTTGTAATTGTACCAACCTCCACCATTTCCTCTGGCAGCTCATACCACATATGCACCACTGATTGCATGAACAAATTGTACCTTAGGTCCCTTTTAAATGTTTCACCTCTCACCTTAAACCTATGCCTTCCGGTTTTTGACTCCCCCACCCCAGAGAATAGACTTTGTCTATTTGCACTATCCGTCCCCCTCGTGATTTTATAAACTTCTGAGGGAGTCACCCCTCAGCCTTCAAAGCTCCATGGAAAATAGCCCCAGACAATTCAGCTTCTCCCTATAGCTCAAACTGGCAACGTCCTTGTAAATCTTTTCTGAACCCTTTCAAGTTTCACAACATCTCTCCTAGAGCAGGGAGACCAGAATTGCATGCAGTATTCCAAAAGTGACCTAACCAATGTCCTGTACAGCCCCAACATGACCTTCCAACTCCTGTAGTCAATACACTGACCAATAAAAGAAGGCATACGAAACACCTTCTTCACGATCCTATCTACCTGTGACTCCACTTTCAAGGGACTACAAACCTGCACTTCAAGGTCTTTGTTCAGCAACACTCCCCAGGACCTTACCATTAAGTGGAATGATTGGCCTTTCCAAAATGTAGCTCTTCACATTTATCTAAATTAAACTTCATCTGCCACACCTCAGCCTATTGTCTTATCTGATTAACATCCTTGATTGACCACATCCACAAGCATCAATTCCCTCTACCACTGATGCTCACTAGGAACACTGTGTACTGTCTACAAGATGCACTGCAGAAATTCACCAAAGATCCTTAGACAGCTTCATCCAAATGCACAGCCACTTCCATCCAGGAAGCCAATGACAGCAGATATAAAGAAGGACCAACAGCAGCAAGTTCCTCTCAAAACCACTCACTATTCTGACTTGGAAATAGATCTCAGTTTCTTATGTAGCAAACCCCTGTAATTCCTTCCCCATTGGCATTCTGAGTCGACCTGCACCAAATTAGTAGTGGCGGTTCAAGAAGGCAGCTCAGCACCACCTTGCCAGGCCTAACAAGAGATGCATACATTCCATGTGTAAATAGAGAAAAAGAAACAGGAGTGAAACTAGAAACAAGAAAAAAGCTGGAACTGTGCAACAGCAGCATCTAAGGAGAAAGGAACAGAGCGAAGGTTTTCTTATATCAGTTAAATTAGGGGAGTACACCAAGACATATTATTTGTTTTTTCTGAAAGAATTGGTACTTTAGCTCATACAATGGCCTGGAGTGTAAATGCCAATTCAAAGTGAGTTTTTGGCAAGGATAATGTAAGGGAGGATAGGTTCCCAGCCCACCACTTTCCCCTATTCCCCAAGTTCACCCCCATAATTTGGTCAGTGAGTGGGCCTGAAGTCATCTGCTGTCCACCATGTTGAAATAAATAAAAAGCCAAGAGTCAATTATTAAGCTTGTTATCAAACCAATTGACTTTGGCAATACCATATTCCTGCCCATGACTTGGTATAATTGGTGGGAGTGGATTACCATTTTTAAATTTGCTTTTGAAGTAGCAGGAAGACAGGCGATATACTAACTACCGGGGGGGGGGGGTTGCTATTCATGTGTCCAACAGCCAGCCTCATCAGTCTGGCCTCCACTAAATTGTTCCCAATTCCAAACTAAATCACAGAGTTTCCCATGTGAACCAGCCTCTTTCCCAACCCACCCAAGTACAGCCATTTAAGAAGTTTTGATTTCTGAAACTTAATTATTTAATCATCAAAAACTCTGAACTTAAAAGTGATCAGAAAATGACTTACTGAGATCAGTGATACTCAAAGGAGTGATTGTCAGCTAGGCCTCATCCGGTTGACAGGTCCCTTGGTCAGGGACTGAAGGCCTTTGAATGAAGGAACCCCCGCCAGAACTTCACAAGTAACCCCAACAGTGCTAGAGTGAGGCCTTCAAGTCAGTTAAGGCCCTCATCTGGCTGTAAGCAGGGCACTGGTGAGAGTATGGTGTGCAGTATCGCTCTTCTTACTTGAAGAAGGATGTTCTCTCAATACATGGAGTGCAATGAAGATTTACCAGACTGATTCCTAGGATAACAGGACTGAGAGAGACAGGATGATATTCACTGGAGTTCAGATGAATGATTGGGATCTTAAAGAAACTATAAAATTCTAACAGCATTAGACAGGATAAACACAGAAAAGACATTCTTGATGACTGGGGACTTTGGATTCGGGTGGGGGGGGGTCGTGGGTGGGTGTGGGGGGGGTCAAGGATACAGGATAGGTCATTGAGGACTGAGATGAGAAATTTCTTCTACCATGAAGTGATCAGCCTATGGAATTCTCTATCACACACAGTGGTTGAAGCTAAAACATTTAATGTTTCCAAGAAGGAGTTAGATGTTGTTCCTAAGACTAACAGATCAAAGGGTATCGGGAGAAAATGGGAACAGGCACTGAGGAGGATGTTAGAGTCGGAAGTGTGGTGCTGGAAAAGCACTGCTGGTCAGGCAGCATCAGAGGAGCAGGAGAGTCAACATTTCAAGCATGAGGTCTTCATCAGGAATGAGGCTTGTGGGTCAAGGGGGCTGAGAAGTAAATGGGAGGGGGGAGTGGGACTAGGGGGAAGGCAGCTGGGAATGCAATTGGTGAATGGAGGTGGGTGTGAAGGGGGTGGTCAGCCATGATTGTATTGAATGGTGGAGCAGGCTTGAAGGGCTGAATAGCCTACTCCTTTACTTGCTATATAATTATTAAAAGGCCCTGGCCAGCAAACATGACATGGTGAAGGGATTAAATTCTTTCTGATGGATATGATGATATTACAGAAGAATGAAATGCTTAAAAATTGCAAACTTTGTCCCAAACCGCTGTGTATTCTCCTGTTGCCATTTTTACCGCGGCAGATAGCATACTGTTCAAATGTCCCTTTCTGAGAGGTTGGGCACCTCATTACCATATTTAAGTCAGGCATCTATTGGCATTGGGCGCCTTACTTCAATGTAATTTTGGCTGGCTGAATTCCCCAGGGTTCAGGAAATCAGGCAATGGAAGGAAGGAGGAAGAAGGTATGTGATTTTGACAGAATGTCTATGATCAGGAACAGTGGGGCGGCACGGTGGCAGGGTGGCTCAGTGGTTAGCACTGCTGCCTCACAGCATCAGGTTTCCAGGTTCGATTCCAGCCTTGGGCAACTGTCTGTGTGGAGTTTGCATGTTCTCCCTGTGTCTGCGTGGGGGTTTCATCTGAGTGCTCTGGTTTCCTCCCACAGTCCAAAAATGTGCAGGTCAGATGAATTGGCCACGCTAAATAACCCAAAGTGTAAGGTACATTAGTCACAGGGAAATGGGACTGGGTGGGTTACTCTTTGGAGGGTCGGTGTGGACTTGTTGGGCCGAAGGGCCTGTTTCCACGCTGTAAGGAATCTAATCTAAACTGCAGGGTCACCCCCTCTGCAGGGGGTGACCTATTGGGCCATCCTTCTGCTAAGTGAGGCCTCTCTCTCTACTGGATTAGTGGTGCTGGAAGAGCACAGCAGTTCAGGCAGCATCCAACGAGCAGCGAAATCGACGTTTCGGGCAAAAGCCCTTCATCATTCCTGATGAAGGGCTTTTGCCCGAAACGTCGATTTCGCTGCTCGTTGGATGCTGCCTGAACTGTTGTGCTCTTCCAGCACCACTAATCCAGTATTTGCTTTCCAGCATCTGCAGTCATTGTTTTTACCTCTCTCTCTACTCCCTGTTGTGACCAACTTTTGCAAGTTCAGGCCGATAAGACAACATTGTGATGAAGCTGATGTTGCTCACAGTCAGTGGCCCGGTCCTTTCCCAATTGTGAGGACCTGACTGTGTGTGTTATCATGCCAGCAGCTGACCAAAGTGACAAAACGGCCAACCGCTGGGCAGGAAATGGATTAATAAAGTGATAACAAGTTTCTTTTAATAAACTTGACAGAGACAGAGGAGCATACGTACACATGACAATGAAACATGCAAAAGGTCACAATGGAGAATGACATGGTGTAAAATGCAGACCTCCCCAAAAGGGTTCAATCAATGTCAGTTGTGAGCTTATAATTGATCGCTTTTGATTGATTTTACTTAGAGCTGAAAATTGTAAAATTATGCATTCAATATGCATAAAGAAGCTGAAGGAGAATGCATATGTATTTGGCATTCAAAGTGAATAGTGGGGTTCATCAAATAGATAGCAAGAATTATGCGCAAGTTTCTGGGAGCCCACAAGCTTTATGGGAACACCTTCAGTCAGACTATGATTAAAGGTAAATAAACTGGGTGTTATCTTTATAAGTATTCTAAATTAGTGTTTGCATTGTTTACACTTGCCTATGCACTCACACTGACTCTATTGTATCCTACTTGTCATCTGGAATAACAAGTGTGATAAATTTGATTTTATTTAAATTATTATTGTCACAAGTACAGAGATACAGTGAAAAGTATTGTTTTACAGAGTCATAAAGTCATACAGCATGGAAGCAGACTCTTTGATCCAACCAGTCCATGCCAAACATATTCCCAAACTAAACTAGTCCCACCTGCCAGCACTTGGCCCATATTTCTCCTAACCATTCCTATTCATGAACATATATTTTGAATGTTGTTAACTGTACCTGTATCCACTCCTTCCTCTGGCAGTTCATTCCACACAAGAACCACATTCTTTGTAAAAAAAAAGTGTTGCCTTCATATACCCACTAGCTTTGAACTCCTCCACCTTAAGGAAAAGACTCTTATCATTCGCCTTATGTCTGCCTGTCATGACTTTATAAGCCTCCATAAGGTCATCCCTCAACCGCCTTCGCTCCAGTGAGAAAAGTCTCAGTCTTTCCAGTCCATTTTATAACTCAAACCCTCCATTCCTGGCAACATCCTGGTAAATTTTTTCTGAACCCTCTCCAATTTAATAATATCCTTCCTGTACAGAACTGTACACATTACTCCTGAACAGGCCTCACCAACGTCCTGTACAACTTCAACATGACATCCCGACTCCTATACTCAAAGGTCTGAGCAATGAATGCAAGTAAACTAAACACCTTCTTAATGCCTGGGCTACCTATGACACAAATTTCAAAGAATAATGTATCAGAACCACTAGGTCTCTCTGTTTTCCAAAACTACGCAGAGTCGTACCATTAATTGTATAAGTCCTGCCTTTGTTTGTATTATTAAAACACATTTATCCAAATTAAATTGCATCTGCCACTCCTCAGCCTATTGACCTAATTGATCAAGATTTTTGTCCACAATACCACTGATTTTGGTGTCATCAGCAATTGGCTAAACATCCCTCTTAAATTTATATAAATGACAAACAAAAGTGGACCTAGTATTGATCCCTGTGGCAGCTGCTGGTCACAGGCCTCCAGTCTGAAAAATAATCTTCCACCACCATTGTCTGACTCCTACCATAAAGCCAATTTTGCATGCTAACCAGACAGATCATACTTTTACATAAGTAAATCAGGGTAATAGAACAGAATGCAAAATATAGTAATACAGCTACAGAGAGACATCGACCTTAATGTATGAGAGATTTGTTCAAAAGTCTGAATACAGCAGGGAAGAAGCTGTTCTTGAATCTGTTGGTATGTGTTTTCAAACTTTTGTATGTTGTGTTTTTGTGTTTTTGTGTTTTTCCATGTGCAGTGTTATAACTTTGCAGAACTCAAAATACATTCTTCAAAGTTCCAATTAGAATTTGCAAGAAGCATCTACTATGGAACTGTTATCGCAATTTACCAACACAACATTGGGAGGGTACGAATGCTCTTGCCCTCTCTATTGTTCTTCAATGAAAGAAAATCTCAATGTGATTTCAACTTTCAATGAAAACATATTTTTTAAAAACAGTTTTCAGTTCATTGTTTGGAAATTTGGCACATACAATACTAGATCTATAGATAATATGCAATCTCTTGTTCACAGCTAACTTGCTAATCATTGCATTAACGTAAGCACAGCATTCCAATTCATTGTTGATGATTGACCAACATGGTTCATGGATAGTATCAGTCACAAGATGTTGGAATTTTCCTGCATGCCTTGGTTAGCCAAGGTCAGAAGTCACACGATATCACGGTGTAATCCAACAGGTTTATTTGAAATCATAAGCTTTTGGAGCGCTGCTCCATTGTTAGGAAAGACAAAGTAAGAAATCACCTGATGAATGAGCTGAGCTCCATAGCTTGTGATTTCAAATAAACTTGTTGGACTATAACCTGGTGTAATGTGACTTCTAACTTTGTCCACTCCGATCCAACAATGGCATTCTGTACAGGTAATTTCATTGTACTGTATTGTGTGTGCATGTATGATTAGTGTTTGCATTTCCTCTGCCTCAAGGAGAGGAACATGTCGTTCCTAATCTCTCTGGATTTGGGTACGTGTTGTGTCTCCTTCTGGAATACAGTACATCGGGATGGGGCAACAGGAACTACTTGAGTGAACGTTTCTATAACGTGTCTTGGAGATTCTTAACCACACATTAGTTGGTGGATCAACCAATATACTATGCAAAATGATAAAGAAATAGAATTTATCCACAACCTACAATGTTTCTGTAACAAATACATGATCTGGGAGTTTACAGCTTGGTTAACCCTGTCCTCTAGGAAAGTCTACCTGACAAGATCAGGGAAGGTCTGATCACATTAAGAGTTAATCTGGTGATTAACTTGCCTCAGTTGGCACTCACATCTCTGTACTAGTTAAAAGGCCACTCACTAGTACCAACCCCCTCCTTGAACTAATTTCAGGGCCAGAAGCTCCACTGGAGGGTTGTTGCCATTATGACCAACAATGGAGGCTCCAGAGTGGAAGTGGTTGGTTCGGCTTTCCCGCCCGAATCAGTCAGGTTCTGGAATGGGGTGGTGGGTTGTTCTTTTTACCTTCTTTATGTTTGAACTGTGGAATTTAAAAACAAAAGATACTGCTTTAAACCAAGGAAACTGTGAAAAGAAATGGATGCAGTTTTTAAATTATGTTTATTGGAGCTCACTGTAAATTGTATAAAATGTTGCTTTCCCTTGGAACACTGAGACCAAAAAGCAGACACCACGGAGTCAATTTGTTTCGAACTAAAGGAAAATGCTTGACAACAATGTTCTGACTGGCTCCTGACCAGCAATCCATGGCTTGTGCGGATTCAGTGCCACAAAGAACAACCTGACTTCAAAGAGAAAGCAGGAATTCCTGGTGAAAGGCTTATGCCTGAAATGTTGATTCTCCTGCTCTTCGAATGCTGCCTGGCCTGCCGTGCTTTTCCTGCACCACACTTTTCGACTCTGATCTCCAGCATCTGCAGTGCTCACTTTCTCCATACAGAAAATTTGTTCATAATGAATAGTTATTTTCTTGTTAAGTCAAGAATCCTGCTCTGGTTTTCCATTACCGATAAATCGAAGTCAAAGTTTGCTAAATTGGGGACTTTGGACAGTTTGACTAAGCTTTTTCATATTTGTGATCACTATGGGAATAGTGGGACATGATTTCCAGTGCACTATCCCAAGTGAGTCATAACAAGAAGTAAATAGCCATTGACTCCCTTGTTAGTTAATAATCTATCTGTGGTAGGCAGGAATGCAGTGTTTAAATGATTAAATTAAATGGCAGAGCAGGCTAGGAAGGTCAAATGACGTGCTCCTAATTTGTATGTTCATACAAAGGCAGTCAGAATGGTTTTCCCTCACCAACATTATACACTGAATTCATTCAATCCAAGGACCCTTAAAATTCAAGAATTTGAAGGTATCGATCATTTCAATCAATCAGTATATGACGAGTCACTGCTTGGTGTGATGCTTCCTGTTTTCCTCATTCCTCTGTTTCAGTCCAATGGCAGGCTCAGTTGTGGCTGTGAGATTTTGATGTATCATCTTGCACAACTAAAAGCCTTTGAGGTATTAGCTTTTCTCATTCCTTCAGTGACGCATGTGAGAGATTAAAATAGAATCATCCAGCACAATTCTTCTGTCTATTGGTGAGTCATGATACTGTAGGAGGATGGCAATGTCGGATCTTTGCAAATTTTACAAGCATCAAGATGAGAGGCATCATCACTGGGAAATGGCACATTCCTTTGTTTCAGCCACCCAGTGATGATGTCAAATATTCTGTGCATCTTGTAGCACAGTGCCCTGTTGCCACCATGGTTAGCAGCAAGTAATTCATAAAAAGGAATAATCCTCAATCCTGGAGAAATTTCAATTTACTGACTGATATAAATCCTTGCAGAAATTATACATTTTTCAGTAAAGGCGAGGTTTCTGGAAACAGTAAAAGAATGCACATGTGAGGTCATATATGTATGTTCACTGTCATTGATATCCTTTGTGTGAGATGCTGTGGATGAATCCATCTGT
The DNA here is from genome assembly GCF_047496795.1 of Chiloscyllium punctatum. NCBI lineage: Eukaryota > Metazoa > Chordata > Chondrichthyes > Orectolobiformes > Hemiscylliidae > Chiloscyllium > Chiloscyllium punctatum. The sequence continues at coordinate 37,874,172 of NC_092760.1, read as the reverse complement.
CCCATGCATTTGAGGGGGTGGGGGGTTGGGGGTGGTGTGAGGGGCAGGGTCATAATTCTGAATGAAAGATACATGTTGTCCTTAGACTTTGACGTATTGTCTCTGCTTCCTCCACACAGATTAAACATTTGCATTTGCATTTCCACATGTTAAAGCAGAAGCTTTGCTTGTGTTTGGCCAATCTGGTTCAAAATCTGGTTTTGGGCGGCACGGTGGCACAGTGGTTAGCACTGCTGCCTCCCAGCGCCAGAGACCCGGGTTCAATTCCCGCCTCATGCGACTGACTGTGTGGAGTTTGCACGTTCTCCCCGTGTCTGCGTGGGTTTCCTCCGGGTGCTCCGGTTTCCTCCCACAGTCCAAAGATGTGCAGGTCAGGTGAATTAGCCATGCTAAATTGCCTGTAGTGTTAGGTGAAGGGGTAAACTTAGGTAAATGGGTCTGGGTGGGTTGCGATTCGGCGGGTCGGTGTGGACTTGTTGGGCCGAAGGGCCTGTTTCCACACTGTAAGTAAGTAAGTAATCTAAAATGCAGATCCAGAAATGGCGCTAATGGAATAATTCTGAGACAGAGTACTGGTTGCTCTTGGAGACAAACATAAAGTTTGTTTGCACATGTAGCACGTAAAATGGAAATATTGTATGCCAGAGAAGTATGTGCATAACATTGAATATACCGTATGATTAACCTTGCCTATAGCACTGTTAGAGCATTGAGATATTCAAGACAATTGTTGGCAGAGCACAAACCAACAGTGCCATGTAAGATGAATAATAATAACAATAATCCCATGGCTATTTGGACTTCACTCCATTACTTATTTCACCTTTTCATTAAAGTTCCCAAAGACAAGGTGTGAGCACATACCTCGTGATCTGAATTTCAGTCCTTGTCTCCAATATGTAGAAGGGAGCATGTAGCAGTGCAAACCCTGCTCCCTTCAGAGTAAACTTATTACTAGATTGATAATAGGTTATGCAACATGCTATATAAATGCTAGTCTTTCTTCTTCTCCTTTGTGCCAGGACTTGTACAACCTTGGTTATAGAGAGAGAAAAGTGAAAGTCAGAAAAAAAAGCACAGGCAAAGGAGATGGCAGAGAGGAAGAGGACCTGCAAATGGCTGATGAAGAATGAGCAGCCTGAAGCAGCACTCTGTTGTCAGTTAGAGACAAAACAAACCTGCAGATGCTGGAATCCCAAGTAGACAAACAGGAGACTGGAAGAACACAGCGAGCCAGGCAGCATCAGGAGGTGGAGATGTCAACATTTCGGGTATAACGCTTCTTCAGGACTAAAATAACCGGGAATTATCTTGACAGAATGTGGTTTTATTTTGTGCTTAAGAAGCAAATCCACGTCCAGGGCTGGGTTGGCAATGAGGAAATTTATCGAAATTTCAAGAAAACAGATGGCCATCAGTGAAAGTTGGTTAAACTTGCATGTTTTTAAGGAACTCTTTTTTGTTTCTCCTTGAGGCAGAGGCGAGTGGTCTTTCATTCAGAGGTTGTCGGGAGATGGCCTGTCTCCTGCTCCCATACTTAATAGGCCTGGACAGATATCGTCTCCAGAAAGTAGATCAAACTCAAGAAGAAATTCACTTCCATTATTCACTCTGGCACTGTGCGTACAAGCCCCAACCCTCTGACAGACCTCTGGCTTTTCAACCTTTAGCAGCCGGAAGGCATATACTGCTCCTGAACATTGGTGTCTGTGATACTTACTGACCCTTCAGCAAGCTTCAGAGCCACTTCTGTGCTTGCCAGTGCTGACATGTGCAGTCCTTTGTTTATATGGATCACTTGTACTGATGGTTGAGGCTCATAGTTCACGTTATTGTCCTTGCTGACAAAATTGGGCATACAGTGCCTGAGAGAGGTCATATGATCACCACAATGTAAGAGGGAGTCATGGAGATTGCTCGGATCACTGACAAAGAGCAAGTTGAGGAAGGTGGGATGGACATCCCTGATAGAGAGGCTGCAGTATGTAAATGTAGGCAGTGCATTGACATACATAGAATGTGCGTCATGCTATATAGCCTAGAACAGTCAGTGGTGCTGAGATGTGAGGAGTTGATGCCAATAATGTCCCATCTGGTGGTTTCCTGCTTCCATCTGGAGGACATTAGAACTAACAATATAGGAAGAGAAAAGGATGAGATTCAGAAGGGTTAGGCTGGAGCTTAAAAAGGAGGTCCTTGAGGGTAGTAACAGCTGGATTACTCCAGGTGCCATGAGCTAGTGAGGGTAGGAATAGGAGGATAGAGCAGAAGAATGTGTGGCTGAGGACATGGTACAGGAGAGAAGGTTCACATTTTGAATCATTGAAATCTTTTCTGGAGTGAGCTGTATAAGAAGAACAGATTGCACTTGAATTGGAAGAGGATTAATATACTGGTGGGGAGATTTTGTAAAGCTGCTCAGGAGGATTTAAACTAGTAAGATGGGGGGGTGGGGTGGGGTGGGAACCTGGGAGATAGTGAGGAAAGAGATCAGTCTGAGACAGGTTCACTCAGGAAAAGGACCAAGTTGAACAGTCAGGGCAGGCAGAAAATGAGGTAGGCCTGATAAACTAAACTGCATTTATTTTAATGCAAGAGGCCAAACAGAGTCAAGAGTGTGGTGCTGGAAAAGCTCAGCAGGTCAGGTAGCAGCAGTTTTGGGCTTACTCCCTTCATCAAGGGGCCTAACAGGTAAGGCAGAGTTGGGATCATGGGACTGGGATATCAGAGCAATCATAAAGACTGGCTCTAGGATGAAGAGAACTGGCAGTTCAATGTTCCAGGGTGTAGATGCTATAGGAAGAATAGAAAGGGAGGCAAGATAGGAGGGGTAGTGGGGTTTTTGATGAGGGATAACATTACGGCTGTACTTGGGGAAGATATTCCTCAGAATATGTTCAGGGAAGTTATTTGAGTTGAATTGAGAAATAAGAAAGAGATGATCACGTTATTGGGATTGTTCTATGGAGCCCCCAGCCAATCATGAATGGAAATTGAGAAACAAATTTGTTAGGAGATCTCAGTTAACTGTAAGAATAATAGAGGATTTTAACTTTCCAAACATAGACTGGGACTGCCATGGTATTAAGGGCTTGGATGGACAGGAATTTAAGTGCGTACAAGAAAAGATTCTGATTCAGTATGTGGATGTACCTAGTAGGGAAAGTGCAAAACTTCTTGGGATGTAAAGCAGGGCAGGTGATGTGCTCATCCAGCACCACTAATCCAGAATCTGGTTTCCAGCATCTGCAGTCATTGTTTTTACCCAGGTGACAGAGGTGTCAGTGAGGGAGCACTTTGGGACCTGCGGCTGTAATTCTATTATTTTTTAAATAGTGATGGAAAAGGATAGACCAAATCTAAATGTTAAAGTTCTAAATTGGAGGAAGACCAAATTTGATGGTATGAGGCAAGAACTTTCAAAAGTTGACCGGGGGTGGATGTTTGCATGTAAAGGGATGGTTGGAAAATGAGAAGTTTTCAAAAATGAGATGATAACAAGAGTCCAGAGGCAGCATGTTCCTATTAAGATGAAAGGCAAGGCTGGTAGGTGGAGGGAACGCTGGATGACTAGAGAAATTGAGGTTTTGGTCAAGAAAAAGAAGGAAGCATATAGGGTGTAGGTTTGCTCGCTGAGCTGTAGGTTTGATATCCAGACGTTTCATTACCTGGCTAGGTAACATCATCAGTGGCGACCTCCAAGTGAAGCGAAGCTGTTGTCTCCTGCTTTCTATTTATATCTTTCTCCTGGATGGGATTCTTAGGGTTTGTGGTGATGCCATTTCCTGGTTGTTTTTTGAGGGGTTGATAGTTGGCATCTTGATCTATGTGGTTGGTTATGGCATTGTGGTTGGAGTGCCAGGCCTCTAGGAATTCTCTGGCATGTCTTTGCTTAGCCTGTCCCAGGATAGATACGTTGTCCCAGTTGAAATGGTAGTTTTTTTCATCCGTGTGTAGGGCTACAACGGAGGGAGGGACGTGTCTTTTTGTGGCTAGCTGGTGTTCGTGTATCCTGGTGGCTAACTTTCTTCCTGTTGGTCCTACGTAGTGTTTGTGGCAGTCCTTGCATGGAATTTTGTAGAAGACATTGGTTTTGTCCATGGGTTGTACTGGGTCTTTTAAGTTTGTTAGTTTTTGTTTGAGAGTGTTGGTGGGTTCGTGTGCTACTAGATTCCGAGGGCTCTTAGTAACCTGGCTGTCATTTCTGAAACTTCTTTGTATGATAAGGTGGTTAGGGATTCTGGCTGTGTTTGGTCTGCTGGTCGTGGTTTGTTCTTGAGGAATTTGCACACTGTATTTTTTGAGTATCCGTTCTTCTTGAATATGTTATATAATATAGGTGGTTCTCCTCTGTTTTCTGAAGTTCTTCTGTGCTGCAGTGTGTGGTGGCTCATTGGAATAGTGTTCTGATACAGCTTCGATTGTGTGTGTTGGGATGGTTGCTGGTGTAGTTAAGTATTTGGTCAGTGTTTGTTGGTTTTCTGTATACGCAGGTTTGTAGTTCTCCGTTGTCCTTTCTTTCGACTGTGATGTCTAGGAATGCGAGTTTGTTGTCGGTTTCTTCCTCCTTGGTGAACTTTATGCCTGTGAGGATGTTGTTGATGATGTTAAATGTCTCTTCTATCTTGTTTCGTTTTGTGTTGACAAAGGTTTGATTTTTGGTTTGATGGTTGGTAGGGCTGTTTGTTCTAGTCTTTGCATTACTGTTTCTGCTATGAATCCTGAAAGAGGAGATCCAATGGGTTTCAGAAATGACAGCCAGACTACTAAGACCCCTCAGAATCCTAGTAGCACACAAACCCACCAACACTCTCAAACAAAAACTAACAAACTTAAAAGACCCAGTACAACCCATGGACAAAACCAACGTCATCTACAAAATTCCATGCAAGGACAGCCACAAACACTACGTAGGACAAACAGGAAGAAAGTTAGCCACCAGGATACACGAACACCAGCTAGCCACAAAAAGACACGACCCTCTCTCTCTCGTAGCCCTACACACGGATGAGAAAAAAAACACCATTTCGACTGGGACAACACATCTATCCTGGGATAGGCTAAGCAAAGACATGTCAGATAATTCCTAGAGGATTGGCACTCCAACCACAATGCTATAAACAACCACATAGATCTAGATGCCATCTATCAACCCCCTCAGAAAACGAACAGGAAATGACATCACCACAAACCCCAGGAACCCCATCCAGGAGAAACCAGGAGATAACAGCTTCGCTTCACTTGGAGGTCGCCACTGATGATGTTACCTAGCCAGGTAATGAAACGTCTGGATATTAAACCTACAGCTCAGCGAGCAAACCTGCACCCTAAACCTCAACCTGAGCTACAAACCTTCACAAACCTTGCAAAGAAGCATATGCCAGGTACAGACAGCAGAGATTGATTGCATCTTTAGAAGAGCATAAAGGCAGTAGGAATATACTTAAGAGGGAAATCAGGAGGACAAAAATAGGGCATGAGATATTTTGGCAAATAGAATTAAGGAGAATCCAAAAGGATTTTATAAATACATTAAGGACAAAAGAGTAATTAGGGAGAGAATAAGGCCCATTAACGATCAGCAAAGGCATCTAAGTGCGGAACCATAGGAGATTGGGAAAATACAAAATTAGTATTTTGCATCAGTGTTTACTATGGAGATATAGAACATGGGGAAACAAGTTGAAAAATGTTTATATTACAGTGGAGGAGGTGCTGGAAGTCTTAAAATGCAGAAAGTTGGTTAAATCCCTAGGACCTGATGAGCTGTACCTTCGAACTCTGTGGCAAGCTAGGGATATGATTGCTGGTCCCCTTGCTGAGATATTTGTATCATTGATAGTCACAGGTGAAGTGTTGGAAAACTGGAGGTTAGCTAACGTGGTGCTACTGTTTAAGAAAGGTGGTAAAGAAAAGCCAGGGAACTACAAACCGGTGAGTCTGATATTGGTAGTGGGCAAGTTGTTGGAGGGAATCCTGAGACACTGGATTTACCATATATTTGGAAAGGCAAGGACTGATTAAAGATAGTCAACATGGCTTTTTGCGTGGGAAATTGTGTCTCACTGGCTTGATTGAGTTTTTAGAAGAAATAACAAAGAGGATTGATGAGGGCAGAGCAGTGGATGTGATCTATATAGGCTTCAGTAAGGCATTCAATAAGGTTCCCCATGGGAGACTGGTTAGCAAGGTTAGATCACATGGAATACACGGAGAAGTAACTATTTGGATACAGAACTGGCTCAAAGGTAGAAGACAGATGGTGGTAGTGGAGGGTTGCCTTTCAGACTGGAGGCAAGTGACCATTGGAGTGTCACAAGGATCGGTGCTGGGTCCACTGCTTTTCATCATTTATATCAATGATTTGAATGTGAGTATAAGAGGTATAGTTAGTAAGTTTACAAATGACACCAAAATTGGAGGTGCAGTGGACATCGAAGAAGGTTACCTCTGAGTACAACGGGATCTTGATCAGATGGGCCAATGGGCTGAAGAGTGGCAGATGGAGTTTAATTTGGATAAATGTGAGGTGTGCATTTTGGAAAGGCAAATCAGGGCAGGACTTTTAAATTTAATAATAAGGTCTTGGGGAGTATTGCTGAATAAAGAGACCTAAGAGTGCAGGTGGGCATTTGGTATGTTTGCCTTTATTGGTCAGTGCATTGAGTACAGGAGTTGGGAGGTTATGTTACGGCTGCACAGGACATTGGTTAGGCCACTGTTGGAATACTGCTTGCAATTCTGGTCTCCCTGCTATAATAAGGATGTAGTGAAACTTGAAAGGGTTCAGAAACGATTTACAAGGATGTTGCCAGATTTGGAGGGTTTGAGATAAAAGGAAAGGTGGAATAGGCTAGGGCTATTTTCCCTGGAGCATTGGAGGCTGAGGGGTGACCCCCTCAGAAGTTTATAAAACCATCATGGGAATGGATAGGATAAATAGACAGGTCTTTTCCATGGGGTGAGGGAGGTCCAAAACCAGTGGGCATAGGTTTAGGGTGAGAGGGGCAAGATTTGAAAGGGACCTAAAGGACAGTTTTTTTACGCAGAGAGTGGTGCATGTATGGAATGAACTGCCAGCGGAAGTGGTGGAGGCTGGTACAATTACATTTAAAAGGCATTTAGGTGGGTGTATGAATAGGAAAGGTTTAGAGGGATATGGGTACCAAATACTGGCAAATGGGACTAGATTAATTTCGGATATCTGATTAGCATGGATGAGTTGGAGCAAAGGACCTGTTTCCGTGCTGTATATCTCTATGACTTCATTACTCTTTGAGTAACAAGGAGGATGATGAACCACCTCTCAGGATGTCATCAGCATCAACTGAGGCAGCCTCACCCCTCTGACTGAGGGAACGTTTATGCAGCGGGGTGTGGTGGCAGAGACTGACCTTACAATGATGAAGGTGCTGCCAACATATTGACACTGGATTCTGGAAATGATTTTGCACAATTATGCAGTGCCAGGTCATAAGTTAAAGATCCCGATGATTATCTGCTTGAAACAAGCAGCATGTTCCTTTGGTTGTTCACAGTCGGTGGAGTCTTGACTTTATTCAACCAACCCATTTATAGATAAAGGGAGATAATGCTAACTTTGAAACAAATAATGTCTGTATGTATTTTTATTCTTTACTTTGAGGGAAGTTCCATTGAATTTCCCCATTTAAATACAACAAGAATATTTCTGGATAATTGCCATCTCCTATATGCTGCTTTACTTAAGTACTCTAAATACTACTTAGTGACTGCCTGGATTCTTCTATACATTCCGTTTAAATGAAATCACTGCACATGGTGTTCACAATCCAAACATCATGTCTTTAAACTGAGGCATCAGGGTGATGTTTTGGCATAATGCTGTGGAGGAAAGACCTTTGTCATGGGCTAGGCAAGTGGTACACAAACTTACTATAAGATTCCAAATGCTGCCTATAAAATTAGCATTTGAATTTATTCTGTCTAAGATGTCGAATTAAACTAGACTATTCGAAGTATAGTTAATTGTAACATTTTAGATTTAAACATCTTTAATGTTGTAAAGGCATTTCAAACTGCTTTACAGTATTGTAAAAAAGAACACCAAGTGAAAGAGGGAGACATGAGGACAGTTGGGCAAAAACTTGGTCATAGACGTAGTTTAAGAGAAGTCTTAGAAAGGTGGAGAGTTTTCGGGAAGGATTCTGGAGCTTAGACCTTGGCTAAGTGGGGACAAGGTCAACAGTGATGGAGTGATAGATGGAAGAGGCACAAGAAAGGAGTTATTGGAACACAGGGAAAATGTTTGAAGCTGTCAAGCTGCTTGAGACCATGCTGAGGAAACCTCAAAATTTGGTACAATACCAGAGCTGCAACTTGAAAGTGTCCTGCACCCTTGCCATCTGATTGTTGGAGCTTACTGTATATCCCCTAGCTCATTGAAGTAAACTTACTTTGTATTCAAGGGTGCCTCACCATAATTAGGTGTACAGCTAAGAGCCTGGCCTCTGCCCTCAGTCCTGGTAATGTTCTCCTAACTCGAATAAACCACTGCTTACTGGAGCAATATTAAATCCTGCTTTCTGTTCTGGTGGCAAGGCATCTGCAATGTGGATAAAATTCAACTAACAGGATAATGGTATTATCAACCACTTATTTAAATGGTGGATCATACTTGTACTTAAATAGTGGATTCTCTAAGTAATACATACTTACTGGTGTCAATCATTGTTCCCTTCTTTTAAACAACAAGAAGTGCTTTGTGAGCTTTCTAAAGAAGCAGTTAAGATGGTGTCGATGAGGTAGGTCTGAAAGCGAACCTTCTTATTGATCAAAAGTTTTGATTTATTCAGTAACTTCTTTGACCTCAGGAATTCTCAAAATGCTTTACGGCCTATTAAATAATTCTGACGTGTCATCAATGCTGTAATACATGAAGTTTGGCAGCCAATTTGTGCACAGACATCAGTGTAATAATGACTGGTTAATTAGATTTTAATTATTTAGTTGAGGAATAAATATTGGTGAGAAAACTGGGAATACCTGCTTTTTCAAAAAGAGTGCTGTTAATCTTTCACATCAAGGGGCCTAGATTTAACTTCCTCTCTCAAAGATGGTGCCACTGAAATGGTAGTAATCCCTCAGTACTGTACTGATGTGCCATCTGGCTTACATGTTTGAAACTCAAGACTGGGACTAGACCCAAGTATCTTCTGACTCAGAGAAAGTTACCACAGTGCCAATGCTATAATCTTAAACAACTGACTGTTTCATCTCAAGGATTATGACATGCAAGGCTTAGTCTTGCACTCTGGTCAGATTCCAATGAGTGTTACTGTATTCTGTTCTGGATATGACATTTCATGAAAGATTTATTGAATTGCAAGTGGATACAGTGCAGATTCACCAAAATTACACTGAAGTTCAAGGAATTCATTTTTGAAAACAAGTTGCATAAAATTGGCTCTTCTGGAAATTATTAATTTTGCAAAGGTATAAGTCAATATTTGTTGTCGAACTGTATGCTCCATGACACTAATGTTGAAAGTTCATTGTTATATTTTCAGATTTTCACTTGTGGGGATTTTTCAGAATTTAATTCTGTAACACTTCCTGCAAAATATACAAGAAAATATAGAAGCCAATCTTTTGGATCTAGTCTGTGTCAAAAGGAAGTATTGCTAAATCACCTGTACATTTTTGAAATGTTTACACTTGAATCGAACCCGAAGCAGGTGCAGCAATGTAAACTGAGTTTTCTTTTCCTGCATACAACAGTAACTTACATTTCTACAGTGCCTTTAACATACAAGGTCCCAGCACTCCTTACACTGATGAGTGCTGGTATGGTGTGGTCCGGGGCTTGGAGTGGAGCAGGGACCACTGTTGGACCCAGGTCTGGTGCAGACAACCTGAGAAGACCCTGAACTGAACTGCTCCAATGTAACGTCGATTTGAAATTTCCTAACTTATTTTAACATCAGTCCTTTAATGATGTCCTTTTTAAAGTTATTTTTCAACTCTGTAAAGAAATGCAACTACTTTTAATTCTCTGCTGTATCCAAGAGTTGTACCCAGGTACTTGTATCTAAGATGTCACCATAAGAAGGCAAAACTGTTAAAAACTTTTCAATAAATTTCTGCAATGGAGTACACGTGACAATAAAAGGATATTTTATAAAATAAAATGAGACACTAAGCCACATAAGGAGTCATTTGGTCATTTGGTCAAAGAGCTAGGTTTTAAGGAATGCCTTAAATGGGAAAAAAAAAATGAGGTGGTGAGGCAGAGAAATATAGTAAGCATATTCCAGAATGTAAAGCCGGGACAACTGAAGGAATGGCACCCAAAGGTGGAGAGGTTAAAATCAGGCATTTAAGATGCCAGAATTAGAAGATTACAGGTATCTTGGCCAGTTTTAGGGCTGGAGAAAATTACAGCGATATGAAAAGATAAAGCAATGGACAGATTGGTAAACAAGGTCAAGAACGTAACAATCAAGACATTACTTGGCTGGGAATCAAAGCAGGCCAGCAAGCACAGGGTTAATGGTAGTGTGACTTGGTATGAGTTAGAGTGGATTAGCAGACATTTGGAGGATTTGATATGATGTCCCTAATTACCTTTGTATGTCGGTTGGGACACACCTCCATGAGCTGCTGCAGACCGTGTGGTGTGGGTACATCCCTTGTCGTGTTAGAATGGGAGTTGACATTGTAGTGATGAAAGCACAACAATATATTTACAAGTCAAGATGGTGCGTGACTTGGAGGAGAACATGCAGCTGCTGAAGCTCTCAAGCCTCTGCTGGCCTTGTCCTTTCAGATTGTAGAGCTGCAAGATTAGAATGTTTATCAAAGGATGTTTTGGCAATTTGCTGCAGCGCATCTTAAATAGTATGGATTGTTACTGGGATGCAGCAGTGGTAGAGACAGTGAATATTGAAGACATGGAATGGGGGATGGATTCAGTCCATCTGCTGCATTGTCCTGGAAGGCACGTAATTTCTTGAGTGTTTTCAGAGCTAAAGTGATCCAGGCAAATGAGAAACAGTCCATTCTATTTCCGACGTGTGGCCTGTTGATCCATGAACAGGCCTTGGTGGGTCAGGAAGTGAATTAAGTGGTGATACTTGGTTACCTTGGAATCCAATAGTGTCGAATTTATCGATCAATTCTCAGCTGAAGAATAAAAACAATGCTCATACATCGGCAGAAGCAGTGTTTGACCTTGTTGTTTGGCATACTGATGAATCAGAGAGAGAGGAAGTTAGACCTGAGCATGTTCAAATATAGAATGCTGGACAAGTCATAATTTCATTTCCTTGGGATTCCTCTATGAAGCAACATATGGCGTGTGCAACCATGGCAATATACACAAGAAAATTAAAAGTGTTGTCAGTAAGCAAGTGGGTGAAGTTGTTTGGGCATGTGCAAACCTAAGGCACAAAGCAAGAAGTGGACATTGTGAAAGAGTGGGAGATTCTGCCATAAAGTTTGTCCAACATTCCAAAAACTAAGGTGAACATCTTGAAGCATTTCAACAAACACAGAACTTTATGGGAAGCTACTAAAGAGATTGCTAGGCATCTTGCTGAGATATTTGTATCATCAACAGCCATAGTAAGGTGTTGGAAGACTGGAGGATGGCGAATGTGGTGCCATTGTTTAAGCAAGGTGGTAAGGAAAAGCCAGGGAGCTATAGACCGATGAGCCTGATATCAGAGGTGAGTACGTTGTTGGAGGTGCTTCTGAGGGACAGGATTTACATATATTTTGAGAGACAAGGAATGATTAGAGATAGTCAACATGGCTTTGTGTGTGGAAAATAGCGTCTCACTAACTTGATTGAGTTTTTTTGAAGAGGTGACTATGCACATTGATGAAGGTAGTGCAGTAAATGATGTTGAACTTCAGCAAGGCATTTAACAAGGTTCCACTTGGTAGACTGGTTCATAAGGTTAGATCACATGGGATCCAGGAAGAGCTAACCAACTGGATATAAAATTGGCTTGAATGTAGGAGACAGAGGGTGGTGTTAGAGGTTGTTTTTCGGACTGGGGCTTGTGGCCAGCAGTGTGTTGCAAGGATTGGTGTTGGGTCTGCTGCTTTTTGTCATTTATATAAATGATTTGAAAGTGAATATAGGAGGTATTGTTTGTAAGTTTGCAGATGACACCAAAATAGTTGGCATCGTGGACAGTGAAGAAGATTATCTCTGATTATAATGGAACTTTGATCAAATGGGTCAATGTGTCGAGGAATGGCAGATAGAGTTTAATTTAGATAAATATGAGATGTGGCATTTTGGGTAAGGCAAACAAGGGCAGGATTCATACAGTTAATGTTCAGGCCCGGGGAATGCTGCTGAACAGAGTCCATGGGTGCAGGTTCACAGTTCTTTGAAAGTGGAGTCGCAGGTAGACAAGGTATTGAAGAAGGCATTAGGCATGCTTGTCTTCATTGGTCAGAGCATTCAGAATAGAAGTTAGAATGTCAAGGTGCAGCTGGACAGGACATTGGTGAAGAAGGGCTTATGCCTGAAATGTCGATTCTCCTGCTCCTCGGATGCTGCCTGGCCTGCTGTGTTTTTTCAGCACCACATTTTTCAACAGTGGTACTCCAGCATCTGCAGTCCTCACTTTCTCCTAGGACATTGATGAGGCCAATTTTAGAAGATTATGCCAAATACTGGTCTCCCTGCTGTAGGAAAGATAAATAAGATTCAAAACATAAGTACAAGAGTCACACTTCTACTCACCTCCATGATGTTGGGTTGGAGTCGGTTTCCCATTGTTTTTGCACTTTTTATTGATGTAGAGTGATGCCAACAGCATAGGTTCAATTCTCACACCAGCTGAGGTTACCATGCAGGACTCTCTTTTACACTTCCCCCTTGCCTGAGGTGTGATGACCCTTGGGATAAACCACCACTAGCCTCTTGTGAGAGAGAAGCCATTTGGACTGGTAGGACTATAGTAACTTTACGGTTTTAATTGCCCACAATACTTAAACAAGGATCACCCATAGACTAATATTCCGGCCAACTATGGATCTGATAATTTAGTGGCTCTGTTATTGAAGTAGCAATCTGGACTATTTTCCACAGCACTTAGGAGAATATGAAATAAGTTTTATCAAATCAATAAATAACTGTAATAAAACTGCAAGGCAAATAGTGATTGGAGATACATTGCAGAGTTGTCAGAGCAGACTCAAATGCTGGATATGGATATATTGTTTAATTTTCTCATCACATTTGAGGTACAAAATCTAACCAGAAGACAAAGCATTGGGCTCTGATTGTTGTTAACACAATGTTAAATGAAACAATACCAGGAAGGGATTTGCTGCCTCGTGAACACAGCAAGAAATGGAACGAAGAAAGGCAGTGAGTCAGTATTCTCTGATATTGTAATGTTGCATTCAGGAGAAAATAACTCTGTTCTAAACAGAATTGAAGGAGTGTGGCCAGGAGTGTATAATCTTTTCCGAGGTAAGGGCATTGTATGTATTTTAACCACCACATTTACCCTCACATACAAAAACGACAAGCATCTTTATTTACAATTGATTTTGTCTGAGTTCTTCTTTCTTAAGACTGATTTAGTGGGGTATAAATGAGATCTAAAGTTCAGTGCCCAACCTGAGGACTCTCTTGCAACGGGCAAGTAGTCACACCAACATACAACAGATGTTAATCTCATAAGACATGGGTTGTGATTACAGGAATGATAAGCATCAGGGAATGAATATCTAGGACAGATCCACATATCACATCCCTAGAATATACATTCACAGAAACCCGGTCAATGTGTAACTTGCACATTTTCAACAGTTTTTTCCACAGCCAATGTTTATTTGCCTAGGTCAGATATTTAATTTCCTTTTGAAAGAACAGTTGCTTTGAAAATTTCAATTCTGTTTTGTATCTCAACAAATTGCCAGCAGTAAATTAAAGAACAGGAATATGAAATTTTCCTAATCTCACAGTGTATCTGTACTGAAGAATTAAACCATAAGATTTAGTAGATTGCAAGTTTGATTTATGGTCTTTGTTGAGTAACTGGGACTGCTGCTAATTGTTACAAATCATCTCAAGACCTTAGGAAAATAGGAAGGGCTCCTGTTCCTGATCATTATGCAGTAACTCCTACTCAACACAAGCAGCACTGAGGCCAACAAGATAGGCTCTTGCCAAGACCTTGGTGTTTCTGGCACTGTGTTCATTAGATTGGTCACGCATTTATTCTTCTCTGAGTGACATGCAACCCACACTACTCTGTTTGCTTACAAGTTGAGTCTTCTGCACATCTAGTTTGTTGTAAAGATCAATTTTCTCTTCCAAGAGAAGCATCACAATTGAGAATGTCCTCACTTTAAGCTTGCTGATCTTCATTTTGAGATTTAACTTCTCAAACATTCTTTGTGCTGACTTCCTTCTCAATGCCAAATACAAACCAGAGTCTTTTCACACACACTTTCTTTAGCCAACTCTACCAGCTCTCTGAGCTGCTGTTCTTTGAGTTTGCAAATCCCATCAGGCAGTTTTGTATAATTTGTTGCTGACCATACCTTCCATGTTCTGGTGAAGATGTTGAGTGGAAACATTCTCAATTGTGATGCGTCCCTGATGGAATAACCTGACAACATTGACTGCCCAGGTTCAGTGTTGCAGAATGGATCGTTGGGTGAAATATAGGTTGGACGTTGATTGAAGCATCACTAAAAGAGATTCAATTAAAAATGGAAGGAAGATTTTTTAAAAAACAAGGAATTCGAGAACATCATTCACAGTCATCCTAGGCTGGGAAGGATTAAGGTGTGAGAATGGGCATTGAGAGCAATCAATAATTTTATCAATCTCGCATCAATAAAGGAAATTTTCTGGTGAGTTTGTTTAATAATTGTGTCAACCATGGCTGAGTTGGTGGTGGCATTACCCAATTTTCCCTTTTGTTTTGGAGAGCCATCTATTCAACCTCCACTTTGAGCATAAACATTATAAATTAATACTTAGGATTACTGCACTGCCAGAGGCTTTGTTTTCATGCTGAGACATTAAGCCAAGGCCTTGCCTGACCTCTCTGGTGGACATAAAAGATCACAATGCATTATTATTTTCTGTGTCCTGATCAATATTTATCCATCTACCGATATTACAGAAAATGAATTGTCAGGTAATTATCACATTTTTGTGTATGTGGGAACTTGCTGTTGGTTATTTGATTGCCGCTTTTACCAAACTTCATCAGTAATTATTTTGGTTGGCATGGTGGCTCAGTGGTTAGCACTGCTGCCTCACAGTGCCAAACATCTGGGTTCGATTCCAGCATTGGGTGACTATCTGTGTGGAGTATGCGTGTCCTCCCTGTGTCTATGTGGGTTCCCCTGGGTGTTCTGTTTCCTCTTATAGACCAAGACATGCAGGCTAGATGGATTGGCCATGCTAAATTGCCCATAGTATCCAGGGTTATGCAGGCTAGGTGGATTAGCCATGGGAAATGTTGGGATAGAGTGGGGCTGGATGGGATGCTCTTCGAAGGGTTGGTGGGCTGAATGGCCAGCTTCCACACTGAAGGGATTCTATGAACTACTGTTCAGTAGCACTCAGTTTGTAAATTGTTTTGGGATGTTTAGTGCGCATTAGACGTACTTTAAAAAAGCAACATTTTTGTTTATTCGTAAGCGTGATTGTATGTGTTTGAGCTCTTTCACGTTGTTGCATCACCCAGCCTGAAATGCAGATGTAGATGCTTAGCCAGTGAGATAGTCACCTCACCTGTCAGTGAGGAATTGGGGATCGCAGCTGTTTTGCTGTGGAGTTGAGTTCTGAATCCAATGTTAAATTTAGTGAAGGATTCAAGGGGTCAGTTGAAGGCAGACAGAGGATCGGCAATGGAGCAGAACATTACTGTGGGTCATGGAAGAACGAGTATTTACGCTGCCTTTGGCCTGATAAATTCATTGAAACAAATTTATCTTCCCTGTCTTTTGAGCAACTTACCATGTCCCCTAGCAGATGAACACCAATGGCTAGAATGTAAATAGAACTTGCATCCTCCCTCTGTTATCTTAAAATTACACTAATGCCCTATGAAATGATTGCATGCTATAAATAAGCCTTTACAGGAGTTTTGCTATGCACAGGAGAGTTGCTTGTAATTTCTAATTATATAAAAGTATACAATATCTCATTGGCAACTTTCCTACTTCTTTTGCCTTTGATGTTCCATTCCTCATGTGCCCAGTTGGAGGCAGCTGGCCAAGTAGGAAGTCAATGTTGTTCTTCCAGTTAAAGACAGAAACAGAATACTTTCACGAGAACGGGCTATCCTGACCTCCACACACAACTGAAAGGGAGTTATTAAAATAGAATTATTCAACTCAATTGCTGAGATTTAACTTTCTATCTTCTTTCTTTTCCTGTGAGGAAATGCCCAGCTCAATATTTGCAACTGCCCAGAAAAGTGGCGCGATTCTATCCTGCATGTTGCAGCATTTCTGTGAGTGATTTTGGGTTATGACACGGTGCTGTAAGATTTTAAATGTAGGTCAAAAGCTGGCACATAATCATCGGAATGTGGGATAGAGATTATACTGGTTGCCCAAAATCAGCATGAAAATCCTGTATTATTTTCACGTTTTGTGTCTCTTTTTTCAATAGTCATTGAGTTGCAGGAGCAAATGAACACTCTGGCACAGCCTGCTGATTTTGGGAGGTTTGGAAAATGGCTCGTCAACAAGGCAGACCTGCGAGAACTGGATCCAAATCAATGGGGCCTTTTCTGCTCCCCCTGACCTCACCAAGTTAAACTAAATGAATCAGTGGCCCCTCTTATTAAGCAGTCACCAGTGACCGGGCTTAATGTAGAAAGAGGATGCAATGACCTTAGTAGGGCAGCAACAATAAGAAGCTCTTCATCTCAGTCAAATCACTCCAGTCCCACTACCTTCAACAATGGCCACCTTTACATCACATCATTCTGCAGTTAATCACAAAGTTATACTGCACTAATACGTTTTCTCAATCCAAAAGTATACACATTTCTTCCTTGGGTCTCTTCACATTCTCTTCTACCATTTACATGTTTATCTTGTCCTTATAAGACTCCTTCCTCAGTTTATAATCCACAAATATAGCTTTATATTCATCACTTCCCCATTCTGTTTTGTTTTGCTTCTTCTCCACCTCTTAACTCATCACCTTCACTGAACCCAACTTAACTTCTCAATAACTCTCACTCTTTGTTCTAGCATCAAGACAGCATATAATATGAGGGAAGATTATGATTGGGGAAACAATGTCTGAAAATTATAGCTCTCATCTGAGCTGAACAAGAAGTCAGGAAGATGAATGGTACAGATTGTCCATGACTGTTGTGGTAAGTGTCTTACCTGAGCTGATGTCTACAACTCTCCTAATTCTTCAATGGCAAATAATCAGCAAGCTTCTCAACTTCAACTTATATTCTCAAACCTGCTGAGGTCCAATACAATTTAGAGTCATAAAGGGAAATTGAGAAACAATCTTGTAAGGAGATCCCAGCTATCTGTAAGAATAATAGGGTGGTTATGGTAGGGAATTTTAACTTTCCAAACATAGACTGGGACTGCCATAGTGTTAAAGCTTTAGATGGAGAGGAATTTGTTAGGTGCGTACAAGACAATTTTCTGATTTAGTATGCCCACCTGGTCAAGATCCTGTTGTGATCCTGTTGTAATCTGATGTAACCTTCTTCGCTGTCCACTACACCTCCAGTTTTGATGTCATCTACAAACTATACTTCCTATGTTCACATTCAAATCATTTATATAAATGGCAAAAAGTAGTGGACCCAGCACTGATCCTTGTGGTACTCCACTGGTCACAGGCCTCCAGTCTGAAAAACAATCCTCCATCTTTGAGTCAGTACTGTATCCAAATGGCTAGCTCTCCCTGTATTCCGCGAGATCCAGTCTCTCATGGGGAACCTTGTCAAATGCCTTACTGAAGTCCATATAGATCACATCAACTGCTCTGCCCTCATCAATCCTTTTTGTTACTTCTTCAAAAAACTCATTCAAGTTTGTGAGGCATGATTTCCCACGCACAAAGGTTATGTTGACTATCCCTAATCAGTCCTTGCCTTTCCAAATACATGTACATCCTGTCCCTCAGGATTCCCTCCAACAATTTGCCCACCACTGAGGTCAGGCTCACCAGTGTATAGTTCTCTGGCTTGTCCTTACCACCTTTCTTAAGCAGTGGCACTACGTTAGCCAATCTCCAGTGTTCCGGCACCTCACCTGTGACATTGATGACACAAATACTTCAGGAAGAGGCCCAGCAATCACATCACTAGCTTCCCACAGAGTTCTAGGGTACACCTGATTTCTCCACCATTCTTTCAGCATTCCTCTAAGTCCTTCACTGAAATAAGAGTGTCTTGCTGAAAGCATTTTAGAGAAGAACAATCCTTCTACAGATACACTGTTATGTTGCCCATCTCCACATCTGGTTCAGTGCTTAGCTAAGTGATAGTCAGTTCTGGTAACAAAATACAGCCTCAGGGGAATGCTTTTTCAAAAGACTATGCAATCTTTATAAGTTAAAGGGGCCTCTTTGCTTTCTGTGTGCTCCTTTCTATTAAAGAATATTAGCTAGGATACCACAAATATAACTGGCTCTTTTTTAAAATAGTGTTCAGAGATTTTGAGGAGGTCTTGTGGAGCAGTAGGCAGTGCCACTGCCTCTGACTTGGAAGTTTTGAGTGCATGTCCCATGTATCCCAGGAACCGATGGCCATGCAAGGTGCAATCACGAAATGGATTGAGGATTGACCTGAAAACCCTTCCTCCACACACCCATGCCTATGCGGTAAGAGTGGGAGAGAGTTCTGGGCAACCATACAATGGAAGGTATATTGTAGCACCTATTATCACTGTCAATAGTTCCATGCAGGCAAAGAGTATGTTGCCTAAGTAATTTGGACTCCTTGAGTGAATGGTAACACACAACAGCAAGAGATTTTTAACACTGGGTTGAAAACGTTGACAAGAACTGTTAACATATTGTTTGAAGAATTGCATGTCCAACAGCAAAGTGCAGTTTTGGATCACGTTGTAGCTTAGAGCTAAGTATAGAAACAAACCCATTTCAGCACAGCAGGTGTGGCTGGAGATGTTCAATAATATGGTCACATGTGATCCTTTGATACCTCTTATGGCTTTTTTCAAATTGTGTGGAGTTGTTTTAATACTGGTTGGTCACCTTTACCATAGACAGTAACTATTGAATTTAGTTTTACAGTTGGACGTCCTTCCTGTCACTAACGCTCACATTTACCTGAGCTGGGGATAGGCACCATGTGTGCTGGCTTGCCTGCCTCAGTAGTTAGTTTCTTTAGTAGCAAATAAGTTCTGGATTGAAGCTTAAATCCAGGTCTTTCAGCTTAAAGGTAGGGCAAGCAACCCATTGAGCCACACCAGCTCCTATAATGCAGCTCATTAGAATTTACAAAAAGGAATTTAATCCTCCTCATTGTACAGACATAAAGCTTCCCGAAAGGAAAATGTAGAAAAAAAAACTCTCAAGAATGTTTCTCTACAATAACAAGCCTTACCTGTATACAAAGATCATGAGAAGACAGTTATGAATATTATGCTTACCATCTCCAAGAAGGACTGTCAACATATCCAGTCTTTCTGTGGATGATCAGAAAGATCCAGCAAAGATCTGGAAGCTACACGAAGATAAGCTCAATTCAAGAATCACCTTCAAAATTAACGGACTCCAACTGTTGACAAACAACTAGCAACCCCATGAACAGACAAGTGTGACTTTTCCAATGTCAGAGAGGCTCATCAAATTAGTGATTGCTTCTACACTAATTAAGGCAATTAAGAATGATCATTACATAATGATTGACAAAGGAAATCTGGTTTCAAAGGTCAAGGCAGAACCCAGAACAAAACACAAGTGATAAAGAAGGCAGTACACCATTACGACAGTGGCAACAGATTTTTAAATGAAACACATCTGAGGTTCAATCTGGTAGATGACAATGGGCAAGTAGTGCCAAGCCGACAGAATGTACAGATATAAGTATAGTTGCAGTTCATGACATTCAAACCACAATGACTGAGGTGGGACAGACTCAGGGCATGAAATCGAGTCAGTCAATAATCTCCAATGGCTGTACCCAGATCACTTTGACATGACCTACAATTTTGCAGATCATGTAACATTGTCACAAGGATGATTCAGCCCATTCATTGATCCTCCAAGGATCTGTAGTGTGCACATCCAGCAAAAGCCTTGAGTGGAACTGAATCAGACAGGTTGAAATAGTACAATTCTGAAGGTGGAGCCTGACCCAGATTGGAGTATCCTGAAAAAAGATGGCACTATAAGACTATAGCAAGATCCATGATACCTCATACTTTCTCTTGAGGAGATGTCCACATATACACTGATCCTGGAAAAAAATTAATGCTAAATGTTCTGGAGCCAGGTACTTTTCTAAACAAGATTTGTAACACAGCCACTGGTCCTCCCACTGAGCAGGAGAAGTCCCAGATGCTCATGATATTTGAGATGGCATTAGATTGCACTTTTCAGATGGTTACTATTTGGGCTAAGACCAATTCCAGTAGGAATATTGGACAGGATTATTGAAAATGTACCTGGCTGCATTTGTGTAGCTGATAGTATCATCGTCTTGAGCACATCTTTGCCTACTGATGGCCACAGCACAATAACAGGAATGGCATTTAATGGCATGGGTTGCCAGGTCAGGGTCAGCCACATTAAACATCTTCACCTCCATGTACTTCACTCATTGAGTCCGCCTGTTCTAGACAAGATTGAGGATGTTAAACAAGGTCTCATCCTGAGGATAAAATGGATTTTTAAACTTCCTTTTGCCACATTTTTTTGTAACATTTGCAGAGAAGGTACCTTGCTGAGAGAGTTGTTGAAGAAAGACATCCCCTGTGTGTGGCAAAACAACCACAAATATTTCTTTGATTCTCTCCTGGATGTCAGTCAGCAAAATCTTGCCTCCTCCAATACTCTGACTCCAGATATGACCTAATGCTCAAAGCAGCTACATCACCAAAAGGCCAAGGCCTTTAATGATTCATGTTGATGGTTTCCTTATGTGCTGGTACTGTAAAACCAGAGATAAGTGTTATTAATGTCTCAGAACCAAAGTCCAGTTGCCAGATTTCACCAAAAATCACAGGTTGCAAATGTCATTCAGGCTGGTATATCCTTAACAATTGCATCATCTATTAACTCTTCAAAATCCCAAACAACCAGCCTTGGTTTAGCCTTGTAAATCCTCTTCAATGCAAATCCACTGATATATGATGAAACTCCAAAATCTTCAGCTAACTCCCTGTGGCTATCCTTTCTATAATACACCAGATGTCCTCAGGTGGTATTGTATGAAACCTCAGAGCTCTTGGAATTTTCTCTGAAACCTTAAGCCTGACGAGTGACTTGCATGTAAAGTACTCAGGAGTACAAATAAAAAATTGGATCTACTTGTATTAACTTCTGGGGCAGGAGATTGTTCTGCAAATCTCCCTTCAAGATGAAGCAGTGATCATTCAAACCGTTCTTCTGGGAGATAGAGGTGTAGAAGGATGAGACAGCTTTGGTGAAAAAGAGATTGCTTGGGCCTAGAAACTGATGACCTGGTGCAGACCATTGGAAGAATCACTGACATGAGTGGGAAGGGACTCGATGAAAGGAGAAATCAAGTTAGGATTTGAAGAAGGATGATAATGAAGCAAGGTCAATGATCAATCCTGTTTGAGGATCTTGGGATGAAGATTGAAGTGACCTATGCAGATTGGCATTTAGGAAGTTGGGTGAAAGCTTTTCTCAGCTTACTACTGCAGGCTGGATATTGTATAGAGTTGATGATAGCTGATATCGGTGGACAGACTGGAAGGAAATCAATAGATGCGACGTTGCATAATGGAAGGATGTATGATAATGGATATAGTGAAGGAAGTGTACACAATTCTGAGGTAATTCAATAAAAGGTACATTTCCCCTGTAGCAGCACTGTGTCAGCAGTCCTCCCACATTTTTGCTTGTTACAGAGAGCAGCTTAAAATTGCAGTTAACAGTTGAATGAACATACATAATAAAATTGGGAAACAGTGGCAAAGTTCTACAGGGCTTGCAGTATCTGTGGAGAGAGATGAAAAGACTTAACATCTCAGTCCGTGAACTTTCACCAGTTCAGTATTCTCCATTTTTATTTCAGATTTCCACCTTCCACAGTCTTTTGCTTTTACATGAATGAACACACAAAGAAAGTACAGAAACAGCCAGTCAAATGTCAAACCGAATGTAGACTTCCAACATGCCATTAATTTCTCAGCTGCAGTTTCTGGCTCTAACCACAAAAATACATTATCACCTCACTTGGAGACTAACTTGCATTAAGGACACTTCTTCCTTCAAAACTGGTACTTCTGCATTGCTGAATATCCGCTTGAATCTATTTCAGTTCATGGTAATGTGGTGTCCTATAAATAATCCTGTCAGCAGTTGACAGTCCCCTTATCTATTCAATGACTTTGTCTGACACACAACGAAGAGGGGAAACAACAGTCCATCGCAAATGATGGTGTATATTTCTGTGCATTAATTATTTACTGGCTGGTAGCGCACAGTTCCACCATGATCACTGACTCGACAGCACTCACAATCTCAACATAACTTCAAAAGTTTTTCTTGAAAGGTGATGAAAACTAAAACTGCAACTTATCTAGCTGTTGTCCACTGTCTCATAGCAGTGTGATCACGTGGTTGCTCAAGTGCAAAGCAGTGCTCTGCAGCTTTCCAGTGCAACCTCAGCATATGTACCAACTGTCAGCAATTTACACTTCTGCTTGGATGGTGCTGGATATTTTTGAAGTCTGTGCTTCGTTATCAACGGAAGGAAGATTTTGAAACCCAGCTGTTCAAATGATGAATGCTACACTCAAGGTAAAGTAAGGAGTGGTTCCAGTGCCCTGTTATGGGGCTGTGATGATTGATTTTATAGAATGGTCATTTCTAGTAAATGCACTTTTCCCCAGTTGCACCATAAGCCTCACACATTGCTTTATCCACCACATGTCCGATTTCTCATTGACAGTCTCCATCAAACTTGACTCATACCTAACATTCTTAGCTTAACTGACTCCCTTATCCACCCACATCTCACACATTGTACATGCTGCCAGTTCAGGGACTATGGCAATCACATCACTCAAATAGACTGCGCTACAATTTGCTTTCTTCTCTTTTCCATGCCAAGCTGGACAACTGAAGCCAGCAGCACCTAACTAACAGAGGTCAATTCTCCCTCCAGTGGAGGAGACAGTATTCTCCATCACTGGAGTGGACACAGCTGAGGACATGACCAGCAACAGAGCTGAAAGAATTGAAGGTCATTGTATGATCACACCTACATTTCCTCCCATCTACTTCCTTCCCTCAGTTCTGATTACCAAGTTACGCATGATGTAAACATGTATCTCTTACATATCCCACTACCCCCTCACCTCAACCCCATAATTGCACTTTCTCTTCAGATCACCATCTGCTTCTTAGTCCTTCTGGCTGTAACAGCATTAAATCCAGGTTGAGTTGTGCCATAAGCTCTCCAAGTGCAGCACTCATTTGCAGCCATCAGAACTTGGACAGAGTCCTCCATCTTCTCTTCTAGTCCATTGATGGCCTCTAGACTTCTGCCTGAGGTACGCCAGCCTGTTCCTGCATCTCCAATATGCCACATCAAGACAGCTAGAGAGGTGTGTCCTCTGCATAGGGTTATGCAGGGGTCTGGTTTCAGTGATCTGCCAAGTGTCAGAGACCTTGCATGTTGGTTAGTCCATTGTCTGTGGATTTGTATCCACACTGTGCTTACTAGTAACTCCAAACCGAATGCAGTTTACACCCACTGAGGTGAATGTCTCTGTGCTGATGGCGGTTACAGGTAAACCAATAGAGGGAAACTGGGGAAAGGCTAATTTACTAAAATAAGATATGATTTGGTTCAAATGTACTGGGGAGCAGCTACTTGAAGACAAACTTGTGTCAGAGCAGTAGAAAGCATTCAAGAAAGAAACAGCAAGGGGGCAGTTCATGTCTTTTCTGGTCAAGCTAAAGGATGGGACCAAGATGGGAAAACATTGGATACCAAGGGACATATTTGGTTAGGATTAAGAACAAAAGAGAAATGTATGTCAGGTACCAAAGACTTAATGTGGCAGAGTCCCTGGAGGTGTAGAGAAAGTGCAAATGGGATCTCATAAGGAAATTAAAGGCATGCAAATAAAGTGCACTCCTGGGGAGAATGCAGGAAACCCCAAATATTTTATTTTAAATATGGAAAATAATAGAATAATGAGGCAAAAGGTAGGGCCCATTAGGAACTTTAGAGGTAATATGTGTATGGACACAAACACATGTGGACTCTGTCCTCAACGTATACTTTACATCTGTCTTTACAGTGCTAAAGGATGACACAGGAACAGACAACAGGGTGGAGGATTTTGAAATATTAGAAAATATTAACATAGATAGAAGGTGCTAGTGGGTTTAACAGCCTTAAAGGTTGTTACCTTTGCAGGCTCAGATGATGGAACTGGAACTGATAGCTAGTCTCAGTAGTGATCATGAAACTAGCATTAATTATCATTAAAATAAATCTGGTTCATCAATGTCCTTTAGAAATCTGCCATCTTCACCTGATCAGGCCTACTTCAGATCCATAGTCATATGGTTGACTCTTACCTGCCCTCTGAAATGACCTAACAAGCCAAGCAATTTCAAGTGTATTTGGGATGGGCAACAAAACTGGCCTTGCTAGTGATTTTGACATTGCATGGAGAAGTAACGGACCATGTATAGACTTCACTACATTTCACATTTTTGTAAAGATGAAAAGGCCTGGAGTTTTAAATGCCTTGACAAAATCTTGACAGATTCCATTCATTGTTTAGCATATCCCCTTAGAAGCTTGATAATTCTTTGATAACATTGACTGTTCTTTGACAGCTTTAATTTTTTTTTGAAGGCTTGACCATCCTAATTAGTTTAGACACTTTCTACGCAATATACATGCCTTGTTTTAGCAATCCCAGGGGCTGCCTGATTTTTCCAAAGGGGCTGCTTTACCTCTTCAAAGATTACTTCAAAAGAGTGAGTTTATTGTTCTTAAAGTGCACCTTATGTCTCCCAAAAATGTTCCTTACCTCCAACAAAGGGGAGTTCAATTTCCCAAAAGTTATCCTGGGATACCTTACCTTTCTCCCAAAGGGTATCCTGACTACGGAAACAAATCCACAAGATTCAGACTTGCTCTTTCTTTGTTCTAATCTCGTATGCATTTGGTTTTAGACACTTTCATCACCAATGCTTTGAAGGATTGGCAGCAGCTAATGATTTAAATGGGCAGTTGCTTCCATGCATGAACCATGAACCAACTTCAAACCTGCCACTTCGAAAGTGAGGTGTAGCATGTTCTGATGCAGGACTGAGAAATTTTGAGGACTTCTAACTATGAAGAGGGGTTGAGTAGATTGGGATTATTTTCATTAGAAAAAAGGAGATTGAGGGGGGGACCTGATTAAGGTCTACAAAATCATTAAGAGTATAGACAGGGTAGATAGAGATAAGCTTTTTCCCAGGGTGAGGGATTCAGTAATGATAGGTCATGCGTTCAAGGTGACAGGTGAAAGGTTTTAGGGGGATATACGCGGCAAGTACCTTACACAGAGGGTGGTAGGTGCCTGTAACGCATTGCCAGCAGAGGTAGTAGAGGCAGGCACGGTAGATTCATTGAAGATGCGTCTGGATAGATGCATGAGTCGGTGGGGAGCAGAGGGATACAGATGCTTAGGAATTGGGTGATAGGTTCAGACAGTGGATTTGGATCGGCTCAGGCTTGGGGGGCTGAAGGGCCTATTCCTGGGCTGTAAATTGTCTTCGTTCTTTTGTTTTCTTTGACACAGAGCCCGTCCAAAAATGGCAGAAGTCATCGAAATTCCTCAGACCAGCTTCAGAACACATTCAGAGGCTCCCCGACATGTCAAACTGTGGTCTGATTCACTGCAACTGAGACTGAACCTGACTGCAGGAGGTGCTCCCTCTAGTGGGGCAGCACAAACTTTCTTAATAGGTTGAAGTTTAGTGCTGCCACCAATCTTCATTTCTTTGAGAGTCTAAGGACCATTAATTATCATTGGTAGAGGATAGAGCACAGGTGAGTCTTGAAAAGAGGCATCTTTACATAAAAAGACTTTTTATATCATGACAGCATTAAGTACAAGTTACATTAACAAAAGTTAGACATAATTACTTAAGACTACGAGGAGCTGGTATGTCACTTCTGACCCCATTGGGATCTCATGCAGGACAACATGATTCTCCATGGAAAGAATGTGCGACATTATCAGATTTGGTGGAAATTAATGCAACTTAAATATTAACTTTATTAGGATTGTAACCTTATGCAACATCTACACCCAGGCTTTAATAACCATAGTTTGCATTTATGTCAACATATAGCTACTTTTGTATTCATCTCTATCCCACTTCCCCACAAATTTCTGTCTTCATAACTTCAAGTGGCCTGGAGGTTTCACATTTCTTCTAGAACTTCTTTGCACTTGGAAGGTTGGTAGGTCCTTAGCTTGAGGACAATTGTCTCTGATTCTAGTCATGACTGAGATTAATCTGTGAATCACTATCATCATGAAGTGTTAGTGGATGATTAATCCACAATAGTACAAGTATCCAGCTGTTCATCTATAATGCTTCCTCAGCTATATGGGTGATACACTGCTGCTGCTGGTCCACTGACTAACTTTCCTTCTCCCTCAGGTAAAGGAATTCAAAGCTAGAAGGCATAGGTTTGAGGTGAGAGGGGAAAGGTTTAAGGTGAGACGGGCAACATTTTCACACAGAGGGCGTTTCATATGTGGAATGAATTGCCAGAACAATTGGTAGATGCAGGTCCAGTTATAACATTTAAAAGACATTTGGACAGGTACATGAACAGGAAAGGTTTATGAGATATGGGTCAAATGCTGGCAATTGGGATTGGTTCAGTTTGGACCTGGATGATATGGATGACCTGCACTTCATGAGAATCTGATTCCATGCTGTATGATTCTATGACTCAGTGTTCTTGATCTAAGTGTAGCAGCCCTCATGAAGTGCAATGTTTATTTTAGTGAGTAGCCTGCTATTTCTGATAAGACTACTCTTTTTCACAAATATTTTTGTAGTATTCCTTTTGTAAGATAGGAAGTTGAATATTCAATGTTTGCCGCATCAGCAAACCTGATGGCAAAAAGCCACAATGGAGTTGGGTGAACCAATAACCTAACAGGTCTGTAAAAAAAGTCAATGTTTTTATTCAAAAGAAATCGGGCTGTCTGTACCCCATATTTAGCTTCTCCATTCAACTGTTGGCATCTTGGCGAAGCAGTTAGCTGCATAAATCTGAAAGTGGATGCAAAATGGCAGAAAGACTCGTAAGCAAATCATGGTCCAATTTTCGGACACACTAAATTTGGAATACTATGAGCAGTGAACATTTCGTACGAGACACCAGACAACTGCATTTGTGGTGGTGGTATATAACATGTTTGTGTCTATCCACAAGAAAAATAATTGGCAGCAGTAGGGTGAGATCATCAACAGGCTTACATAGGTATGTTCCCATTCATTCCCATGGCCTAATGAGGAAATTAATGGGAATCAGTGACTCTCTTGCTGTGAGGCCTGTGAAAAGCACAATTTCACTCTCTGCTATGAGATGCCCGGCCACCACACCAATACAGAGTCCTGACCTTGTTCTTGTTAATTCCCAACAACAGGAGTGGCACGGTGGCTTGATGGTGTGGCATGGTGACTCAGTGGTTGACACTCCTGTTTCACAGTGACAGGGACCAGAGTTCAATTCCAACCTCAAGTGACTGACTGGGTGGCGTTTGCACATTTTCCCCGTGTCTGTGTGGGATTTACACAATCTCCCGTGTCCTTGTGGGGTTTACACATTCTCCCCGTGTCTGTGTGGGTTTCCTCCAGGTGCTCCAGTTTCCTTCCACAATCCAAAGATGTGCAGGTAAGGTGGATTGGCCATGTTAACTTCCCCAAAGCTTCCGGTATGGCAAATGTAGGATTTCAGGGGTGGGGTGGGTCTGGGTGGGATGGCCTTCAGAGGATCGGCATGGACTCGATGGGCTAAATGGCCTGCTTTCACATTCTATCATTCAAAACAATTCCTGGTGGCTCTTATCTAGAATGTTAGCTCACAGTGAACCAAGAACAATTAAACACCAGTAAGTTGTCTAGAATTGTGAAACGTTGTTGGTGCACAAAATAGGCTCTAATGGCTACTCCAATGTGCCTTGGATCTGATCACCTTTTGATGCAATACCAGTGGATAGCAACATATTTACAGTGTTTCTCTTGCTTCTGTTAGATGTTATTGAGCCAATTTGATTGTTTTTGATTGCTGGCCAGTAAGTCACTGTGGCCAAAGTATATAATTCAACTTCACCAACATTGTAGGACTAATGACAGTTGTATCTGCTGATTGTAGCTCCCCCTGCACATAATTTTCTTGTAGGTGAACCTCATAAGACAGAGTTGGAACCTATGTATCCATGGAAATATCCTTGCAAATTCTTTCTGGCCTAACAGGGATGCTAATTTTATATGGTCCATTCCTATGAGAACTTCTAGGCCTGTCATCTGAAAATCTCTCACATGCTCATGTGACTATAGAGCATCCTTTTCTATAACTGTGTGGTAAATCTGCATCTCTGAAAATGTTCTGGAGACAGAATACACCACTTTGTGAAAGCCATGACATTGTTCATGAAAGAGCACTGTAGTTAAAGCGTTTGCAACTTTGATTGTTGGAAAGGATGGATTGTAGTGAGCCAGGAAATCTGTGGTTATCTGCATCTCCATGATATTTTGGAAAACATCTTCCTGAAGCAAATCCCAGCACCATGTTTGTGTCTTATCATTTATTTATCAATAGTATGTCCTTGAAAACAAATTAATTTCTTGGAAAATTTGCACATTTTGTTGGGGGGAAGTCCTTTCCACAGTAGGCCTTTTCAAACTGCATGGACTTTCTGGTCATGTTTCTTAACACTTTCCCAATTAACAACATGATAAATATGGCATAAGACACCTTATAAATCATGTAATGTATTGAACAGAATCCGTTGCAAGATCTCCAGGGCAGTGGTGATCCCACATGGCAGTCTATTCAAGAGAAACTTCCCAAACAGAGCCTTAAATGCTCATGTAATGGCAGCTGCTGGGGCTCACTGTTAGAACATAGAACAGAGAACATTACAGTGCAGTACAGGCCCTTCGGCCCTCGATGTTGTGCCGACCTGTGAAACCAATCTGAAGTCCATCTAATCTACACTATTCCATTCTCATCCGTATGTCTATCCAATGACCATTTAAATGCCCTTAAAGTTGCGAGTCTACTACTGTTGCAGGCAGTGCGTTCCACGCCTCTATTACTCTCTGAGTAAAGAAACTGCCTCTGAAACATGTCCTATATCTATCACCCCCCAACTTAAATCTATGTCCTCTCATGTAAGCCATTGCCATCCAATGAAAAAGGCTCTCATTGTCCACCCTATCTAATTATCTTATATGTCTCAATTAAGTCACCTCTCAACCTTCTTCTCTCTAATGAAAACATCCTCAAGTCCTTCAGCCTTTCCTCATAAGACCTTCCCTCCATGCCAGGCAACATCCTAGTAAATCTCCTCTGAACCCTCTCTAAAGCTTCCACATCCTTCCTATAATGCAGGGACCAGAACTGTATGCAATATTCCAATTGTGGCCGCACCAGTGTTTTGTACAGCGGCAGCATGATCTCATTGTTTTGAAACTCAATCCCTCTACCAATAAAAGCTAACACACTGTCTGCTTTCTTAACAAGCCTATCAACCTGGGTGGCAACTTTCAGGGATCTATATACCTGGACACCAAGATCTCTCTATTCATCTACACTACCAAGAATCTTGCCATTAGCCCACTACTCTGCACTCCTGTTACTCCTTCCAAATTGAATCACCCCACACTTTTCTGCATTAAACTCCATTTGCCACCTCTCAACCAAGCTCTGCAGCTTATCTATGTCCCTCCGTAACCTGCAACATCCTTTATCAACATCTACAACTCTACCGATCTTAGTGTCATTTACTAACCCATCCTTCTATGCCCTCATCCAGGTCATTTATAAAAATGACAAACATCAGTGGACCCAAAACCGATCCCTGCGGTACCCCACTAGTACTGAATTCCAAGATGAATATTTCCCATCAACCACCACCCTCTGTCTTCTTTCACCTAGCCAATTTCTGATCCAAACTGCTAAATCACCCTCAAATCCCATGCCTCCATATTTTGTGCAATAGTCTACCATGGGGAACCTTATCAAACGCCTTACTGAAATCCATATACACCACATCAACTACTTTACCCTCATTCACCGTTTTGTCACCTTCTCAAAGAACTCAGCAAGGTTTGTTAGGCACAACCTACCCTTCACAAAACTGTGTTGACAACCCTAATCAATTTATTCCTTTCTAGATGATTATTAATTGTATCTCTTATAACCCTTTCCAACACTTTACCCACAACTGAAGTAAAGCTCACAGGTCTACAATTTCTAGGGTGTCTCTACTCCCCTCTACTCCTGAACAAGAGAAACATTTGCTATCCTCCATTCTTCTGGCACTATTCCTATAGACAATGACAACATAAAGATCAAAACTAAAGGCTCAGCAATCTCCTCCTTGACTTCTCAGAGAATCCTGGGATAAATCCCATCTGGTCCAGGGGACTTATCTATTTTTACACTTTCCAGAATTGCTAACACCTCCTCCTTATGCACCTCAATCCCATCTAGTCTAGTAGCCTGTATCTCAGTATTCTCCTCAAGCACATTGTCTTTTTCCAGAATGAATACTGACAAAAAGTATTCATTTAGCATTTCCCCTATCTCCTCTGACTCCATGCACAGCATATCACTACTATGCTTGATTAGCCCTAATCTTACTCTAGCCATTCTTTTATTCCTGATATACCTATAGAAAGCCTTCGGGTTTTCCTTGATCCTATCTGCCAATGGCTTCTCATGTTCCCTCCTGGCTCTTCTTAGCTCCCTCTTTAGATCTTTCCTGGCTAATTTGTAATTCTCAAGCGCCCTAACTGAGCCATGACATCTCATCCTAAGATAAGCCTTTATCTTTCTCTTGACAAGAGATTCAACCTCCTTAGTAAACCACAGCTTCTTTGCTCGACAACTTCCTACTTGCCTGACCAGTACATACTTATTAAGGACCCACAGTTGTTGGAAACCCTCCTGTACACATTGGACAAAAACTGACCCATCTAAAGTACTTGAACTATAGCATTCCCAGTCAATATTTGGAAAGTTAAAGTACCCCATAACACTGTCACTCTCGCTTCTATCGAGAATCATCTTTGCTATCCTATCCTCTACATCTCTGGAATTATTTGGAAGCCTATAGAAAACTCCCAACAGGTTACCTCTCCTTTCCTGTTTCTAACCTCAGCCCATACTACTATAGTAGTTGAGTCCTCAAATGTCTTTTCTACAATCATAATACTGTCTTTGACTAACAGTGCCACACCACTCCCTCTTTTACCATTTTCTGTTTTCTTACTGAAACATCTAAATCCTGGAACCTGCAATAACCATTCCAGTCCCTGCTCTACCCATGTCTCTGAAATGGCCACAACATCGAAATCTGAGCTACCAGATAAGTTTACCCACCTCATTCCGGATGCTCCTGGTGTTGAAGTTTACACACTTCAAAGCAACGTCTTGCTTGCCGGTGCCTTCTTGCGATCTTGAAACCATATTTCTGACCTCACAACTCTCAACCCCCTGTATACTCAAATTGTAATTTTGGTTCCAGTCCCCCTGCTGAATTAGTTTAAACCCAACCGAAGAGCATTAGCAAATTTCCCCCCAAGATATTGGTACCCCTTTGGTTCAGGTGAAAACTATCCCATTTGTTGAGGTCCAGAAAGAGCCCCAATTATCCAGCAATCCAAAACCCTCCCTCCTGCACCATCCCTGTAGCCACGTGTTCAACTCCTCTCTCTCCCTATTCCTCGACTTGCTAGCAAGTGGCAATGGCAATAAACTGGAGACAACAACTCTGTTTGTTCTAGCTCTAAGCTTCCACCCTAGCTCCCTGAATTTCTGCCTTAAATCCCTTAATATATTCTGCCTTAAATAAATGTTGCATCAAGTTTGGTTAAAGTTCCACTAAGCTATGATTGACTGTAGATGTCGGGTGGATTTCCCTAACTATCTCTTTAATAAGCTGAGTTTGTGTAGTCGACATTTAGTGCTGCAACCAATTGTCATTTCTTTGTGAGTCTAAGGATGATTAGTTACCATAGGTAGACGATAGAGCATGGATGAGTCTGAGAAAAAAAGAGACACTTTTACATAAAAAAGACTCTGTTTATATCATGAGAGCATTAAATACAAGTTACATTGACTAAAATTAGACATAATTACTTAAGACTAAGAGAAGCCAGTACTTGGGTGTCATGGTGGCACAATGGTTAGCACTGCTGCCTCACAGCCAGAGGCCCGTTTCAATTCCTGCCTCAGGCGACTCTCTGTGTGGGTTTCCTTCGGGTGCTCCGGTTTAGCCAGGATCAACTGGGCCAAATGTTCCGGACTACTGGTCGGTCCGTGGCGGGTGGACTCTCTGCCGGAGGAGTTACGGGGGGTTCAGCTGCAGTACCACCCATCTCCTCTACCTGGGGGTCTACCTCAGCCCGGCTGAGGAATCCTGGCCGGCCAACTGGCAGAAGCTGGAGGCCAAAGTCTTGGCTCGCCTAGGCCGCTGGACAGGACTGCTCCGAGTGCTATCTTACAGGAGTCGAGTGCTGGTCATAAACCAGCTGGTGGCTGCCATGCTGTGGTACTGGCTGGTCACTTTGGTCCCTCCTCCTGGCTTTGTCGCTGACATCCAGAGAATGTTGGTGGACCTCTTCTGGGACAAAAAGATGCACTGGGTCACCGCGCAGGTTCTGAGTCTCCCTATTGAGGAGGGCGGTCAGTCGCTGGTGTGCGTCCGCACCCAGGTCGCGACGTTCCGCCTTCAGACCTTGCGGCGATACCTTTACATCGAGCCTCCTCCTAGGTGGTGCGCCCTGGCGACGTATTTTTTCCGCCAGGTCCGTAACCTCAACTACGACACGCAGCTCCTGTTCGTCGACCGTGACGGTTTGGAGGTCGCCCTCAAGACGCTGCCTGTCTTTTACCAGGACCTGATCACTGTTTGGAACATGGTCAAATCGCGTCGCGCCTACCCTCCGGCTGGAGTAGCGGCTGTCGTCAGGGAGCCGTTGCTCAGGAATCCGCACCTTCATACTCACGGGTTCGAGTGGCTGTCGGAGGGGAGGGCTGTGGCGGCGAGGGCGACCAGGGTCGGGGACGTGCTGGGTGCCGGGGGCCTGGGCTGGACGCTGCCGCAGGACATAGCGAGCAGGGCAGCGGTAGACGTCCGGTACGTGGCCACTGCCATCCGACGCCTTAAAACGGCGGTGCTCGGACCCGACGTAGTGCACCGGTTGGAGGACGCTCAGGTGTGCGGTGGGATCCCGTCCGCGCTCACCCCAGCCCGGACGGAATTTCACATTGGCCCCAAGGTCCCGTACTTCCCGCAGGAGCCTGTGCCCCACAACCTGAGCCGCCTCCGGAATTTTAATTTTGTTCCCTTCCAGGGGGTAAAAAGGAGGGCCCTGTATTGACTGCTGCTGCACACCGTCCACCTCTTCTCCCTCATCCACCGTCCGGACACGCCTTGGCGTGCCCATTTGCCACCAGGCGGTGGGGATCCCCAGTGGAGGGCTCTCTACGTGGGTGTCCTCCCCCTTTCTCTCGGGGATCTGGGGTGGAGGGTGCTGCATGCAGCAGTCCCCTGCAACCGCAGATTGCGGTGGTTCACGGACTCCCAGCCCAACTGCTTGTTCTGTGGCGCTGTGGAGTCCGTGGACCATGTATATATTGGGTGTGGACGTTTGCACTCCCTTTTTGATTTTCTTAAAAACCTCCTCCTCTGCTTTTGGTTGCAATTCAGTCCCACGCTCCTGATCTTCGGGCACCCGGTACGGAGGAGGGAGGGCAGGTCTGACGACCTCCTCGTGGGTCTGCTCCTGGGCCTGGCCAAACTGGCCATCAACAGGTCGAGGCAGCGGGCCGTGGAGGGGGTCATTAGGGCCGACTGCCTGCCCCTCTTCCGCGGTTACGTTAGGGCCCGAGTGTCCTTGGAGAAGGAGCACGCGGTGTCCACCAATTATTCAGGGAGAGGTGGGCGCTGCAGGGAGTGGAGTGCATTATTTCCCCCTCCAACTCTATTTTGATTTAGCCCCTACCCTCCCCTTCATTCTTTTGATCACACAGCATTGCCCTTTGATGTGAAGGGCAGTGCTTGTCACTGGCCACTCGGGTGTTTTCCTATCTTCCTGGTGGTGGAAATTGAATAAAGATTCGTGCACCTTGTGTCTTTCACTGTAAAACAAAAAGAAAAAAAGAAGCCAGTACTTCATTTCTGGTTTCACATTTCTTCTAGAACAAATTCTCTTTGGACTTGGAAGGTTGGTAGGTCTTTAGCTTGAGGACTATTAACTCTGATTTTGGTTATGACTGAGATTAGTCTGTGAATAATTACTGTCATGAAGCATTCGTGGTTGATTATTTTACTGTAAGATCTACCACTTTAATGAGCTGAGTTAGATGAACACATATTCTATTGAATCCGCTGGGTTTGTGTGCAGTAATCATGCTGAACATCACTTGTTTGGTTTCGACACCAGGAAGATGACACCAATTCTGGACATTTCCTCAAGTTGCTTGTAAACTTCATTAATTAAGGGATGCAGAATCTTGCTGGCTGTTTAGAGACACAATTGTTTAGTATCCTTACTTAATATGATGACACACTTGATATTGGGTTTGCTAATCAGAAGACCGTAAGACCATAACTCATAGGAACAGAAATTAGGCCATTCAAGTGTGTCTGCTCTACCATTCAATCAAGGCTGATAAGTTTCTCAACCCCATTCTCCCACTTTCTCTCTGTAACCCTAGATCCTCTTAATACTTAAGAACCTATCTATCTCAGTCTTAAATGTATTCAATGACCAGGCCCCCACAGCCTTCTGTGACAATGAATTCCATAGATTCACCACCCTCTGTCTGATGACGTTTCTCCTTATCTTTGTTCTAAAAAGTCTTCACTTTACTCTAAGGCTGTGCCCTCAGGTCCTAGTCTCTCCTACCAATGGAAACATCTTCCCAATATCTACTCTGTCCAGACCATTCAGTATTCTGTAAGTTTCAATTAGATTCACCCTCATCCTTTAAAACCCCATCAAGTAGAAACACAGAGTTCTCAAATGTTCCTCATATGTTAAGCTTTGCATTCCTGTGACCAGTCTCATGAACCTCCTCTGAACACTCTCCAGGGCCAGTACATCCTTCCTGAGATATGGGGCACAAAACTGTGCACAATACTCCAAATGTGGTCTGACCAGAGCCTTATAGGACATCAGGAGTACATCCCTGCCTTTATATTGTAGTCCTCTCAAAATAAATGCCATCATTGCATTTGCCTTCCTAACTACTGACTCAACCTGAAGAAAAGTCCTAGACTAGAACTCCCAAGTCTCTTTGTACTTTAGGCTTCTGAAGTTTTCCCCATTTAAAAAATAGTCCGTGGCTCTATTCTTTCTATTAAAGTACATGATCTCACACTTTCCCACATTGTACTCCATCTGCCGCTTCTTTGCCCACTCTCCTAACCTGTCCAAATCCTTCTACAGCCTCCCCGCCTCCTCAATGCTACTGACATATTTCTTTGTATCATCTGCAAACTTAGTCAGAAGGCCCTCAGTTCCTTCATCCAGATTGTGAATATAGAAAGTGAAAAGTTGTGGTCCCAACACTGAGCCTTGCGGGTCACCACTTGTCACCAGCTGAGAAAGACTCTTTTATCCCCACTCTCTGCTTTCTGTCAAACAGCCAAGCTCCTGCCCATGCTAGCACCTTGCCTTTGACACCATGGGCCCTTATCTTACTCAGTAGCCTCCTGTGTTCTCTTGAATTTTTGCAATATTACTCATGTCTTCCATTGTGAAGACTGACGCAAAGTAATTATTCAGTTCCTCAGCCATTTCCTTGTTGCTTACTACTATCTCTGCAGCATCATTTTCCAGCAGTCCAATGTCCCCTTTTGCCTCTCTTTTGCCCTTTATATATCTCAAGAAACTCTTACGTGCTTCCTATATATTACTGGTTAGCTTACCCTCATATTTAATCTTCTCCCTCCTATTTTCTTTTTTTTATAGCCCTCTATTGGTCTTTTTAAGCTTCCCAATTCTCTGGTTTCCCACTGTCCTCTGCCACATTATATGCTTTCTCTTTTGCTTTTATGTTATCCCTGACTTCCCTAGTCAGCCATGCCCCATCCTCCCTGTCCCATGTTTCTTTTTCCTAGGGATGAATTTTTGCTTTGTTTCCTGAATTACTTCCAGAAACTCCTACCATTATTGTTCCACTGTCTTTCCTGCTAGGCTCATCTCCCAGTCAATTCTACCCAGCTCCTCCCTCATGTCTCTGTAGTTGCCTTTGTTCAGCTATAAAACCATTACCTCTGATTTTATACTCTCCCTCTCAAATTGCACCGTAAGTCCAATCGTATTACGATCACTGCTTCCTAGCCCCCTAATCCTGTCAACAATGTAAGGTACAACTTTCAAAGGAATGTTTACACCTGGTCAGTTCCAGTTTACCAATCTAAACAAAGGATCAAACATGCCTTCCTGCTCAACAGTGAAGTTTCCTGACTATAGATGACATATTTGTTCTTTGCTATCTGCCACTCTTCATATTATAGTGTTGCTTGTACCATACCTGTCATGTCGTGATTCCTCCCACACCTGTAGATTCAAGTCTGTAGCCTGTTGTTTACTGTTCAATCAGCTTGGGATTTGTTCTGATAAGAGAATGATACCCATTGTGTTAAGTCTAAAATTAACAGAATGTCCATTAACATAGTTAAATTTGACTTAGTTGTATCTTTTCTTTTCCTGAGCAATGCATTGGCAGCCTTACCCAGAGAAGGAGCTTTGATTGTCTCAACTTCTTTGAGTGAGTATGCAATTGGATTTTTCCTGCAGTGAAACTGTGTCCTATTTGCATATATTACCTGGCAGGGGAGATAACAGGATCAAGAGTGGAGCTTCGAGTCATCAGAGCTAGTGGAGATCATCGCTGGATCGTGATTGGACGTTGGAGGATCGTTTGGTTGTGCTGACCTGCTCTTGGTGGATCTTCATGCTGGCTACGGCCTAACGCCAATTCAGGGACTAGCCAACCTCAGAGCTATGGCCTCAGCAGCTGCCCACAGCCCAGGCCAGGGCATTTGCAACACAGTCCGAGTGAGTGTGAAGAACATGGAGGATCGTACACCTGCTGATCGGACGGTGTTTGTCAAGAAGGTTCTGCTGGAGTGCTGCAGGTCCAGTGGATGTGTACTGCCTGCAGGATTTCCCTGGACCAGGCTATTTTGATGTGACCTTCAGGAGCGTGAAGAATTGCGAGCAGCTCCTGAAGGTCTTCAAGGAAAAGGAAGGGAAGCCTCTGTTTTCCATCTTGTCGGCGGTCCTGTTGTGTGTGCTTCCTGTGCAGAGGAGTCGGGGTTGTAACAATCCATATGTACAACCCCCACGTCCCAGCAGTGGATGTCCTGACCTTTCTGAGAAGATATGTCCAGGTTGAGGGAGAAAGCACCGATGTGGTCGATCCTGTCGGGATCTGGACCAGCAAACGGCAGGTCAGGGTAACCCTGAGGGCCGATGCCAGTGGGAACATCCTCCACTCACCTTCCAGCTTCACAATCAGAGGAAGCAGAGGTTACTTGACATACGCAGGGCAGCTGAAAGTGTGGTCAGGCCACATGGCGGCGTATTATAAGGTGACCGTCTGTCGGAACTGCAAGCAGGAAGGCCACCCGACCAAAGAATGTAAAGAGGCCAAGAACTGTAATCTGTGCTGAGAGGTAGGCCACGTGTACAAGGCCTGCCCAAGACGAGGGACCACCACCTCTGCACAGATGGCCGGAGGTGGCAACACGAGCTGTAGACCGCATAAGACCAGCAAGGTACCACAAACCAGCATGGGAACGGTGTCTGGTGGCACCCAGAAGGAACGACAGGCTGGAGTGGAGCAGATGGCAGACAGTGGGGAGGTGCAGCAACCGATCCAAGCTCCTTCGAGACAGATGGAGGAAATGGAAGAGGAGGGAACTAAGGAGGCAGAGGATTGGATTACTGTCAAAAACAAGAAGAGGAAACCTCGCCAGGCCCCCAAAGCCACCCAGCGAAGGGGGAAGTGACACCTACACAACGAGGATACAGGCAGCTCTTCCAATGGTGAGGACGGGCACAAGGAGGGTCATCACCAGAGGAAGAGACAGAGCGCCGCGGGGAAAAAGGAGGGCAGCACCGTCCAAACAGGAAAAGATGATCCTTCTGAGGGGACAAAAAAAGACCTCCCCCCACCCGGTGAGAACCATGAGGTACCCATCCCCCCACAGCTCCAGGTAACTGGAAGCAGTGGTCCTGTGACAGCCCCGCTGCCAGACAGAGAACTGGACTGTGCGGACCCTGGGCCCAACCCGAAGACACCAGAGCAGGGAAAATGGCTCCAGCGTGGAGCCGGACAGCTACCTCAGCCCTGGGAGGGTCCAGCAGTTTGCCGTCACCACGGCAATGCACACAGCTACCCCAGAGGGGCAAGGCCAGCAGCAAATGGACACTGATAACCTTGTAAACTGTTAAAATGGGGATTAAAAAATTGCCACTATCAACGTGCATAGCATCAAATCGGCTACGCGATGTGTTTTTATAATGGCCTTCCTGGCCAATGTTAAAGCTGATGTCCTGTTTCTGCAGGAGTGTGAGACACCGCACCTCAGCAGCTACAGGAGATGGTCGAGCTTGTGGGCCCATGGGACGTCAGTTTGCTCGGGGGGCAAAGATAGCCGCGCCTCCGGCCTGGGTATCCTGTTGCGAGGAGGCAACTTCACCATCTCCGAGGTTAAGGAGGTGGTGGGCGGGTGCCTCCTCATCACCGACGTCATGTACAGTCCCCTGAGACTGATTAATGTGTACGCCCCAGTGGGTAAGAGTGAACGGTTGGCCGTCCTGCAATAGCTTCCACTGCTGCTGGCTACATCCAGGCCGATCATTCTGGCCAGAGACTTCAACTGTATCATTGATACAGATGGACGATCCGGCGGGGGGGGGGGGGGGGGGGGACAGTAAACTGGACGCCACGAACAGAGCCCTGATGGAAATGGTAAAAGACTCCAAGCTGCACAACGTCTTCAGCACCCCTGCAGATGGAGCGCAGCGTAGATACACCTGGTCACGGGCAGACGGGTCTATCCGCTCAAGGATAGATTACCTGTTTGTGTCCCGAACGCACTCGGTCAGATAACCGACGCCAAGCTGGTGTTCTTCTCTGACCACTGCCTCCTGCTGGCCGACTGTCACCAAAGGATGAGCAGCGGGCTGGTAAGGGAATATGGAAGCTGAACACAAAGCTGTTGACCCCGGGAAACATTGAGGAGCTCAAGAGGGACTACGCAGGTTGGTGAACCGTGAAGCTCCTCTTTGAGTCTCCAGCGGACTGGTGGGAAACAGTAAAAGGGAACATCAAGAGGTTCTTCATCCTCAAAGGTGTTCAGGAGGTGAGAGAGAGGTAGGGAAAATTGTCCCAGCTCCAGGAAAGTATGCAGAACCTGCTCCTGCTGCAGACAATGGGGGTCGATGTCACGGAGGATCTCAAGGAGGTGAAAGGCCAGCAAGCCTCGCTCTTTGCCTCGGAGGCCTCCAGGATAATCTTCTGGTCCAGGGCCCGTGCTGTGGAGCAGACGTGCTCACATTTCTTCTTCCAGAAGGTGCACAAAGAGAGCTCCGTGCTCAGCACCCTCAGGCTGAAGTCATGAGGATCAGCAAATCCTTCTATGCCAGTCTGTATGACATGAAGCCAACTGACAGCACGGTCTCCCAGTCGTTCCTGTCCTCTATCACGGAGGTCTTAGACAACAGAACACGGGAGAGGCTGGACCAGCCGCTATCTCTGGACAAGCTGACCAAGGCCCTCGAGTCCTTCGAAAAGAATTAAACTCCTGGAAGCAACGGTTTACCGGTCGAGCTCTATTCCGCTCTGTGGGACTTCATTGGCCAGGACCTGCTGGAGGTGTATGTCAGTATGCTTCGGGCAGGTACCATGAGTGAATCCATGAGGAAAGGCATCATCACCCTCATCTACAAGCGGAAGGGGGAGAGGGAGGAAATCAGAAATTGGAGACCAATCTCACTATTGAATGCAGGTTACAAAATCTTGGCAAAGGTCATCGCCAACCAGGTCAGGTCTGCTCTGGGGTCGGTGATTCACCCTGACCAAACCTTTGCTGTACCAGGCAGGAAGATCGGTGAGAGTCTCGCACTCCCCAGGGATACGATCGCCTACATGCAGGACAGAGAGTTGGACACCTGCCTGATCAGCCTGGACCAGGAGAAAGCCTTTGACAGCATATCACACACATATGTGAGAGATGTTCTCTCCAAAATGGGCTTTGGGGAGGGAATCTGTAATTGGATCAGACTGCTCTACACCAACATTGTCAGTGCAGTCTCAATCAATGGGTGGGAATCAGATAGCTTCCCAGTCAGATCTGGAGTCAGGCAGGGCTGCCCTCTCTCTCCTGCCTTGTTTGTGTGCTGCATAGAGCCATTTGCCGAGTCCATCAGGAAGGATGCGAGCCTGAGAGGGGTGACTATTCCTGGCAGCTGGGGCCTGCAGGTTAAGGCCTCCCTGTACATGGATGATGTTGCCATTTTCTACTCGGATCCGCTGTCCGTGCACAGACTCATGTGCATATGTGACTAGTCTGAACGGGCCTCGGGGGCCAAGGTAAACCGAGGCAAGAGCGAGGCCATGCTCTTCGGGAACTGGGCCGATCAATCCTTCATCCCCTTCACCATCAGGACTGACCACCTGAAAGTGCTGGGTATTTGGTTCGGAGGGGCTGGGGCGTGCGCCAAGTCTTGGGGAGAGTGTATCAAGAAAGTGAGGCAGAAACTGGGCAGATGGAAGCTACGGTTGCTCTCCATCGCGGGTAACAACCTGGTAATCAGGTGTGAGGCACTGTCAGTGTTGTTATATGTGGCACAGGTCTGGCCTATTCCTAGAACCTGTGCCGTCACAGTCACCTGGGCCAT
Source organism: Chiloscyllium punctatum (assembly GCF_047496795.1). NCBI lineage: Eukaryota > Metazoa > Chordata > Chondrichthyes > Orectolobiformes > Hemiscylliidae > Chiloscyllium > Chiloscyllium punctatum. Next base: position 37,832,801 of record NC_092760.1, on the reverse strand, counting down.
CTTCCATTTTGTATGGAGATCAAAGATGGACATGGTCCGAAGGGACTCGCTGAACAAAGCTGTGGGCAACGGGGGAAAAAATCCACCAAATGCCACCCTCACCCTGATGGCCACCTTTGTGTGTGGCTGCATCAAGCTGTGCGTGGATCCCCGGTACCCAAACACCAAGTGTCACTACGTACTGAGGTTCTACCTGTCCCCGGTGTTGCGAAGGATGGGCCTGGCCTCGCTGCCGCAGAATGCTCCGAGTAGTTGGACCATTCTGTACCACCTGTCCTTCGTGAAGAAATTTTTGAAGAAAAACACCTTTGACCACAAGTCCTTCAGGAAGTGGTCAGCACATAGTGTCCTTGAGGCTCTTCGGGAAAAGGAGAGGGTGAATCCTATCGAGCGGTTCCCTGGGCAGACTGTCAAAGTAATTTGGCAGAATGCCTCATTGCCAGAACTTTTCAACAAGCACCAAGACATGGCTTGGCAGGTGGTGAGAAGGGCTCTGCCTGTGAGATCCTTCATGCACGCCCGGACTCTCTGCCGCACTGCACGCTGCCCTCGAAGCGGCTGGGGGGGGGGGGGGGGGAACGAGACTGTCACACACCTCTTTCTGGAATGTGCCTTCGCAAAGGAAGTCTGTAGAGGAATGCAGTAGTGTTTGTCAAGGTTCGCCCCGAGCAGCGCCGTGACACGGGACTCCGTGCTCTACGGTCTGTTCCCCAGGACGCACACCAAGATGAACATTAACTGTGCCTGGAGGATCATCAACCCGGTGAAAGACACTCTTTGGTCTGTCCGAAACCTGTTGATCTTTGAGCTGAAGGAGTTGACCCTGACTGAGTGTTGCAGACTGGCACATTCCAAGGTCCAGTACTACGTGTTGAGGGATGCGCTGAAGCTTGGGGTAGCTGCCACCAAGGCACGGTGGGGAAAGACCACCGTGTAACATCTGCCTGCCTAAGAACAGGGGGCTGACGCAGTAAGTGGGCTCCGCTGATGCCTCAGCTAAATATATGGATGGTCAATGTATGTATGAATGATTACATGATCTCTGTATGCAAAGAAATGGAACATTTACGTATGTATGGCATGACCAGTTGTACAGATCATCAAAATATTTTTATGAATAAAGTATATTTGTGAAATAAAAAAAAATTTTTTAGAAATGCAGTTTACAGATGCAGAATTCTCCTTTAATTGCTGGACCTTACCTGAGTCTATAAGATTGCCCTGCCTTTTAGTTTTGGTAATTAGCATATTGAATACAATCATTCAGCTGCAGACTTAACATTTAATTCCCAATTTGGCTAGCTGCCTCTTCCTAGCCCATGCTATTTTTCAGCACTGTCTACCAGTTCTGAGGTGAATGTTTTCTCCTGAAGTGCTGCTTTCACTCTGTTGTTGTTCCCATGGGTGCTGTTCACTACTTGTTGTCATATGTGTTTCAGTTTTGCCTGATTACCCCTATCTTCTGAAGCAGATATGTGAATAAAGTGATCACAACTTGCCTTTAGATTTTTTTGTCCTGGATTAAATGTGGTCTCTCCATCATTGACATCCTGAGATATTTAAACACTTGTGCCCAGTGCTGGTCACCAGGCTACATTGGGCTCTGGGTGAATGATATATAGTGCTGTCACCAACCCTCCTTTCCGAAGCTACTTGGATGCTGCCTGAACTGCTGTGCTCTTCCAGCACCACTACTCCAGACCCTCCTTTCTATGCTGAGTCTAAGGGCCCAAATAATTATCAATGTTAAAGGATAGACATTTCTGGGTCTTGACAAGAAGAAGCACTTGCCTTACATAACAAGATGGAGTTTATTATCTGATAGCAATTGGTATAAGTTTCATTGACCAGTTACACATAGATTTTAAGACTCTCACAGATCACATGTGTCACTTATGACCCCATTGGGATTACATGCAAGTCTATGTGATACTAATGTCACAGAGTTAAAAATCACATGACACCAGGTTATAGTCTAACAGGTTTATTTGGAAGCAGTAACTTTCAGCGCACTGCTCCTTCATCAGGTGGTTGATGAAGCACCTGATGAAGGAGCAGTGCTCTGAAAGCTCGTGCTTCCAAATAAAACTGTTGGACTATAACCTGGTGTCATGTGATTTTTAACTTTGTACACCCCGATCCAACACCGGCCTCTCCAAATCATAATGTCTCAGACAGTGTGACATTATCAGATTGGATGGTGTTTAATGCAACTCCAACATTAACTCTTTCTGATACAGTACCATACACAAGACAAATAAATAGCCTTCTTTCTTCTCTATCGTGTTTTGATGGGTAAGGAAGAATAAGGATAACATTTGTAGGATCCATGATGTTTAAATTGTAAAATTTAAAATTGTTAAATGATATGATCTCAGAAACAGTAAAAAATTAAGTTCAGCAGCTAATGTCTGGGACTCTACAATAGCCAAAACATAATCTGTATATGCTGAAGCAGATAATGTGTGTTTGACAATCACGCATGCATGTCATGTGGTCAAAAATATGAAAAACTATGAAGAACTGTGCTTTAAAATGATAGTAATATTTTCCCCAGTCATGCATCTGCTGAATACTTAAACAACGAAAACACTCAGTTGCATAGACAAGAAGATCTATACCTTCTGCACCTTCTGTCTGTGTGCTGTGATATTAACTGGTGTCTCTTCAGTTGAACAGGCTTCTGCTATCTGCTATCCAGCCGATTACAGCCTATTCCAACTACATAAATGCTGGAATTAACAAATGGCCTGCTTTCATGCTCTAGTCTGAATGTACTACTGGATAGTTGATGGTATCAGATGCACTTTAATATAGCTAAACTAAGCAACATCAGACAAATAGAGGAAAAGTCTGGGAAACAAACAAAAATAAACAATGGATTGTTTCAGCTGGCATCTCAGTAAAGCAGAGTGCTCTATCAGTCAATGAAATGAGGCACAGTTTGGAATCTTGTATATTGTCCATTGCTTCACCTTTGGATTTAACCTGCCCATCCTATCCAGCACGGTAGCAAATGTTTGTATAGAATAATGAGTTGTCTCTGTAATACTTAAGAATTTGGAGATTGGTTCACAGGCAATTTTGATGACTCAGACGTTATTATTTTTTATTTCAGAATGTGAAAGCACTTTACCAGTGATAAGAGATGTCACTCAACCAGAATCTTCAAAAATAATTCAATAGTCATCATTTTTTTATGTGACATTTTGTGAATTTTGTGTTCCTGATTGTTAAAGACATTAAGGATAGGACTTTGAAAATGAATTGTGATAAAATGGAGACATTTTTTTAGACATACCTGTGGGTTGGCAGCAGCTGTCTTGCTAACTATATTTTTTGTTCCAAAACTGCCGGTGTAAGGGTAAAAATATTCCAGTACTTTCTAATATAAAAGCAGAACTGAAATTTGTTTTTAAACAGTCATTGCACACTGTGACTTGCGGTTCTGGTGTTATTTATAGTAATTTCATTTTTAAAAATTAGTGACCTCAGTAAGATTTTTGTTTTCAGAAGTGTTTAATTGTAAGTGGTTTCATTATTGTTAAACTGTCATTTCCTTGAATTTTGTAAAAAACGTTTCCTCTGAATACTTTATATATACACAACATTTCTTTTTCTCAATCTTGTTCTTCCTCTTTATTTCAGAACAGTTTATTAACTTTGAAATGTTACGTCAGCAAACTCATAGATTCTAACATTGTTTTGAGAAATAAAGTTTGGTACAATCTCCACTCCCGAACAAGAAGATTACAGTCAAGATTCGAGTGCTGCTGGAAAAGCACAGCAGGTCAAGCTGCAATGAGGACTCCTGATGAAAGACTTTCGCCCGAAACATTGATTTTCCTGCTCCACGGATGCTACCTGATCTGCTGTGCTTTTCCAGCACCACTCTAATCTAGACTCTAATCTCCAACATCTGCAGTATCCACTTCTGCCAAGAAGATTACAATCCTCCATTAGCATCTATCCAATGTGAGAGTTAAAGGTAGAGATGTGTACAATTAACACAACACCTAGAGGTCTCTTAGCTGCCTATATGTTATTACAGCAGAAGTACTTAGCTTTAAGAAAAAGGACTTAGCTTTAATTCCAAATGATATTGCAAAATTGTCAGTCAATGAGGTCTATTAAATGGTGGATCTAAGGGCATTTTAGAACAGTAAAAGAAATGTGTTCATGTAGATTAATTGCCCTGGACATTTGTGGCTATTGTGATGTAAGGTATGTGATTACAAAAGTCAACATCGTTTATTTTTGAGTTTGGATTTTGAACCAGTGGCATGTGAGTTTTGATTGATATATGAAGGGGTTTCATAAGTAATCTGTTAGACTTTCTAGAACCATAATTTTAAAAACCAGTATACATCAGAAAGCAGCTGACTGGAGTCCCACTGGAGTGATAATGTGAATTTGCTTGTATTGAAAGAGTATTACAATCAGAAAAATAACTTTGTAAGGTTAGCTTACTTTTAGTTTAGAAGAAATAAGAATTAGTTTTTGCTTTGCAAAACTCACAGATAGAAACCTTTGGCAGCAATTTGCAGAAGACATTGTTATGATTAGATGTAAGAACAGTTACCCCTGGAGAAAGGTCTTAGTTCAGAAGAGTTACAGAATAGGTTACCTTAGTGTAAAAGTTTTAGTTTGAAAATTCCAAACCAGAAGAATTTAGTTAGAACAAGAAGGAGTTATTTTAAGCAAAGATAGAAAATTTCAGTGCAGAAGTGGTTGGTTAGAACATGAAGGGGATTATTTGAAGCAAAGAAAGTTTAAGCTTAGTTGCATGAATGATAAAGGAAAAGGCTATCAAGCTTTCAAGACTGAAAAAAATTTGTAAAACATCTAGTTGGGAAAGGGAAGGGCACACTTTCCAGTACTCAAAGTACTGGAAAGTGATGATGATGGGAATAGATGAGATATATATATTGACATGTGTTTTGTATTTTTTCAACTTCTGTTTTATATAAATTGCTTGTATTGTTCTATTTTGTGTTAGTTTCTTGTGCACAAAAACTTACTTCTTATTATTAGAACCAAATCTGTAGTATTGCATGAGTATTTTTCAGTGGAAGACTACCACATGTAAATGGAAACAAAAAAAAAGATCTATCAAGGCAGATTTTAGTTTGGGATCCAACTTAACCAGTATGACATCAGCTGGAATCATAATGTTGTGAGATTGTCATGTGCTGTGTAGCTAATTCAACTATACTCCTGTCACCGTGACCTCCATCAGAGGATCCATCTGGGCCATCTCAGCATCCCCAACTTCTGCTTTCCCGTGAAAAGGCACCTCCTGCTTCCCATTTCTTCTTGTTCCAAGACGTCATATTTTTTTGAATCAGGTTATAGAGGGCACAGTGAGCAATAGGATGCAGAATCTCCACTGTCTGAGCAATGCAGGCATCTGAATTTCATTTTCAGGAGTCCTATGGTCTGCTCTACAAGGGCCCTTGTGGAAGCATGTGCAATGTTGTACCTCTCCTCAGTGTCAATCGATGGATTCCTGACAAGTCATGAGGCAGGGTTTGAGGATTGGCGCTTGTCACTGATCCTTGTATGAGCTGAGGGGAGGCTGGAAAGTGCAGGCAACTGTAAGTGTTCCAGTATGAGGGCATTGTGACATCCCCCTGGTTAATGGACACAAAACTGCATTATTTGCTGGTCTGCTCATACATGATCTGCACATTCATGGCATGGAAGCCTTTCTTATTTCTGAAGATTGCAAGTTGCTAATAAAGTGCTCTGATAGCTATAGGTGTACAATCTATTGCACTCAATGGATTACCTGCAATAGCAGCAAAGCCAATGTTCTGTCTGCCTGACTCTCTAAGGGGAAATTAACCAAGTGGTGAATCTGACCAAATAGAGCATTAGGGATGGCATGGTGGCTCAGTGGTTAGCACGACTGCCTCACAGTGCCAGGGACCCAGGTTCGATTCTAGCCTCGACGACTATCTGTGTGGAGTTTGCACATTCTCCTCGTATCTGCGTGGGTTTTCTCCCACAATCCAAAGGTGTGCAGGTTAGCTGAGTTGGCGTACTAAAACTACCCATGGTGTTCAGTATGGATTAGGTGCATTAGTTAGGGGTATATGTAGGGTAGTGGGTCTGGGTGGGTTACTCTTTGGAGGGTCAGTGTGGATTTGTGGGGTCAAATTGCCTGTTTCTACACAGATAGTTTTTGACCTCCCAGATACATTGATGAATTAATACTTGAGATCCCAGTTGATCCCTGAAATAATCAATTGGCATAGAAATTGAAGGCCTCTATCATCTTTAAGTCAATTAAAATTGGATTCTCTTTAGTTTCATGAAGAGGTAGATGCTCATCCAGCAGCTAGTTGGAGACAGCTACCCATGAGGTCCTGAAGCATTGTTGATAATGCCAGTGGTTACCTGCAGATAGCTGCATCAATCTTTGCAGACTTGGTTTTGGGTCAATGTTCATCATCAACTTGAGTCCTCCCTCTTCAGGCCCTTGTGCCTCTGCAGACAGGTATTGAGCCAACTGCTGCTGTAGCTCTTGCTGTTGTTGCCATTTGATGAGTTGATAGCAGCATTTTCTTTTGAAAAGCAAGAATGGCAAGGTTGATCGGTACCATTCTTGGTGTGGTTTTTATGAAATTTATAGAGACAATAATGTCCTGCAGATAGTCATATTTTGCTGAATAGTTATATTCACGCTCCCACCTACTCATCAAGACCAGGAGAATCAATCACTTTGTAATATTTCCTACTTTTTTTGATTTGATTTGATTTATTATTGTCACATGGACCCAGACACAATGAAAAGTTTTGTTTTGCATGCAGTACAGGCAGATCATACCATACAGCACATGTTAGGTAATAGAACAGAGCAAAAAATACAATGTTATGGCTGCTGAGAAGGTGCACAAAGGGTGAGATCAGCATTAAGGTTAAAATTTGATAGCTCCATTCAGAAGTTTAATAACAGCGTGGAAGAAGCTGTTCTTGAATCTGTGGGTATGTGCTTTTAAGCTTTTGTATTTTCTGCCCGATGGAAGAGGTTGGAAGAGATTATAACCGGGTTGGGAGGGCTCTTGATGACAAGGCAGCGAGAAGTATAAATGAAGTCATGGGTTGCATGAAATCGGTATCGTGTGTGGCTTTGGCGGGCAACTCTTTATGGGCAAATTTGGTGAAAAGGTTCAATGTCTGAGGTGTTGAAATCATGACCAATCCACCTTCTCCCTCTACAATTGTCAGCTTCCTTTCAGGGAGGATGAAGCAGAATCTTTCTCATGTGACCTTGGTACGATAGCACTGACAACCACTGTACCCCCCACTAATACCCAACTCTTGCTACACTTGCCCTTAAGTGACAGTGGCATCCAAAACGATGACAGAACATCTAGTACTTGAGTTGTCAGGCTTGCACCAACAGGGCAGCTTATAGATTAGATTTGCTTAGGGAGCTTTTGTGCTGCAATAGTAGTATCCCTGTCTATGAGCCAGGAGATCCTGTTTCAAGTTCCACCTGTTCCAGAGGTGAACAGGTTAATGAGAAAATCATTTTTTTAAAAATTAGATTTGCTTCCTTTGTTGCATTCCTTACTGCTTCCCAGAGCGACTGGAAGTGGCAAGGAGTGAAGCACAGCCCCTGGACTGACTAAAATACAGTCCTCCTTCCCTAGACAGACTGGAGTACAATCTTGTCAAACTTGTCTTTCCTCCCCATAACCAGTTGCATGGCTCCATAACATTCAGATAATGCCACTTCCCATTTACCATTTTCAAAGCCCCGTGGCCCAGCAATACGCAGCCGTTTGCAAACATGTTCAAACCTGCCCTGCCGTGATAAGCTGCTCGCTGTTTGCCATGTGCCATTTAGATCTGGAGATGGCAGGTTTCCTTGATCGTCTTGGACATGAGATTATAGTTGCAGAATTGACAGTGTGTGTGTAAGCATTATTTACAGCCAAACTGCTCTCAGGGCAAAGAAGCAAGTGGTTACCCTGAGGTGGGTGAAGAGTTTTAACTGGTTAGGCCTTTTCTGTCAAACTTCTGAAACATCCCCTTTCTTGATTGGGTATAAATTATTTAGGAAGGCGAGGTTAATTTCAGCCAATTACTGATGAAATGTAAATGTGTGCCATCTGATAATGAGAAAGTTGATCTGCCATTTGAGTGGTAGGAACTTAATCACTGATATTTATCTCATCAGCGAGAATCTGAGTTTTGGATTTTTTGCCGATTAGCCATCATTCGTCACACTATGCTGGAGATTGGAAAGTCCCATGCACAATTTACAAATGCACGTTTCATGCAACATCAGACCAAACCTTCACCCTTTCCCGAACATTACCTAATCAATAATTGAGGCCCAAATTGCTCAACCTTATAATAGTTACCTCATTGCTGCAGATAAAGACCCGGTGAAGTCTATTTAAAGAAGACTTTCAGAAGCGAGATACCATCTCTGTGAGAGAATAAATGATTGTGGTGGACTGAGGTGATTGGGAGAGTCTTGCTATCTCGCACAAGTTTGGAGGAACGAAATCTAAGGAAATAAATCAGCCCTGGCACCATCTAACGAAATCAGTGTGTTCTTTATGGCTTTAATTTCTGTACATTCTTATTGTGGTCCAAACAATCTTAATACAAATGTCTTAGAATTTCTCTTCATGAGTGAAAGAGTGAAATAGTAAGTCTAATTCTAGGTATGTGTTCCAGTGGGGAGGATTGAGGTGTTCTGTCCAGCAAATGCTGGGAGATTGCTGAGTCCCGGGAGATGGGATATTGGGAGCAAGGGTGAGGAGGTTGTTAGACCTGGTGGTCAGGAAGGTTTTTGTGTGGCCCTGGAGCACAGGTAGGAAGTCAGATCCCAGAAGTAGATTGAAAGCTAAGTCAGGAGTCAGAGGTATAATGGGCATGAATAGTTGGGGGAGGGAATGTGGTGAGTTGGGGATCTGTTTGATAATTATCCAGGAATTAGACTAGGTATTTAATTCCTGAACAACTCGGTCAGCTGATGAGTTATTGGAACCAAGTTAATTTTTACGAGAAATCCTTTGCCAGAGAATCATAGTTCAAAAAGAACCATCATCCAAACATACATATTAAGTATTTCCCCAGAGTACATAACATGACTCAATGCCAAATAGACTTGATGATGCTCCTGTAAAGTGAAAGGTGCTACATTAATACATATTCCTTGTTCAAACAACCCTATGAATCCTTCTGAGTGCACATTCAAATAGCCATTTGTTTCATCTTCCAACATGACACCATTCACGTGTATAATTATTAAACTGTTTTGAAAGATCCCAAAGAAATTTCTACTGGCCTGGAGAGGATACACATCCAATGTAACTGGTATGTGATTTTTTTTCTTCTGCTTTTAAACCAGCCTTGAGTACTCCCCAAACTGCATAGCAAAAGAACATTAGCTCTCCTGCTTCTTACATTTTAATTAAATTCTGATGCAGTCTCTTGTCTTAAAATGAATTGGTTCCTTTATGTGGATCTGTGCCAGAATCACCTGAAAGTCAAAATAACTTTGTTGCATTGTTATTTCTTTTATTTTCTTTAAATACTGGAGGGTGTTGCAAATCAGAATGAAGAATCTGAGAGTTCCGAAGAATATTAATAAGTTATGGAGTTGAACGCTAGAGCTGCACAGATACAATTGTAAAGTACTTGGATATGTTAAAAAGGAGTAGGAAATGGAAATATATTCCAAAGGGTAACATTCTCAAGGGAGTAGAGAGACAAAATTACAGGTACAGATACAAATCTTTAAAAGCAGTATTAAGATTAGTAAAAGCCGTGAAATGCAAATGGAATCTGGGAAATTCTGTTATGAGCATTAGATACAAAAGCAAGAATTTTTACAAGGTATGGTTGCATGCATTTTTTATGTCATATGGAATGTACATTGACTGAGTTCATAGTCAGGTGAGAGGCCAAATATTTTTCATAAACGAGTTGCTGTTCCCGTAGTCAGGCTGTTCCAGTACAATTCCAGCACTGACATCTACTCAACAAAGCAGAAAATTTCCCAGCTATGTCCTATGTACAAAAAGCAGGACAAATATAACCTGTTCAAATATACCACACAATCAAGCTACTGTCAATTTTCAGTAAAATGATAGAAGGTATCATCAACAGTGCCATCAAGTAGCAGCTAGTCAGCAATAACCTGTTCAGTGATACCCAGTTTGGGTTCCCCAGGCCACTCAGCTCCTGATCTCATTAAAGCCTTGGTTCAAACATGGACAAAAGAGCTGAATTCTCATGGTGAATTCTCAAGGCTGCATTCAACAAAGTGTGGATTCGAGGTACCCTGGCAAAACTGGAATCAATGGGTATCAGGTTCAAACTCTCCACTGGTTGGAGTCATACCTAGCACAAAAGAAGACATGGTTATTGAAGATCAACCATGTCAACTCCAGGACATGTCTGCAGGTGTTCCTCAGGGTGGTATCCGAGGTCAATCATCTTCAGCTGCTTCACCAATTGCTTCAAGAATGACCTTTCTTTCACCATAAGGTCAGAAGTGAGGATGAATGTTGATGATTGCACAATGTTTAGCACCATTCATACCTACTCAGATACTGAAACAGTCCATGTTCAAATACAGCAATACTTAAGCTTGGGCTGACAAGTGGGTAGCAACATTTGTGCCACAGAAGTGCCAGGCTTTGACTATCTCAAAGAAGAGAAAATCTCCATCTTGCCATGGCATTTAATGTGTTACCATCACTGAATCCCTCACTATAAACATCCTGGAGATCACCATTGACCAGCAACTCATCTGGACTCACTATATAAACACAATGACTACAAGAGAAAGTCAGAGGGTAGGAATACTGCTTTGAATAACTCACCTCCTGACTCTCCAAAATCTTCAAGTGTTATAACTCTATTAGTTCTTTCTAACGTTTCTGTCTATAAACTTCTAACATTACTTTTTAAATGTTATTGACCATGGGGACATTAGGAATCAATACAGATTGGGATTGGCCACTGACCATTAACAACCCCTCCAATAATGTGCTGGGGGCGGCATGGTGGCACAGTGGTTAGCACTGCTGCCTCACAGCGCCAGAGACCCAGGTTCAATTCCCACCTCAGGAATGTGCAAACTCACCCTGTGTGGAGTTTGCACATTCTCCCTGTGCCTGCGTGGGTTTCCTCTGGGTGCTCTGGATTCCTCCCACAGTCCAAAAATGTGCAGGTTAGGTGAATTGGCCATGCTAAATTGCCTGTAGTATTAGGTGAAGGGGTAAATGTAGGGGAATGGTCTGGGTGGGTTGAGCTTCGGCGGGTCGGTGTGGATTTGTTGGGCTGAAGGGCCTGTTTCCACACTGTAAGTGATCTAATCTAATCTAATAAATAACTCGGAGAAAGGCAACCAGAGCTAAGAGGGGGTTTAACGCTCTGATCTCGCATCAGGAGCAAAAGCAACTGGTAAAAAAAGTTAAAATCTGGAGGGAAAAATGGGTAGGGGTGTGCCAATCTCTGCAGCCCTATGTGAGGGGTTGACTGCTAGAGCTTGAGCAGTGATATCCGAGAAAAGGTTGTTGTTGGACAGGAGACACACCATGAGAGCTTGCTGGGGAGGGAACCACAGGGACACTGCTTGAAGCAAAGAACAGATACTTGGGACTACAGCAGTAAAGATCGAACTGGAGGACCATATTCGGTGAGAAGCTGTGTTGTGAGTGTCTGATTGGTAAAGGTGCCACAAGGAGGCTGCATAGACGAAGGAACCAATGCAATGCAGTGGCTCTATCAAAAGTTTCAACTGTTTCATTACTGAATGTGGGGGTTAGCACATTCGGGGGTCAGAACTGCGAGTCTGAGATTCAAATACTGGGTCTAGCCAATGGCTTACCTCCTTTCTCACTTTCTATCTTTAATTTAATAGCTAACCTCCAGTACTAACCTTTTGTTGTGCCTGTCAGGTTTAAGTTCTGATGTATAGATAAAAGAGGATTTTGGGGTAATGGTCAGGTTGGTTAATGATTTTAAAAGTTTACGTCATTGCCATTCCTAGAATTTTTAAAAGTACTTTTCATGAGTAATAAATAGTTGTTCCTGTTTACATAAAACAAATTATGTCAGAAGGTTGAAAGTGAGGACTGCAGATGCTGGAGATCAGAGTCGAGAGTGTGTTGCTGGAAAAGCGCAGTGGGTCAAGCAGCATCCGAGAAGCAGGAGAATCGACATTTCAGGCTGGAGTCCTTCATCCTAGGATACTGCCTGACCTGTTGTGCTTTTCCAGCAACACACTCTCGAAATGGCATCTAAAGTCTTCTGATAAGTATAGCTCTGGGGCAGTAAATTGTGGGACAGGTCAATTGGTCAATTGATAAAACTGTCATCACATGTTACGAACCCATGGTTCTCCAAATTACTTTTCTCCTGTGGCTAATTCAGTATCTGTGACACAAGGCTCACATTGAGAGGGTGATGGAATACTCCCCACTTGCCTGGATAGGTGAAGTTCCAACAACATTCAAGAAGCTTGGCTCCATCCAAGACAAAGCAGCCCGTTTGATTGGCACTACATCTATAAGCATTCACTCCCTCTACCACTGACGGTCAATAACAGCAGTGTGTACTATCTACAAGGTGCACTGCAGAAATTCATCAAAGTTCCTTTGATAGCACTTTCCAAACCCATGACCACGTCCATTTAGAGGAACAAGGGCAGCAGACACATGGGAACACCACCACTGCCAAATTAACTTCCAAGCCCTCATCATCCTGGCTTGGAAATATATTGTTGTTCCCTACCTTCAATGTGGATCTACCTACAGCACACAGGCAACTGCAGTTTAAGAAGATAGCTCACCACCACTTTCTCAACAGCAACTAAGGACAGACAATAAATGCTGGCATAGCCATTGACACCCACTTGTCAAGAATGGATGAAAAAATACAAGGGTGATATATTAACTGCAGCTTGGGAGGTTAAGGAGAATTAAAGAGAGTAAGTAGTAAGTGGTTAGTTCCACTAGTTTAGTGAAACTGTACCAAAGTCTCATTAATTTGGAATTAGCACTGGAAATAAAATAATGAGAAGAAACAGTTTCATGGAGAGGATTATCCATCTGTGAAAAGCAGAGCCACAAATGGCATTTAAGAAGGAATTACATAAACCACAAAGAAGAACATATTACAAAACCTCGGAAACTAATTGGACAATAGAAAGAGCACTAGATAAAAGAATAGGTATGGCCCGGGTGTCCTTGGAGAAGGAGCACGCGGGTGTCCACTGACACCCTGGAGTTGTGACTGGCCACTTGAGTGTTTCCTTCCCTTTGGAGATTGGATCATTTTGTGACCGTGCAAGGACTGTTCCTGTTGCTGCTTGGGGCCTGCCTCCCTGCTGCTGCCTGGGGCTTGCCTTGGGGCCCCTCCCCAGGACTTCCACCACCACCACCACTGCTGCTTTGGCCTGCGAAGAGGCCTGCCTCCACTGCTGCTGCTGCCCGAGGCCTGCCTCTGCCTTTGCTGCCTGGGACTCGCCTTGGGGCCCCTCCCCAGAAAAAAAAATAAAAAAAAAGAAAATAAAAAAAAAAAGAATAGGTATTTGGCACTTAAGATGGCTTCACCCTGACCACATGTAAATATTAACATGCTGAGGACACTGATTTCAGAAACTGAAAGGAGTGCAGATTTAGGAGGAGAGTGAATTATACCTTTTTACCTTAACAGCTGCTTGTGGTGGCAAGGCAATAGCAAACTCAGCTGAAACTGCCTCACTCGGTTTTGAACTGTAGGTAACAGAATTCCCAGTATTTTGGCCATTATGGTTGGGTAGATGCCATGATTATAGCAAACGATTCCATCTGCTTTACTTTGTCTTGAGCCTGATTGAAGTGGTAATAAAGTTGTCATTTTCCATCATCTAACTACATCTGCTCATTGTGGCAGACAGCCAAAAACTCGACAGAGTGACTTAACTAAGAAGAATAAGGACAAGTAGTCTTTATTTTTCAACCATCTTTATCGCCAGTTCTTAGTCGTACCGTTCAAGGGTGAAACAATCTGTAGAGAAATTTATGGAAAGATCAGGGTGAGAAGGTTAGAAAGTTACAGCTCACAATAAGCAGTGATACTGTGGTGAATGGACACCATGAGGCACATCCACAGTGGGCAAATCAAGGGTCAGAGATGTATTTTAAACTGAGATTGCAGCACCGATAAAGTAGTGAAGCCAGAATTAAAATGACAAAGGGTCAATTTAAAAACTTAATATGGTCAGGATCTAACCAAAGGCCGCAGCAAGAGAACAGTTGAGGCTGCAATAAGAATGGGAGATCCCATAATTTAAACTGGAGTCCAGACAAACAGAATTAATTTAGGCCACAGGCACCAGATTTTATTTGGGATAGTCGTGGAAAAGGATGGACTTCCTTTATTAGGCTGGGAAAGGTGGATAATTGTCCATTTTTGCCAACAATAAAACACAAACCTCCAGCTTGGCCACACAAATTTGGGCAAAGTTTGATAGCCAGACAAAGGTATTAGAAAATTTCAAAATTCAAAGTAAGGAAATTAAATATAAAACGGCAATAACACTGCTTCTATACTACACAGTTAGAGCTTTTCAAACAAATAAATTAAACAGCATTCCTATCCAGCAGATTTAAAAGTCTGTCAGGTAAAGCTGCATAGTTGTAATTGATGATTAAAAGCCTTTAAAATGAAAAGAAAGCAGCATTGAGTCATTGCAAAATTGAAAAGCTTTACTGTACAAATAACTAAGCTCATTCGGAACAAAGAGCAGGAGAATAATACTTACTAGCATGTTCAGTTTCAGTAATGTTCCAAATAGAACAAAGATTCAGACATCTTGGAGAAAACATTTCAGAAGATGCAGAACTGTTTCCAATCTAGACACTAAATCACAAGATGAACAAACAAATATACTATAGTGTTCAGTATGACCTGTAGCTGATGACATTATAAATCATCAAAAAAGACACAGTTGCTTTTGATGAAGTTCTATAAACTATTGACAATCTGGCAACATGTAATGATTCTTGACAGAGCAATAGTTAACAGAAGTGTTCAGCCTTACTGGGACTCCATTGATAATTCCATTAGTGATTTTTACTGCTTAGTGGAAAACTGTGACTGTGGAGCTTTGAAATCAGAATTTATAAGGAAAAGAATTATTGTTATAACTGATGATGTTTTTTTACAGTCCAGAGAAGATTTTACTTTGGAGAAATCTATCGAGATTGTGCTGGAAGAGAAAGAAGGAAGAATAGCGGACAGACATAACAAAATCCTGAGAGGAGAAGGACAGCCTTATCACAGGAGAACATTCACTCAGAATCCATTTAGTTTGTCAGGTATAAAAACCAAACGTTGGACAGGGCAAGCTAACACAAAGAGTAGGCCAGACAGCAGATACCCAAAGACAGTGTCAGTGTGGCATTAGAAGGAATCCTCACAGGTACAAACATGACTTAGAGTCCTCTCAGTCAAACATCCTGCCTCCAGGTTACTACATCCCAAGCAGATAGAAGAAATACGTTGTTTTTATTCTAAACAATGGTGCAGAATGAAACATTTGCCAGTCAATGAGGTTTGTTCAATAAAGGACACAGCCAACCTCCTAGCCAGCTGGTCCTTAGCCATTAGAACAGACAAAAAGAAAATCCATGTAGTTCAGGATGCTTGGACATGGGTTGCTATGAGTCCTGACATATGTCATGAGCCAGGGTAGCCCTTGTCATTGACCAACCATTCTTGTATGAGCTGAGAGAATGCTGGAAGATGCAGGCAGCTGTAAACATTCCAGTTTGAGGGCAATGTGGATAATATGCACAAACCTGCATTATTTGCTGGTTTGCTTGCACGTGATCTACACATTCATGAACTGGAAGTCTGTCCTACTCTCAAAGCCTGCTCATTACTTCCCATCCCGTTTCTTCACAACCATCATTGTTCATCTGCATATTGTGTAGCTTTAAAGGACAGCTACACGTGAGCATCATGTGTTATGATTCCAGCTGAGGTGATGCTGCAGAAACTAGACAGATCACAAAGACTGTGTAACAGTTATTGCAATCTCAATGTGGTAACAAATGTGATTTGCATCGATTCCACATTTGACAGATTGTATTGAGAGGATTGGACAAACATGATTTGTTCCAATAATTGGCTTATGAAAAAGGTATTGGCAAAGTCCATTAACTGAAGGGGCCAAAGAAGTATCAGCTTTTGTACCACCAGATGGAATCATAGAGTCATACAGCAAGGAAACAGACCCTCCAGTCCAATCAGTTCACACTGACCATGTAGCCAAACTAAACCAATCCCACCTGTGTGCACTTGACCCTAATTCGCATAAACCAAATCATCCGCCGACATTTCCGCCACGTCCAAAAAGACCCCACCACCAGGGATATATTTCCCTCCCCACCCCTTTCCGCCTTCCACAAAGACCGTTCCCTCCGTGACTACCTGGTCAGGTCCACGCCCCCCTACAACCCACCCTCCCATCCTGGCACCTTCCACTGCCACCGCAGGAACTGTAAACCCTGCGCCCACACCTCTATCCAAGGCCCTAAAAGGAGCCTTCCCACATCCATCAAAGTTTTACCTGCATATCCACTAATATCATTTATTGTATCCGTTGATCCCGATGAGGTCTCCTCTACATTGGGGAGACTGGGCGCCTCCTAGCAGAGCGCTTTAGGGAACATCTCCGGGACACCCGCACCAATCAACCACACCACCCCGTAGCCCAACATTTCAACTCCCCCTCCCACTCTGCCGAGGACATGGAGGTCCTGGGCCTCCTTCACCGCCGCTCCCTCACCACCCGACGCCTGGAGGAAGAACGCCTCATCTTCCGCCTCGGAACACTTCAACCCCAGGGCATCAATGTGGACTTCAACAGTTTCCTCATTTCCCCTTCCCCCACTCACCCTAGTTCCAAACTTCCAGCTCAGCACTGTCCCCATGACTTGTCCGGACTTGTCCTACCTGCCTATCTTCTTTTCCACCTATCCACTCCACCCTCTCCTCCCTGACCTATCACCTTCATCCCCTCCCTCACTCACCTATTGTACTCTATGCTACTTTCTCCCCACCCCTACCCTCCTCTAGCTTATCTCTCCATGCTTAAGGCTCTCTGCCTTTATTCCTGATGAAGGGCTTTTGTCCGAAACGTCGATTTCGCTACTCCTTGGATGCTGCCTGAACTGCTGTGCTCTTCCAGCACCACTAATCCAGAACCTACCTAATCCCTCCAAACCTTTCCTGAACTTAACCAAATGCCTTTTAAAATTTGTAATTGTACCTGCATCCACCACTTTCTCTGGAAGTTCATTCCACACACTCTCTGTCTAAAAAAGGTTGCCCGTTGTGTATTTTTTAGTCTTTCTTCTCTCTCCTTAAAAATATGCTCATTAGTTTTGAATTCTCCCATCCTAGTGAAAAGACCCTTGTCATTCACCTTATCTATGCCCCTTAAGACTTGATAAATAAGGTCATCCTTCACTCCAGTGAAAAGAGTCCCAGTCTTTCCAGTCTATTTTAATATCTCAAACCCTCCATTCCTTGCAACAACTGGGTAAATCTTTTCTGAGCCCGCTCCAGTTTAATAATATCCTTCCTATAACAGGACAAACAGAACTGTACACTGTACTCCAGAAGTCTCCATAAATGTAATGTCATGCCATTTGGAAGGAAAAATATACCAATAACCTTTCAGTGATGAACAATCAAGGTCATTATAGGATTATACAACTACCTTGTAGACAATTTGTTTGATGTTCAGCGAGACCTGGAAAGAACATTTACAAGGAATCGCAAGTCTGTCTACAAGTCAATTTGCCAAAGTGAATTGACTAATTTGTACTACATCGAGAGACAAGGAAAGTAGTATTTAAAACAACAAAAGTAACCACTATGCCAAAGACAAAACATGGAATTCTACGACATATTGGCATGAGTGTTTTGTTTTTGGAGATTTGGTCCAAGTTTCTGTATTATAGAACCTCCTTTGATGGGTTTACTGAAGAGAGATAAGAAATTTGAATAGACAAAATAATGTCCGTGTGCCTTTAACAACTTAAAAGCTGGACTGACCATTGCACCAGTTTAGCAGCTCCTAATTATGAGAAGCCATTTAAACTGGCTTTAGATGCTGATAATATTGGTGTTGGTGAAGGTTAGTGAAGAGAGATAAGAAGGTGTTCAAATGATAGTTATTTATCTTTCCAGGAAATTACATGTGAGTCAATGAAAATACTCAATATTGGAGAAGGAGGCATGAAGCCTGATCTTGGGTCTACAAAATTTTGAAATCTACATATTCAACAACTCTTCAGAGCTTGTTACTTATGTAGACCATAATTGTTTAATATTTTTGGACAGATTCCATGATAAAGATTTTAGACTTTTTTTATTAGAGTTTAACATGAGAACTACACGATGTTAAAACATCATTAACTTACATAAACAGACAAGATTGTAGGGAAATAAAATGAAGAACTGAGGATGCTGAAGACCTGAAGAATATTAGAAGAATTATAGAAAGTACTTTGTCGATAGCAAGTACAAATTAAAATAAATCTTATCAACATGGAATTCTCCACATTAATATTGGTAAGAGTGATCACCACACAGTGCTTGTGAAGGTGAAGTCCTGCCTTCACATTAAGAATACTCTCCATTGTGTTGTGTGCCACTATCACTGTGCTAAATGGGACATACTTTGAAAAGATTGAGCAACTGAAGACTGTGCATCCATGAGTCACTGTGGGCAGTCAACAGCAGCAACAAGATTGTACTCCAGTGTGATCTGCAACCCCATGGCCTGACATATCCCCTACTCAACCATTACCAACAAGCCAAGGGATCAATCCTGGTTCAATGGAGAGTGCAGGAGGGAATGTTAGGAACAGCACCAGATATACCGAGAAAACAAGTGTCAATCTAGTGAAGATACCAAACAGGACTTCTTCCATGCCAAACAGTATAAGTGGGAAGTGGTAGACAGACCTAAACGATCCTACAACCAACAATCAGAACTGAACTCTGCAAACTTGCCACATTCAATTTTGAAAGGTGGTGGACAATTAAACAACTCACTGGAGGAGGACGTTGCACAAATATCCTCATCCTTAATGATAGAAGGGCCCAGCACAACAATGTCACCTAAGACTGAAGTGCTGACCGTCAGCTGTTCATAAATACAGAATATTAATTCATTCAGTATTAAATCCTGGTTGTGGCTCAGTATAGACTATTGGCTTGTGTACATCCAGAAATACTGATCTTGTCACTTAGTGTCAGAAGATTAGCTGTAAATGTCATAAAGGTTTTAATTTCCCTAAAGGGCTCTTATGATGTAGTGTTAGTTTTCCCCTCTCTGGGCTAAGAGATCCTTGTTCAAATCTCACCTGCTGCAGAGGAATAACATAGCACAACTGAGCAGGCTAAGTAAAAATATCTCTAACTTCCCTAGTCAGCTGAGAACAATTGCTGGAAATAATTGAATTGCAATAACTCCACCAGCTGATCAGTGATTTTAACACAGCCCATTTGGGGAGGAGGTGAAGTTTCCATTGGACTCGTTGAATGCAAACTAGGATCTCATTTCAATTCAATATTTTCTCATCAACCTGTTTAGAGATGTTATAACACACATCTGGAGTAGGTGGGACTTGAACCCAGGTGTTCTGGCTTAGAGATAGGGACACTACCACTGCATCACAAGAGACCCCACATCATTTTAATTCAAAGCCTCGCTACCAGGCAAGTGTATCTGAGAAATCAATGAATCCCATAAAGGTACATTCCCCCATTACAAAACTTAACTTGGTGGGCCTCATCGAACAGTGATGATTTGGACATGCCAGTGTTGGACTGGGGTCTGCAAAGTTAAAAATCAGTTTATAGTCCAACAGGTTTATTTGCATCACACTGTAAACTTTTGACATAAATTCTGTGGCTTATGATCTTATACTCCACAACCACCTAATGAAGGAGCAGCGCTCCGAAAGCTAGTGCTTCCAAATAAACCTGCTGGACTATAACCTGGAGTTATGTGATTTTTAACTCACCAAACAGAACTGTTACTCTGAACCCTGTGGGTAGATCTTGGTATCTTCAGCCAGGGATCCTCTCTTTACTAGCCACAAAACCAGGAAGAAGTAGTGACTGTTTCTCACCTTCATTCTTGCTGAGGAGTATGGAGCTCTAACATAGCAGAGGCGATTCACAAAGGCAGCAGGCCTGGGATTGATCCTGGATCCCAGGGATTTACCTAGAATTGTGAAGTTATTCTGCTGACATTGCACAAGACAAAGAAAAAATGGCCAGCATTTATAGAACACTTTTTAAGAAAAACTTATCAAAGCACCTATGAAGCATTTTGATTAACATTTTAAACAATCACGAAAGAATCGCAGCAAATTGATTGACATGCTGAAGGGAATTTCCATGAGAACTCAATAGTATCAGTCATGCATAATACAGCCTGGAGACTGACAATTAAAGATTTCAAAATTCTTAAACTAATGCTGTGTGAAGCAAGTAAAAGGAAACTGGTACTTTACTAACCCTTTGTTTGAACTTGGCTCAGAAGCAGAAACCCTTGACATCAAGATCAAACCTCCCCAGCCAATCCTCATTTGTGCAGCGATTGGCAACAAGCCAAACTCTCACAATTAACAACAAGAATTTGATCACTCTGCCCTCTCTGTCAAGACTGGTTTATCTACATTCCGAAACTGTAGCACAATGGAGTGACTTTGTATGGCAATAAAGATATAAGAATGAAATATTGTCTGGCAGACCCCATATAAATTGAAATTATGAGGCTCAAGCTTTAAAAGATTCAGGCTAATGCCTTTACTAAAAAGGAAGGTATCTTAGCTGACAAATTAACTTTCTGTCATATGATCACTGACTTTCCAATTTTTTGCAATGCAAAAGGAAGTAATTATGCAAAGCAATGATTTTTAAAAAAATCTAAAGAGCATCTCATTATTACAGAAGTAGAGATCTCAGCTCTCTGTCAGCCCAACTAGATCTAATGCATTTCCTCCACTCTGGGATTTGCAATCTCAGTCTGTTTGAACAATGTTGTTATGACCTACAGCAAACCAAGTGAATCACTGAAGAAAGCAGGATTATTTCTCCAGTAAATGCAATGATGGAGAATAATTACCAAATATAAAATTATTTGCAGAAAATCAAATCCAGTCACTTGTCGCAGTGTGGATATATTGACAGGACAATTACCCATTCATCTGTATCGTAGTTGGACTTGTGATGTCACGATATGCAAGGAAAAGGATACATTGTCAAGTTAAGCCAACAGCCAGAAAACAAGGAAACACTTTGGAAAAAAATACAAAGTTCAAAACAGCATCCTTTTTGGCAGTTATGTATTATGTCATGTTGGAGGACATTGAAACCATCCTAATAGCAACAGATAAGGCAAAGATTATAGCAAAGGGCAAACACTTACCTTCTCTAGGGAAAAAGTGCTGAACAAGATATTGGGATTAAAGGCAGACAAGTCCCCAGGGCTTGATGGCTTACATAAAAGAGTCTGAAAGGAAGTGATAAGAGATAATGTGCTACTTTTAATTTTGTCAAATATTTTGGGTTTGTAAAGTTTCCACTGGATCAGCAAGATGCTAGTGTTGCAATTATTGAAACAGGGAGGGAAGCAGAAAGGAGGAAACCTGAGATCAGTTAGTTTAATGTCAGCCACTGAGAAATTGTTGGAATCCATTATGAAGGAAGTCACCTTCTTCAAGTGGTAATGGTATCAAGGCTCCATCATTGGATGTGTTCATCTTGGACTCTGTGGAAGTAGTAATGGGATATTTAGAAAGTTAAAACACAATCTATCAGAGTCAGCATGGTTTTTTTTTAGATTAGATTACTTACAGTGTGGAAACAGGCCCTTCGGCCCAACAAGTCCACGCCGACCCGCTGAAGCGCAACCCACCCATACCCCTACATTTACCCCTTTACCTAACACTATGGACAATTTAGCATGGCCAATTCACCTGACCCGCACGTCTTTGGACTGTGGGAGGAAACCGGAGCACCCGGAGGAAACCCACGCAGACACGGGGAGAACGTGCAAACTCCACACAGTCAGTTGCCTGAGGCGGGAATTGAACCCAGGTCTCTGGCGCTGTGAGGCAGCAGTGCTAACCACTGTGCCACCGTGCCGCCCTTTTATGAAGGGTAAACTGGTCTTGCCTCATTTTCAACACCTCTGTGAAATTATAAGAAGCAAAGTGGATTTTCCCAGCAATTGCAGCCTCATGCAGACTCTGTCAAGATGAATTTGTATTCTGACAGTTCTCTCTTGGCGTAGAAACTGCCAAGGGAAGGCAAACCATACGCCACAGTTCACAGCAGCAAACTGCCATATTCTGACGTTTCAATTTCTGGAATTATAAGCAGCCACTTTAACAGCTGCTGTCCAAGTAGTTGTGAGGTTAGGTGCCGGATGTGGAGGCATCAGAGTCCCAGTGGGTAAGGTGCAGGTAGAATAAGCTGCCAAGGGGTGGGGGTTAGGATGGTAGGTGAGTAGGATGCCAATTGGGTAGGGGGTAAGGTACCAGGCACCAATGGGGCCGTTAGGATAGATCACAATGGGTGGAACATATGAGTAGGTCCTGGGGGTGTGTTAGGGGAGGCTATGTGTCAGGTCCTGGGGGTGGTCAGGTCCCCCAGTGGGGAAAGGTGAATGCAGTGGATCAGGGGTGGCAGGAGGAGAACAGTGAGGTTGGAGCAGGTATGGGTGTGTGTGTCAGGTCTGGAGTGGGGGCAGGAGGCAGCAGCATTTCTACAACAGGGTAGTGGTGCACCAGGTCCAGAATGGGGGAAGATTAAGATTTAGATTTGGATTTTTATTGTAACATGTACTCAAGTACAGGATTACAGTGAACGGTGTATAATATCACTACACATTGCGCCATCTTAAGTACAAAGGTACTTATGTACAAAAATCTTCGGTACAAAGTAGTAGCAGAAACAAACTTTAACAAGGTAAGCATTACCATCATAGAATAAGTAGAAAAATAAAGAAATAGGGTAATAATTAACATTAATGTTTTCTGAATATTAAGTAGAAAAATAAAGGTATTAGGTTAGAGGTCCAATGGTCTTTGATGAGTCCTCTGCTCCCCTCACTGTCCAGAGGAGACCTCAGCTGAGTGCTCTCAACTACACCACCGTAGATATGGCAGGAAATCCCTCACCACTCACTCTTCCTGCATCAGCCTATTGAAGCTGCCGCCTTTCTGATCTCCTCCTGGGGCGCCCGGAATATAGCTGGGCCGAATCCACCGTACACCAAGACACCACCACACTGGGCCGCGAGATCGCCACATTGGACCAAGAGACCGCCACGGCTGGGTCGGGCTGAGGGGATGCCTCGCCTAGTCGGTACTGATGCCGGGAGTGAAGGAAACAGCAAAATAAACGCCAAGAGAGAAAATAAGTAAGTAAAGAGAAAAAAAACGAGGAAGAAATAGATGGAGATGAGCTTTGGCTGAAACGTCCTACTCTGTCAGACACCTAG
Source organism: Chiloscyllium punctatum (assembly GCF_047496795.1). Classification (NCBI taxonomy): domain Eukaryota; kingdom Metazoa; phylum Chordata; class Chondrichthyes; order Orectolobiformes; family Hemiscylliidae; genus Chiloscyllium; species Chiloscyllium punctatum. The sequence continues at coordinate 37,809,241 of NC_092760.1, read as the reverse complement.
GTAGTGGAAGAGTTAGCAGAATAACCGTGTGTGGGTCTGGACTTTGGGACAGGAAGAGTGGGTTTATGAAAGAAGCAGTGGGAGGTTCAGGGAAAAGGGAGGATTGGTCCAAATGTGAGGATAATGAGCAAGAGGATGGGGGCTTAGAGGAAGGGGGGGCTAAGAAATATGGAGTGATGTAATAGGGAGTGGGTCTGAGCATGGGGAAGATAGGAAAGGATCTGATGCAAGGGAAAGAGGGAGTTGGGTGGAAGATGGGGGAATGAGGGAAGGGGGCGAATGAGCCTGGAGCAGGGCAATGAGTGAGCAAGTCCATGGTGTGGGGTATTGGGTCCAGTCAAGGGGTGTTAGATCCCAAGAAGAGAGAGAGGAGTGTTGGGTCAGCGTCTGGGTGTGTGAGGGATCTGATACAGCTAAAGATGTGAGAGGTAAGTATGGGGTCAGTTGAATAGTTACTCAGGAGTTAGACTTTGTAATTAACAGTCTAACCTTTCCAGAGTAACATTTTATTTAGCTTCATCGGAATCCTCTCCAACTTAAATTCAGACTTCCAAAGGATTCCAGGGGTTGTGAAATTGCCCAGTGGAATCTTCAATTTCCCTGGAAATTCCTTAAGAGTCTGTTACAATGAGGATTCCCATAGAGTCCCCATATGCAACTCCCATCAACGTTTGAATAACAACTGGAATATCTGAATCCATACTATTATGATTTAAAAAGGATATTGGTGTCTTTTGAACATTTTCAAAAGATAAAGGTGGATGTGAATTCTCAAACTGCTTTATTTCACACAATAAGGTAAAAATACAGAGTAGTTAAAAACTACAAAATCGTCAGCTTCTTATTAAATTTAAACAAATTATGTCTTAATTACAGAGCTATATATTAACCTCTGTTTTTATTCACTCGTGGGGATCTGGGCATTGCTGGCTAAACCAGCATTTATTGCCCATCCCTAATTGCCCTTGAGAAAGTACTGGTGAGCTGCCTCCTTGAACCACTGCAGGTAGACCCACAATGCCCATCAGCGGGGAATTCCAGGATTTTGATCCAGCGATAGTGAAGGAATGGCAGTATATTTCCATGTCATGGAGAGTGACTTGGAGGGGAACTTGAAGATGGCAGTGTTCCATGTATCTGATAACCATGTCCTTCTAGCTGTAATGGTTGTGAATTTGAAAGATACTGTTTAGGGAGCCTCAGTGCATTTTTGCACTGCATCTTGGAATTGGTATACGGTGCTACGACTGAACATTAGTGGTGGTGGGAGTGGAATGCTTGTGGATGTAGGGACAATCAAGCAGGCAACCTTGTCCTGGATGGTGTCAAGCTTCTTGAATGTTGTTGGAGCTCCACTCATCCAGGGAAGTGGGGAGTATTCCATCACACTCCTGACTTGAATGCTCAAAGTTTAACCCTGCAGCTTGTTGACTAAAAACTAACAACCTGGAGACATTGGGACTGAAGATTCAATGGACAGTTTTAAATAGGGAAGGCATCTGCTTGGCTCCAACATTATGTCTGATTTTTCTTAACATTGATTGGCCTAACTGGAGGTACCTGAGATCGTTCAAACTGTGTGATCAGCAGCGTTCCCTACCTGGAGCACTGCTAAGGCGTCAGAGCTGCCTGGTCTCTGATTGGAGCAGCAGCAGCAGCAGCAGTAGCAACAGGAGCCCACCTACTTTCTTAATCAATTGGCTGTGGGGGAGAGGAATCACAGATTGTGAATTAGGAGCCCACCTCCAGGAATATTGCCAAACCAGGCCTACTGTTGCTATGTGCAGGTAAGGACTGCCCCTTCCCTCAATGTTAGAACCCCAAAGCTCATAGTAAAGTGAAGTCCAACTTTTCAGGTTAGTGATACTTTTCGGGAAAAGCTGGTGTGTTGTGAATAACCGATGGTCAGGTATTCATCAGATAAGTGCAGTGTGTTTGCTGAAAGTGACAATGTGATAGATGCCTTATATAAGGGAGCATAAGGTGAAGGAACCCTTGGGAGGCAGTGATCATATTATGATTGAATTTGCTCTGCAGTTTTAGAGGGAGAAGATAGAATCAGAGGTATTACAGCTGAATAAAGGCAACTGCAGAGGCATGAGGGAGGAGCTGGGTAAGATCGACTGTGAGAGGAGCCTAGCAGGAAAGACAGTGGAACAGCAGTGGCGGGAGTTTCTGGGAGTAATTCAGGAGATACAGCAGAGTTTCATCCCGAGGAAAAAGAAGCATGGTACAGGGAGGATGAGGCAACCATGGCTGACTAGGGAAGTCAGGGATAGCATAAAAGCAAAAGAGAAAGCATATAATGTGGTGAAGGGCAGTGGGAAACCAGAGAATTGGGAAGCTTACAAAGACCAACAGAGGGCAATAAAAAAAGAAATAAGGAGGGAAAAGATTAAATATGAAGATAAGCTAGCCAGTAATATAAAGGAAGATTGTAAAAGTTTCTTTAGATACACAAATGGCAAGAGTGGACATTGGACTGCTGGAAAATGATGCTGCAGAGATAGTAATGGGGAACAAGGAAATGGCTGAGGAACTGATTGTGTCAGTCTTCACAATGGAAGACATGAGTTATATCGCAAAGATTCAAGACAGTCAGGGGGCAGAGCTGAGTATGATGGCCATTACCAAGGAGAAGGTGCTAGAAAAACTGAGTGGCCTGAAAGTAGATAAATCACCTGGACAAGATGGACTATACTCCAGGGTTCTAAAGGCAATAGCTGAAGAGATAGCAGAGGCATTAGTGGTGATCTTATAAGAATCACAATAACCAGGTAGGGTCCAGGAGACTGAAACATCACTAACATGACACCCCTGTTTAAAAAGGGAGTAAGGCAAAAGATAGAAAGTTACAGGCCAATTAGCCTAACCTTGGTTGTGGGTAAAACCCTGGAATCCGTCATGAAGGATGAAATTTCTGAAATGTTGGAAGTGTGTGGTAAAATAGGGCAAACTCACAATGGTTTCATCAAGGGGAGGTCATGCCTGACAAATCTGCTAGAATTCTTTGAGGCAGTAATGAGCAGGTTAGACCAAGGAGAACGAATGGATGTTATCTATCTGGACTTCAAGAAGCCCTTTGACAAGGTGCCACACAGGAAGGAGGAGAAAATGAGGACTGCAGAAACTGGAGTACCAGAGTTGAAAAATGTGGTGCTGGAAAAACACAGCAGGCCAGGCAGCCACACATGAAGCTCCTGAGTAAGGTAAGGGCCCATAGTGTTAGAGACAAGGTGCTCACATGGATTGAAGATTGGCTATCTGGCAGAAAGCAGATAGTGGAGATAAAAGGTCTTTCTCAGGATGGCAGCTGGTGGTGTTCTGCAAGGCACAGTGTTGGGACCACAACCTTTCACTTCATACCTTAATGATCTAGATGATGGAACTGAGGGCATTCTGGCTACGTTTGTAGATAATACAAAGATAGGTAGAGGGACAGGTAGCATTGAGGAGGTGGGGAAACTGCAGAAGGATTTGGACAGGTTGGAGAGTGGGCAAAGAAGTGGCAGATGGAGTACAATGTGGAAAAGTGTGAGACCATGCAGTTTGGTAAGAGAAATAGAAGCATGGACTACTTTCTAAATGGGGAGAAAATTCAAAAGTCTGAATTGCAGAGAGCTCTAGTGCAGGACTTTTCTTCAGGTAAACTTGCAGGTTGAGTCAGTAGTTAGGAAGGCAAATGCAATGATGGCATTTGTTTTGAGAGGACTTGAATACAAAAGCAGGGGTGTATGTCTGAGGCATTATAAGGCTCTGGTCAGACCACACTTGGAGTATTGTGCACAGTTTTGTGCCCCATATCTCAGGAAGGATGTACTGGCCCTGGACCATGTTCAGAGGAGGTTCACAAGAATGGTCCCAGGAATGAAAGACTTAACATTTGAGGACTCTGGATCTATACATTAGGGAATTTAGAAAGATGAGGGGGAATCTAATTGAAACTTACAGAATACTGAACTGCCTGGACAGGGTGGATGTTGGGAAGATGTTTTCATTGGCAGGAAAGATAAAGATCCAAGGGCACAGCCTCAAAGTAATGAGAAGACATTTTAGAATGGAGATATGGAGAAACGTCTTCAGCCAGAGAGTGGTGAATCTATGGAATTCATGGCCTCAGAAGGCTGTGGAGGCCTGGTCATTGAGTGTTTTTAAAACAGAGATAGATAGGTTCTTGATTGTCAAGGGGATCAAGGGTTATGGGTAGAAAGCGGGAGAATGGGTTGAGAAACCTATCAGCCATGATTGAATGGCAGAGCAGATTCAATTGGTTGAATGGCCTAAGTTCTGCTCCTGGGTCTTATGGTCTTATGTTACATAGGCATTGAGGTTTGGAGCAATGAGATGTGAAGGAATCAGCAAGTGAAGAAGTCACAGAAAATAAGGGCTGAGTACTGCTGAAAGTTGAATCAATGGAAGTGAGCAATGATGGAATGGAATATGTTTCATAAGGTATAGAGAAAGTAGGTGGGGGCTAAAACCATAGGATATAGGCGAATCAGCAAATGTCATTACCTCTCTTGACCTGGTGAAATCACAAACCGTTTTCCTCATTGCATCCATAATCTTGGTATAATACTCACCTGTTCAATAATGTCCAGCCACACCATCTTGGTAAGAGTTTCTTTTACCCATTGCTGAGGAGGATAAGGCAGGCCAGACTGTTCCATATGTCAAAAGAGAATCCCTAAGAAAACAAGAAATATTCTGGAAAAATCACAAGTAGCCTTTGTTTTCAGGCATTTGGCAAAATGGATTGGCAATTAGTTTATAAAACTCCTAAATGGATTATCTCATTTCTAATTAGTCAAAGTCCTTTTCAAAAGTGATATCACTGCACCTGAAGATGATTTACAGGAAACTTGTGAAAAATCCTTACCAATACATTCCTGTTGCTATGCAACTCAATTTAAGGTTACGATGATAGTGATTGGACTGACATCTGCTGGAGTGTTGTGCCTTTTGCAATTTGCTGTAACCATTTAGAAGGTTCCAGTTCATAATCAGCTTGGCTATTTGTTTTCATTACAAGTGCAGCAGATAAAAATTTGCCATGCATTCTGCATCAGAACGTGGTTTTGTTCCTCCACGTACAGGAGAAACATGTTCTGCACTCATCTGACCATGAGGGAGAATCACACAGAAGAATATGATCCCAAAAAGCATTTTCCTTCTGCATCCATTTTGTTAAAATCCAGCTCTGGCATCTGCCACTCACATGTTAACCCTTCCTGGAAAGCAGACAGTTCGGAATCTGGTTTCTTTCAATCACAGTTTTTGTCATTCATCATCAGACTTTATTGCAGATCAAAATCATGTCAGTAAATGAAGAATTGCATTTCCATCATAACTCAGTTTTTTAGGCAGATGCACTGATCCTAATGTATGAAAGAATTGTATGTTATTGTTAGTTTTACATAGTTTCTAATCAGCTAAAGATTAAAACTTGGTGCGAGAAGTTTGTTTGCATATTGATTCCCTGGGGCTAAGCAACATGACATAAACAAATTCTCTCTCTCTCTTTCTCTCTGATTCCAGCATAGAAAGTCTGATGTGTGTCAATGCTTTAATCTCCATTGGCAGCAATAAATGTTTATAGCTGCAATGCCAACAAGCATTTCTTTCTGTGTTGTTAAGTTCTGATCATCCATCATGGTTGGCACTGCCTAACACGTCGAAATTTGCAAATCATTTAAAGGTGGATTTCTTGCCACAACACAGGCAGAAGATGGTGGCACTGCTGACATCATCATTGTGTAGCTGGCACTCGAAGCTGGGTCCTGATTCTGCCCATGTGTGTGGTGCCAATGATGCCCAAGAAATCCTTGCTACCATCACTTCACACTCACCTCCATTCAACGTCACACTCCCACATTTGCTGCTTCATTCACTGTCTCACTTTCTGTTTCACATAATGCCCCACTCCCTTGGTCAGCGTCTCCCTTGCCAGTCCTCGCTACTTCCCTGGTTGCTCTACTCCCCAATCCTCACTGCCTCCCTCCCATTCTTCCTCCTAGGTCCAGTAACCAATGAGGCAGCACAGTGGTGACTGGGAGTGAGGCAGTGAGGGTCGGTCAAGTGTGTGGATCAATGCAGTGAGTGTTTCCATATTCTAAGAGTTGAGATAATTCAAAACATACAATAACCATTCATTTTATTACTCATATCCTTTGCTGTGACGCTGCTAGCAGTAACGTCATACACATTGCGACTGCATGGGTGCACTCCCTGTCATCACACTGGCAACAAATGCAATATCGATCAGTCAGTATAGTTAGTGGTGCAATGCTTTCTTCTCCCCATTGATAGGAAACTCTCAAATCTTTGAGTCGAAACAAAACCATCACTGGCTAACAAATTCATGTCCAAGTTCTGAAGGGAAAAGTAAGGATACATTTCCTTATCTGGAGTGTGTGCTGATATGAACTGAACTCAGACAGGTTGGTCTATATCATTGCTCTGAAATGTTGAGCCAGAATGTATTTCTTGTGGTGGGTGGGAGCCACTACCTACTGGAGAACCACTAGCAGCCAATTGCACAGGGAATATGATGTCAGTGAGATCAAATAGTTAGGTGGCTGCTGGTCACAAGGGGGACCGAGAACTCCAAGATAGACATCCCACCCAAGAGCTGCTGACCATTCAGATTCAATAGTTTACCATTGCTCGTAGCATTGCTCACAGCACTAGCTGCTGATGGTTTGTCTCCGAGGTCCATTTGAAAAGATATGACTGGATCCCTGGGCATGGGTGAGCGCTTCAGCATTGAGGCTACAAGATGGGGATCATCAAAGGGATTGCTACAGGGTGGTCGGCTGAAGAGTGAAGGGGGTAGTTGCTTTCACTTCCTGTCAGTGAGGGAACTTGGCCTCTCTGGCCATTGTGAGACCAAACAAAGATGACAGATTTTGCTGGGCAAGATACATGGGGAGAGCCTTGACCTTATGAAACATCCAATGCTCTTCCAGAGTATATATAGGAATTATATTTCCCCTGGCTGTTAAGTTGAGAATGAGAGGATATGGTCTGCAAGAGATGGACTGAGATGCGGAGGAGTTTCTTCACACAGACAGTGGTGAATCTTTAGAGTCTTTTTACAAACTCACTGATTCCCACAGTTACCTGGATTACACCTCTTCCCACCCTACCTCCTGCAAAAATGCCATCCCGTATTCCCAATTCCTCCACCTCCACCATATCTGCTCCCAGGAGGACTAGTTCCACCACAGAACACACCAGATGGCCTCCTTCTTTAGAGACCGCAATTTCCCTTCCCACATTGGTTAAAGATGCCCTCCAATGCATCTCGATCACATCCCGCACCTCTGCCCTCAGACCCCACCCCTCCAACCGTAACAAGGACAGAATGCCCCTGGTGCTCACCTTCCACCCTACCAGTCTTCGCATAAACCAAATCATCCGCCGACATTTCCGCCACCTCCAAACAGACCCTACCATCAGGGATATATTTCCCACCCCACCCCTTTCCGCCTTCCACAAAGACCGTTCCCTCTGTGACTGCCTGGTCAGGTCCACGCCCCCCTACAACCCACCCTCCCATCCTGGCACCTTCCCCTGCCACAGCAGGAACTGTAAAACCTGCGCCCACACCTCCTCTCTCACCTTCATCCAAGGCCCTAAAGGAGCCTTCCACATCCATCAAAGGTTTACCTGCACATCCACCAATATTATTTATTGTATCTGTTGCTCCCGATATGGTCTCCTCTACATTGGGGAGACTGGACGCCTCCTAGCAGAGCGCTTTAGGGAACATCTCCGAGACACCCGTACCAATCAACCAAACCGCCCCGTGGCCCAACATTTCAACTCCCCCTCCCACTCTGCCGAGGACATGGAGGTCCTGGGCCTTCTTCACCGCTGCTCCCTCACCACCAGACGCCTGGAGGGAGAACGCCTCATCTTCCGCCTCAGAACACTTCAACCCCAGGGCATCAATGTGGACTCCAACAGTTTCCTCATTTCCCCTTCCCCCACCTCACCCCACTTCCAAACTTCCAGTTCAGCACTGTCCTCATGACTTTTCCTACCTGCCTATCTTCTTTTCTACCTATCCACTCCACCCTCTCCACCCCCCCCGACCTATCACCTTCATCCCCTCCCCCACTCACCTATTGTACTCTGTGCTATTTCTCCCCACCCCCACCCTCCTCTCACTTATCTCTCCACCCTTCAGGCACTCTGCCTGTATTCCTGATGAAGGGCTTTTGCCTGAAACGTCGATTTTACTGCTCCTCGGATGCTGCCTGAACTGCTGTGCTCTTCCAGCACCGCTAATCCAGAATCTTTAGAGTCCCCCTATCCTAGAGAGCTGTGAAGATCTGGTCATTGATTATATTTAAGAGATTGACAGATTTCTGGGTATTAATAATATAAAAGGATGGGGGATAGTGTGTGAAATGACATTAACACAGAAGATCCGCCATACTCTATTTAAAGGGCAGTGCAGGCTTAATAACTGAATAGCCTACCCTCACCCTTATTTCCTATGTTCGTTTCTACTACATCCATGAGCTGTCACTGGATTTTGTGAGCAATAATTGGGTGTCAATCGATGTTGCTGAATTTCATTTCACTGCTGATGGGTGGAAGTCTTGCTTCAGTTCTTATCGCTGTCAACTTGAGGGCAATTTTCCTGAATCCAGTATTCCCACCCAATTCTCCCAGGTCCCTGCCATCATTTCCACTTTAATGGGCTCAAGTATATTCTGCCTGTTAACTCTACTTCTGTCTCCGCAATTATTGCTTGACTGAATATATCCAGCATTGTCTGTTTTTTTTTAACCTCAGATTTTTGGCATCCTCTTTATTTTGCTTTTGTTCTATTTCAAAGTAGGCTCAAAAGATCTCTCACTAGCTGTTGCATTGTGATACAGCATAGACAAGCATTCCTGTGCTTCAGTAACTGCAACTTGTTTGTATCAGATGAGAGCTAGCACTGCTTATATCTCTCTTTGTTTTGCACTATTATGAAAAACATAAAAATGTTCAATAGCCGATTTTTCATCTCAAATATTAGCTGGTTGGTAGCACTTTTGAGTCACGAGATTCTGCGTCCAAGTCCCAATCCCAGACTTGATCATAAAAGTGAACGCCAATGTTCTAATGCAGTACTCAGGATGTGCTGAACAGCTGGAAATGCTGTCTCTTGTCTTAAACTGAGGACAACATCTCTTTGTTTGAGTGGATGTTGAAAATCTATAGAATTATTCCAGTGTAGGGAGATGCATCCATTGTCTTGCCAAACTCTATCCCTCAATTAACAACAAAAAAATCAAATTATTTCATTATTATCTTATTGTTATCTGTAGCGTCGTGTGCAAATTAGTTGTTGAATTTCCTATATTACAAGAATAATTACATTTTAAAGGTACTTAAGTGATTATAAAGGGCTTTAAGATTTCCAATGGTCATGAAAAGTGCTATATAAATACATGTCTTCACTCAAAATAGTATCCTTTGTTGCAAGAGGCAGAAGGTGGCAAGCATAAGGCGATGGTATATGGAGCTTGATTGCCGTTTAAAGAAATTGAAAATAGATTTTATTTTTCTAGCCTGTTGTTGACAGAGTCAAAAGGAAAGCTAATAGCATTTTCCCATATGGTGGTTTGCAGAAACAGAATTTATTACAGTGAACAGATTTTTTCATTTGCTATATTATATATCTTCACGGCTAAAGGCTTCATTTTTACAACTTGACGAGACTGGTGAAATTACCCAGTGCTAATACAAGCTTCCTTGTCACTGGAAACATCATTATTTTGATTCACCATTTAAGTGTTTGGGTTTGTTTTATCATGTGCTGGCATCTGAAACAAAATGTTGGTCTGCAGAAGCTTATACTACGATGATTTTTGTTCCCCCACAGGACAATTTCCAATATTTGAATCAGGAGACATCAGCTATATGAGTTTTGTGAAATGATCTACAAATATAATTAGCAATCCACGTTCTGCAATAGCTTGTCAGTGAAAAAAAAATTGTTCAGCATTTGTAACCTGAAGTCTGCTGTAACCAGAAAGCCTATTACCGACTATTGTGTCTCCAAGGTCACAGCTCGGTTTACACATCTGCAGATGTTCAGGTATTTTTTTGAGATTGTTAACTCCAGAATTCCCATTTACATAAATGATTTGTATGCAAGCATAAGAGGTAGAGTTAGTAAGTTTGCAGATGACACCAAAATTGGAGGTGTAGTGGACAGCGAAGAGGGTTACCTTAGATTACAACAGGATCTGGACCAGATGGGCCAATGGGCTGAGAAGTGCCAGATGGAGTTTAATTCAGATAAATGTGAGGTGCTGCATTTTGGGAAAGCAAATCTTAACAGGACTTATACACTTAATGGTAAGGTCCTAGGGAGTGTTGCTGAACAAAGAAGACCTTGTAATACAGATTCATAGCTCCTTGAAAGTAGAGTCGCAGGTAAATAGGATAGTGAAGAAGGCGTTGGGTATGCTTCCTTTTATTGGTCAGAGTATTGAATACAGGAGTTGGGAGGTTACGTTGCGACTGTACAGGACATTGGTGAGGCCACTGTTGGAATATTGCGTGCTATTCTGGTCTTCTTCCTATTGGAAAGATGTTGTGAAACTTGAAAGGGTTCAGAAAAGATTTACAAGGATGTTTCCAGAGTTTGAGAATCTGAGCTTCAGGGAGAGGCTGAACAGGCTGAGGCTGTTTTCCCTGGAGCGTCAGTGGCTGAGGGGTGACCTTATAGAAGTTTACAAAATTATGAGGGGCATGGATAGGATAAATAGACAAAGTCTTTTCCCTGGGGTTGGGGAGTCCAGAACCAGAGGGCATAAGTTTAGGGTGAGAGGGGAAAGATATAAAAGAGACCTAAGGGGCAACTTTTTCATGCAGAGGGTGGTACATTTATGGAATGAGCTGCTAGAGGAAGTGGTGGAGGCTGGTACAATTGGGATATCTGGTCGGCATGGACGGGTTGGACCGAAGGATCTGTTTCCATGCTGTACATCTCTATGACTCTATGACTCTATAATTCCCAATGTCCTCAGAACGAGACATAAAACATGTTCTCCTGAAAATGCATTGTGTTTCACTGGGTAGGAAATTCTCCAGTTTGCATTGTATTGTAACAGTGGCATCATTTAGTTTGGTTTTCCTTTTCCAACATTACTAACTAGAAATTTCATGCCATTCAAATCTGTAGAGAAATAATGATGCACAGAATTGTCAGTGACGGACAGACATATCTTTCAAATTGCCTGCAAAAGTATTAAGTAATTAGAACCTATTGACCTTATTTGCTCTGTGGGAGAAAATACCACAATACTGTGCAAAGCCAGGCAATACCTAACAAATTAAAATACTCTGCAATGAAATATTATTAAATTCCTGAGTTAAATAACTCAGTGGAAATTGTGAAAAACTGGAGAAACAGATGTCAGCGCAGCTGGAAGGTGAATGTAAGATGCACCTGTTTGGATAAACAGTGTCTCTTGTAGGAATTGCTTCACAGTCCAACAAATATTAGGTATTTGCACTGTATGAATAATCCAGAAAAGGTGCACGGATTAATCTTTTACTAACAGCTTTCTGTGAAATGGAAACACTTCAGGAAGTGAATCATATCTGTTCTGAAATTCTCCAATATTTAAACTCGGTGTGGATCTCAACACTGGGTGCACTGAAGCAGTTATTACCGGAAGCTACATCAAGGCTTGGATTTTCCCATGGCTAGAGACTGCAGATCCCCATGCAAGCAGACTCCAAGAGACTTGTCGTAAGGAATTAAGATTTCCACTGGGCAATTCCTCTGTGCTTGGAACCATTCAAAAATCTTCAAAAGAATTTGGAGGGTTCCAATGAAATTAAGTAAAATCATTCAAGAAAAATTAGACGATTAAATACCTAGTCTAACTCCTGAGTAACTGTTCAGCTGACCCCCATGCTTACCTCACATACCACCAACCACACCCATCCTAGAGCACTTACACCTCCAGACGCTGACCCTCCCTAGAAGCTGGCACTCCTGCAACCCTCCTCCTCCTGTTTAAAATTGAGCTCAACGGTTTCAGATTATAAACACTGAGTTCCTACTTTTTTCAATCTTTTCATTGCTTCAATATCTATTATTTTCAAATCCAGACAGTAGCACCACAACTCCAGTCACACCTTGTGTTTCTTTGTATATTTTCCCTTGCTCAATGAGGCTCCTTTGGCTCCAGTCAGTATGGCGAGATGTCTGGCATGCCTTCTCAAATTTCCCTTGTTTCTTTACCAATATCAGAGGCTTTCATCTGTCCTTTTCTTCAGCTCTGGCTTTTTGCGTTTTAACTCATCTCATGGTGTCTAGGTCTAGCTGCCAGCTTGCTAAATGCTGTCCTGGCAGCAGGAAGTGTCCCATATGGACTTGTGACCATCTGTGACCATCACCAGCTGCTGCTGAAGCCCCACCCTTCATGTTCCTGCATCTAATTCCATACTGTTGACAAGCACAATCCTCTTAGAACCAGCATGGCTACTCTGTGCCACGGGTGAGTATGCATAACCAACATGGAAAGAAGTAGATCAGTGTGTACATGAAGTCCTTGCTCTATTAGAATCTTGCTTTATAAGGTGGCACGGTGGCTCAAAGTGCCAGGGACCCAGGTTCAATTCCAGCCTGGGGCGACTGTCTGCATGGAGTTTGCACCTTCTCCCCGTGTCTGCGTGGGTTTCCTCTGGATGCTCCGGTTTCCTCCCACAGTCCAAGGATGTGCAGGTCAGGTGGATTGGCCATGCTAGATTATCCATCGTGTCAGGTGCATTTGTTAGAGGGGGGTGGCTGCTCTTCAGTGGGTCGGTGTGGGCTTGTTGGGCTGAAGGGCCTGTTTTCACACTGTAGGGGATCTAATCATACAATCCAGAAGACGCCCTTTGGCCCATCGAGTCTGCATCTACCCCAGTCCCACTTTCCAGCAAATGGCCCATAACCTTGAATGTTATGACATATCGAGACTTCATCAAAGTACTTTGTAAAGCTTGTGAGGTTTCGCAGCTCAACTACCCTCCCAGGTGGTACATTCCAGTTTACCACCACCTTCCGGGTGAAACATTTTTACTCAAATCCCCTTTAAAGCTCCTGCCTTTCACTTTAAAATTATGCCCTTTGTTTTTAATCCAAGGAAGGGGAACAGCTGCTTTCCTGTCCAAGCCTCTCACAACCTTATACATCTCAATCATGCCCTCTCTCGGTCTTCTCTACTCCATAGAAGACAACTCGACTTTCTCTAGCCTCTTCCTGTAGCTAAAATGCTCCATGCCAGGTAACATCCTGGTGAATCTCCTTTGCACCCTCTCCAGTGCAATCATGTCCTGCCGATAATGCAGTGACCATAACTGCACACAGTACTCCAGCCTAATCAGAGGTTTGTACAGCTCCAACATAACCTCCCTGCTTTTAAAATTTATGCCGTGACTGTTAAAGGCAAATATCCCATTTGCCTTCTTAACCATACTATTGGCCTGTCCTGCTACCTTCAAGGATCTGTGGAAAAGCACCCCAAGATCTCCCCTGCTCCTCTGAACTTGCTCAAATCATATCATTCATTTCGTACTTCTTTGCTACTTTTTGCAAAAATAATTAACTCACACTTATCTGGGTTAAATTCAATCTGCCATTGATCACAAATCTGACAGATGTGTCGAGATCCTCATCTAATCTAAGACTTTCTTCCTCTCTGTTGCCTGGACAGTCAGCATGTCATCCTCAAACTGACTTAGCACCCAATTTTCCTCTTTATTGTTTACCTGTATCACAAACAATAAGGCGTATACTCCACTTGTTACAAGCCTCTAGCCACACAACCAGCTTCTTCCACCACCCTCTGTCACCTGTCACTAAGCCAATTTTAGATCCAATTTGCCAACTTACCCTGGATCCCATCTACTTTTTCCTTCATTATTAGTTTCCCATGTGGGATCTTTTCAAAGGTTTTGCTGATATCCATATAAACTACATCAACAGCGCTATCCTCACTGCCATACCTGCTCACCTCCTCAAAACATTCAGTCAAATTTCTTAGGCAAGGTATCCCTCTGACAAAGCCATGTGGATAAAGCCATCTCCAGTACAATCACTCTCCTTTATACTGGGGAAACAAAGCAGAGGTTGGGTGACCACTTCGCAGAACACCTACATACTGTCTGCAAAAAAGACCCTGAGTTTCCAGTTGTCTGCCATTTTTAGACATAACCTTGTTCCCTGGTCAATATGTCTGTCCCAGGCTTGCTGCTGCGCAAGCTGGAAGAACAGCACCTCATTTTTCACTTGGAAACTCTACAGCCTTCTGGATTCAATATCAAGTTCAACTACTTTAGGACTTGAGCTTCTTCCATGTCCTTCCCCAATCCCCACACTCCAGGCCTTGTTATCACATTGTCTGCTATTACACACAAGCAATTGTTCGCCACTAACAGTCCCCATTAACACCAATTTACCCACCTAACCAGATCGTTAACCGCTCCTTTATCTGGCCAACTGCTTTTCTCTCTCTCTTTGGGTTCTATCACCACCCCTTGTTTACTCCTTAACCCCTCCATCCACCCTATCTTCTGCATAAAAGCCAACTTTTTCCACACTACTATCTGTTTTGAGGGAAGGGCATTGTACTGGAAATGTTAACTCTGATTTCTTTCCTCAATGCTGCCAGATGTGCAAAGCTTTTCCAGCAATTTCTATTTTTGCACCATGCTGACTACCCTTGATCAAACCTTTCCTCTCCAAGTGGATATTCTTCTCCTCCTTCAGAATTTTCTCCAACAGTTTCCCTACAGCTAATATGAGATTTACAGCTCTGTAATTCCCTGGTTCATCTTTACCACTCTTCTTGAAAATTGGAATTACTGTTCGCCGAGCTGGGAATTTGTGTTGCAGACATATCGTCCCCTGTCTAGGTGGCATCCTCAGTACTTGGGAGCCTCCTGTGAAGAGCTTCCGTGATCTTTGCTCCGGCATTTGTAGTGGTTTGAATCTGTTGCTTCTGGTTGTCAGTTCCAGCTGTCCGTTGCAGTGGCCGGTATATTGGGTCCAGGTCGATGTGCTTATTGATTGAATCTGTGGATGAGTGCCATGCCTCTAGGAATTCCCTGGCTGTTCTCTGTTTGGCTTGTCCGATAATAGTAGTGTTGTCCCAGTCCAATTCATGTTGCTTGTCATCTGTGTGTGTGGCTACTAAGGATAGCTGGTCGTGTTGTTTCGTGGCTACGGAAGCGACAGATTCAAACCACTACAAATGCCAGAGGAAAGATCACAGAAGCGCTTCACAGGAGGCTCCAAGCACTGAGGATGTCACCTAGACAGGGGACAAAACGTCTGCAACACAAATTCCCAGCTCGGTGAGCAGAACCACAACAATGAGCACCAGAGCTACAAATCTTCTCACAAACTTTGAATTGGAACTACTTTCACACTCATTTCAGTTACTCCCTAACATGTTCCAGACCCTTAATTTTCACTGGAAATCTCGAACTGCTGCTGAAAAGCCTGTCAGCAAGTCTTGCAACAAACTGAATAAACAGTTAATTGAAGATGTGAGGCCTGTCGGCTCGCCTGCTTTGAAGATTGAGTCATGTTCTGTAGGCGTCCAGATGCTGTGACACAATTCGAGAAAGTTATCTTCAACATGCACCAGCACCAAACTCATCCTCAGGGACAATTGAAAATCTATACATTGATAACTGAGAAATCATACTCCAGTATCAGATACTGTTGGCAGGAGGAACTGGGGGAAAAAAATGTTTTACGAAAGCTGAGCTGAAAGCACTTATTTAGTGATTGCCATAATGTGCTACACCACGTCATGCAATTTCACATATTGTGTGATGCTTTCATTCCAAGCTCGACTCCATTGGTATGCACAACAGCTCCAGCTTTACTGATACAAGCGGCTCCTGATGGCTTAATGTTGCATGCGTGTGTCATTGACAGTTTCGAAATATATGCTTGGAGAATGCTCTGCACCTTGTTAAGAGCTGGTTAGTGTGCTATTCAATCAAAGCTGACTCCTCCTCATGGATTGTCATATTCTCCTACACACAGCACACTAGGCATCTGACCCAGTTTTCAGAGCCAGAAAAAATATCTATGCGCACGGCTAGGATCAAAAACTATAAAATGTGGAAGAAATAAAGAGCAGAACACAAAAACAAACTGAGGCAAATTCAAAGTTTATATCTTAACCGTATCTTAAGTGACTTCAGTGTCTACTAAGTCAAAAGTGTCTATATTAATAGACTTTTCATGTAAACAATTACATGTAATTCAAACTGTGCTATTTACTGTTACCATGAATATATTAGGAACTGTTTTGATAGCACAGCAAATCAAAGCAGAAATAGAACAAACTCAATAGTTACCAAAAGCTAAAGTATCAATCAAAGGGGAAATAAAATTTATTACATTGGCAGTAAGTTACGACTGTTATGGATTTAATTTGCTCCCTTTGAATACAGCTGTTCCATATGAGTTGTGGCTGATTGCCACGACAGGAGGAAGGGTTTCATGGTAGAGAAACCCTACCTGCGAGCCAGGAGGCCTAGGTTACAAATTCCACTTGCTCCAGAGGTCTCAATGGGTTGATTAGATAATAACTGCAACCAAAGGAGGCATTAACTGGCTGCACATTTAAGGTATGAGGCTTGTGTAAAGGCAAAGCTAATAACATTCAAAGCCGGCCTGCATTGCTTAAAGCTAGACAAGGGGCTCTCGTTGGATGCTGCCTGAACTGCTGTGCTCTTCCAGCACCACTAATCCAGTATTTGCTTTCCAGCATCTGCAGTCATTGTTTTTACCTCGCTCTCTAGTTGTGGCAGGGCAATGGAAATGGAGTTGTACAAGATAGCACAACAGGCCAAACAGCATGTCCCAAGGTTCCTTGATGGCAGGCTGGGGACCTTCATGCAGGAGATCTTCAGGGATCTAGGATGCACACCAGGCAGCTATTCAGAAGGTAATGGAAACCAGCAGCTACTGTGGTTAATGCTAGCAGTTGAGCTCCAATAATTCAGATATAGAACCAAGAACAGGACGGTACAGGAACACGTGCTTTGGCCCACGATGCCTGTGCTCATATATGATGCCTTTCTCAACTAAAAACCTTTTGCCTCGACATGGTTCATGCCCCTCTATTCTTTGCCTATTCGTGTATTTGCCAAGAATCTTCTGAAACATTGCTATTGTATCTGCCTCCACCACCTCCTCTTGCAGCACATTCCAGGCACTGACCACCCTTTGTGCAAAATATCTAGCCTCTCACATCTCCTTTAGTCTTTCCCCTTTTACCTGAGTCCACTAGTAATTGGCTTTTCTAACCTGAGAAAAAGACAGCAACTGCCTGTTCTATCTTGCCTCTTATAAATTTATAAACTTCTATCAGGATGTGCCTCAGCCTTTGACCAAGTTTGTCCAATCTCTCCTCATAGCTAATACCCTCCAAATCAAGCAACATCCTGGTAAACCTTTTCTGCACCCTCTCCAAAGCTTCCACATCCTTCTGTAGTGTGACCAGAACTGTACACAATATTCCAAATGTGTTTTTTTCCTCTCCAGACCAGGGCCTCCAAGCCCTCCGTTTTTCCTCTCCAGATGACCCCAACAGTACATTTCCACTGACACTCTCATTCGTTTGGCCGAACTGGTCCTCACCCTTAACAATTTCTCCTTTGAATCCTCCCACTTCCTCCAGACCAAAGGTGTAGCCATGGGCACACGTATGGGCCCCAGCTATGCCTGTCTCTTTGTTGGCTATGTAGAACAGTTGATCTTCCGTAATTACACCGGCAACACTCCCCACCTCTTCCTCCGCTACATTGATGACTGCATTGGCGCCACCTCGTGCTCCCACGAGGAAGTTGAGCAATTCATCAACTTCACCAACACATTCCACCCTGACCTTAAATTTACCTGAACCATCTCTGACACTTCGCTCCCCTTCCTGGACCTCTCCATCTCCATTAGTGACGACCGACTTGACACTGACGTTTTTCACAAACCCACTGACTCCCATAGCTACCTGGATTACACCTCTTCCCACCGTATCTCTTGCAAAAATGCCATCCCATATTCCCAATTTCTCTGCCTCCGCCGTATCTGCTCCCAGGAGGACCAGTTCCACCATAGAACACACCAGATGGCCTCCTTCTTTAGAGACCGCAATTTCCCTTCCCACGTGGTTAAAGATGCCCTCCAACGCATCTCGTCCACATCCCGCACCTCCGCCCTCAGACTCCACCCTTCCAACCGTAACAAGGACAGAACGCCCCTGGTGCTCACCTTCCACCCTACAAACCTTCGCATAAACCAAATCATCCACTGACATTTCCGCCACCTCCAAAAAGACCCCACCACCAGAGATATATTTCCCTCCCCACCCCTTTCCGCCTTCCGCAAAGACCGTTCCCTCCGTGACTACCTGGTCAGGTCCACACCCCCCCTACGACCCACCCTCCTATTCTGGCACTTTCCCCTGCCACCGCAGGAACTGTAAAACCTGTGCCCACACCTCCTCCCTCACCTCTATCCAAGGCCCTAAAGGAGCCTTCCACATCCATCAAAGTTTTACCTGCACATCCACTAATATCATTTATTGTATCCGTTGCTCCCGATGTGGTCTCCCTTACATTGGGGAGACTGGGCGCCTCCTAGCAGAGCGCTTTAGGGAACATCTCCGAGACACCCGCACCAATCAACCAAACCGCCCCGTGGCCCAACATTTCAACTCCCCCTCCCACTCTGCCGAGGACATGGAGGTCCTGGGCTTCCTTCACCGCCGCTCCCTCACCACCAGACGCCTGGAGGAAGAACGCCTCATCTTCCACCTCAGAACACTTCAACCCCAGGGCATCAATGTGGACTTCAACAGCTTCCTCATTTCCTCTTCCCCCACCTCATCCTAGTTTCAAACTTCCAGCTCAGCACTGTCTCCTTGACTTGTCCGGACTTGTCCGACCTGCCTATCTCCTTTTCCACCTATCCACTCCACCCTCTCCTCCTTGACCTATCACCTTCATCTCCTCCCCCACTCACCCATTGTACTCTATGCTACTCTCTCCCCACCCCCCACCCTCCTCTAGCTTATCTCTCCACGCTTCAGGCTCACTGCCTTTATTCCTGATGAAAGTCTTTTGCCCGAAATGTCTATTTCGCTGCTCGTTGGATGCTGCCTGAACTGCTGTGCTCTTCCTGCACCACTAATCCAGTATTTGGTTTTCAGCATCTGCAGTCATTGTTTTTACCTCGTTGATTTTAACCCGACTGCGAATCCTCTTGCAAGGATGCCTGCCTTGAAGAAGTTTTCCTCCTCTCTCTACAAGAATCTCAGGGAGTCCCTCTCCCACTGCAACTCCCAGGTCATTTCCTCTGCTCTGAAGCTCTTCAACCATGTCGTGAAACAAACTCGGTACCACAGCCACATTTGCTTCCTCAGTGCATGCCTCCGAAACCAACTCATCCCACACGGACTCCAGACCACCTTTAAACCAGCAGAGTTCGGACCCGAACAGGACAAACAATACAGACTACAGATTCAAAAACACCAGCAACAGTTCTCCTTCAAGATCCTCCGCTCCACGCTTGCAGCAATGCGCCGGCACCTAACCTCTCTCCAGTCAGCCCTGACTCAGCTGAGGGCCACACTCTCTCAGAATTGCAAAGGACCCACTCTGTACTACATCCTCAGGAGAATTCATACTCTCAACAAACATTATTTCAATTCCATCTCAAACATCAAAAACTGTAAGTACAACAAACTTTTATCCACCCACCTCCATAACCAGCGCTCCTCAAACATCCCAGAAGATTCCCCTGGCCTCGGAAACACCATTAGCCATGCGGCTGACGCAGCTACCACCCCCACGCTGAGTGATGATGTCACTTCCGCCCCCATCATGGCCACTCCCACAGCCACTTCCGGCCCTCACATCATCGCTGATGCCACACGCTCAGTGACTTCCGCCACCCCTACTGCCATGATCACCACCACTTCCGCCCCCACCAGCGCCACTCACCTGCATTCTGCTGACACGCCCCCCACAGACCCCACTGTCACTATCCCCACACCCCAGAACCCCCACCCCCATTCCCCCCACCATCACACCCACTCCAGGTACTGGCTCCGACCCCACTCCCAGCTCCACACCCACACCAGATCCCAGCTCCCGCCCTGCCGAGTTTTCACCATCCCTCCAGACCTCCCACTCACTGAGGACGAACGATCAGTCCTCAGCAAAGGACTCACCTTCATCCCCCTCCGTCCACGCATCAATGAATTTAATACACGACGTGACATCGAACAATTCTTCCGTCGCCTCCGCCTCCGAGCTTACTTTCACAATCAGGACTCCCGCCCACCTTCCGAGGACCCCTTCGCCCACCTCCAACACACTGTATCCACGTGGACACCCTGCGCTGGCCTATTACCTGCCCTCGACCTCTTCATTTCCAACTGCCGCCGGGACATTAACTGCTTCAACCTGTCGACCCTCCTCCCCCACTCCAACCTCTCACCCTCACAACGCGCAGCCCTCCAATCCCTCTGCTCTAATCCCAACCTCACCATTAAGCCAGCGGATAAAGGGGGCGCAGTGGTAGTCTGGCGCACTGACCTCTACACCGCTGAAGCCAAAAGCCAACTCGAGGACACCTCTTCCTACTGTCCCCTCGACCATGATCCCACCTCCCATCACCAAACCATCATCTCCCAGACCATACAGAACCTCATCACCTCAGGAGATCTCCCACCCACAGCTTCCAACCTCATAGTCCGGGAACCCCGCACTGCCCGGTTCTACCTCCTTCCCAAGATCCATAAGCCTGACCACCCTGGCCGACCCATTGTCTCAGCATGCTCCTGCCCCACTGAATTCATCTCTACCTATCTCGACACTGTCCTATCACAGTCCAGAAACTCCCCACATACGTTCGAGACACCACCCACGCCCTCCACCTCCTCCAAAACTTCCGTTTCCCCGGTCCCCAATGCCTCAGCTTCACCATGGATATCCAATCCCTCTACACCTCCATCCGCCATGACCAGGGCCTCCAAGCCCTCCGTTTTTTCCTCTCCAGACGTCCCCAACAGTACCCTTCCATTGACACTCTCATTCGTTTGGCCGAACTGGTCCTCACCCTTAACAATTTCTCCTTTGAATCCTCCCACTTCCTCCAGACCAAAGGTGTAGCCATGGGCACACGTATGGGCCCCAGCTATGCCTGTCTCTTTGTTGGCTATGTAGAACAGTTGATCTTCCGTAATTACACCGGCAACACTCCCCACCTCTTCCGCCGCTACGTTGATGACTGCATTGGCGCCACCTCGTGCTCCTGCGAGGAGGTTGAGCAATTCATCAACTTCACCAACATATTCCACCCTGACGTTAAATTTACCTGGACCATCTCTGACACCTCCCTCCCCTTCCTGGACCTGTCCATCTCCATTAATGACGACCGACTTGACACTGACGTTTTTTACAAACCCACCGACTCTCACAGCTACCTGGATTACACCTCTTCCCACCCTATCTCTTGCAAAAATGCCATCCCGTATTCCCAATTTCTCCACCTCCACCGTATCTGCTCCCAGGAGGACCAGTTCCACCACAGAACACACCAGATGGCCTCCTTCTTTAGAGACCGCAATTTCCCCTCCCACGTGGTTAAAGATGCCCTCCAACGCATCTCGTCCACATCCCGCACCTCCGCCCTCAGACCCCACCCCTCCAACCGTAACAATGACAGAACGCCCCTGGTGTTCACCTTCCACCCTATAAACCTTCGCATAAACCAAATCATCCGCCGACATTTCCGCCACCTCCAAAAAGACCCCACCACCAGGGATATATTTCCCTCCCCACCCCTTTCCGCCTTCCGCAAAGACCGTTCCCTCCGTGACTACCTGGTCAGGTCCACACCCCCCTACGACCCACCCTCCCATCCTGGCACCTTCCACTGCCACCGCAGGAACTATAAAACCTGTGCCCACACCTCCTCCCTCACCTCTATCCAAGGCCCTAAAGGAGCCTTCCACATCCATCAAAGTTTTACCTGCACATCCACTAATATCATTTATTGTATCCGTTGCTCCCGATGTGGTCTCCCCTATATTGGGGAGACTGGGCGCCTCTTAGCAGAGCGCTCTAGGGAACATCTCCGAGACACCCGCACCAATCAACCAAACCGCCCTGTGGCCCAACATTTCAACTCCCCCTCCCATTCTGCCGAGGACATGGAGGTCCTGGGCCTCCTTCACCGCCGCTCCCTCACCACCAGACGCCTGGAGGAAGAACGCCTCATCTTCCACCTTGGAACACTTCAACCCCAGGGCCTCAATGTGGACTTCAACAGCTTCCTCATTTCCCCTTCCCCCACCTCATCCTAGTTTCAAACTTCCAGCTCAGCACTGTCTCCTTGACTTGTCCGGACTTGTCCGACCTGCCTATCTCCTTTTCCACCTATCCACTCCACCCTCTCCTCCTTGACCTATCACCTTCATCTCCTCCCCCACTCACCCATTGTACCCATTGTGTAAATCTTGTCCCCAAGTATCTTCTCCAATAATTTCCCTCCCACTGATGTCAGACTCACCAGTGTGTTATTTCCCAGGTGAGCTCCGTTGCCCTTCTTAAACAGAGAAACAATGTGGTTATTCTTCAGTCCTCAGGGACTTCTCCTGTGACTAAAGGGGATTTAAAGATTTCGTACAAGACCCCAGCAATTTCATACCTTGCCTCCCTCTGTATTCTGGGTTAGATCACATCAGGTTATGGGAATTCATCTACAAAACACCCAATACCTCCTCTGTTTTTATACCAGCATGCCCTAGAATATCAACGTACACCTCCCGACACTCACCAACCTTTTCCTTTGTGAATACTGATGCAAAGTATTCATTAAGGACTTCATTTACTTCCTCTGGATCCATGCATTAATTTCTTCCTTTGTCCTGGAGTGTGCCTACCTTTCCCCAGCTACCCTCTTGCTCCTTATATATGTATAAAACACCTTGGGATTTTCCATAATCCTGTTTGCCAAGGACATTTACTTCAGAGATGTACAACAAGGAAATAGACCCTTCAGTCAAACTTGTCCATGCCAACTAGATACCCTAACCTAATCTAATCCCATACACCAGCATTTGGCCCATATCCCTCTAAATGTTTCCTATTCATAGAACCATCCAGATGCCTTTTAAATGTTGCAATTGTACCAGCCTCCACCACTTCCTCTGGCAGCTCATTCTATACACAGCCCACCATTTGCGTGAAAAAGTTGCCCCTTAGGTCCCTTTTATATTTTTTCCCTCTCACCCTAAACCTATGCCCTCTAGTTCTGCACTCCCCCACCCCAGGGAAAAGACCCTGTCTATGTATCCTATCCATGCCCCTCATGATTTTATAAACCTCTGTAAGGTCACCCCTCAGCCTCCAAAGTTGCAGGGAAAACAGTCCCAGCCTATTCAGCCTTTCCCAATACCTTGAATCCTCCAACCGTGAAAACATGCTTGTAAATCTTTACTAAACCCTTTCAAGTTTTCTTTCCTGCTTTCTTTATGTTCTTTGAGGGTTCTGTCTGTCTTCAGTTTTCCTAAACCTTGTGTTTTCCTCCTTTCTCTTTTTGATTAAGAGACACAATTCCTTTTGTCTTCCAAAGTTCAAGAATCTTGCCAGCCTTATCTTTCATTTTCACAGGAACATGCTCGTCCTGAACTCAAATCAACTGTTCTTTTAAAGATTTCCACAAGACAGATGTGGATTTACCCTCAAACAGCTGCCCCCCAGTCTACATTCCCCAATTCCTACCTAATATTGTTGCAATTAGCTTTCCCCAGTTTCGTATTTTCACTCGAGGATTACTCTTATCCTTATCCACAAGGAACTTAAAAGTTACAGAATTATGATCACTGTGCCCAAAATGCTCCCCTACTGACATTTCAAAGATGTGGCTGGTCTCATTCCCCAGTACCTGGTCTAGATGGCCCTTTCCCTTGTTAGACTATTTAAATATTATTTCAAGAAACCATCCTGGATGCACCTAGCCAATTCCCCCGACCCAAACCCCTGGCACTAAGCGATTCCCAGTCAGTATAGGGGGAGTTAAAACCACCCATCACAACAACCATGTGATTTTCGTATTTTGCCATAATCTGCCCACATATCTCCATCACCCGTTGGCTGTTGTGAGGCCTGTACTACGACCCAATCAAAGTGATTGCACCCTTCACATTGAGGGAAGTGCAGATAAATGGAATTAATGTAATTTGGTGTTTGTTGGTTGGCATGGACATGTTCCTGTGCTGTGTAACTCTATGACTCTATTCCTGAGCTCTCCCGATATGGCTTCACTGGATGAGCCCTCCAAGGTATCCTACCCAAGTACAGCTGCGATATTCTCCCACAGCAGTAACACCTCTTTTATTTATACCCCTCACTATCTCATCTAAATCTAGATCTCATCTAATATCTAAATTCCAGAATGTTTAGCTGCCAGTCTTGTCCTTTTCTCAACTTGATCTGTTATATCTGTAATCTCATAGTTATATGTATGAATCCAATCTCTCTGTTCATTTGCCTGACTTGTCATACTCCTCTAAAACAAAGACCATTTCAGACTGCCCGTCCGACCGTATTCAGTAACTTCTCCTTGTCTGCGCTTCCCTTTACCTTACTCTCCATCGTCTCTAACTCCTCCTCAGTCACTTGATTTGATGATGTATTGCTCTGGTTCCCACTCCCCTGCCACACAATGTAAACCCTCCCAAGTGGCACTAGCCAACCTCCCATGCCAAAAGATGTTTAATGACTTGCTTGTATGGTCAAGGTCTGCAAATACATCTTTCTGTGTCACGTTCTCCAAGCTCACACCATGCACCATTGCATCACTTCCCCATCATTTGCCCCTGCATTTGCCGACCGACAGCCTTTGTCATCTGTGACTCTTCCTCATATTCACATCACTCTGTACAGTCTTAGCCCGCAGCTTGAAGATAACAACAGTGACTTTACCACAATCACTCACAGAGTGTTCCCTCTCTTACAGGTCAAGGTGTCCAATAATAAGTGACAGCATGACAGAGTCATCGGGGGACAGGCTCAACTGCATGTGCTAATCCCGATGGATGGTGCCATGTTGGAAATGTTTGGAACCGCTGTATCAGCAATGCAGTTGAAGCTATCGAGGATGACAGAACCTTGCTGCTGACTCCACTTCGCACAGCCTACCTCACCCTCACCCTCCAATAAGACCGAACAAGGCAGTCGGTTGATGATGTAATCATACACACGCGGTTCCCTTACTTTCCCTCACCCCAATGCTGCCCTTTCCTTTTGGCTACTAAAGAACTGCCACCTCTTCAGAGAGGCTGAGGATTCAGAGAAGAATAAACTGATAAAGAAAATTCTAATTTGCTCTGACACTCCCAATCACTGTGTCAAGGACTGTGTCTTCATGATCACAGGATCATGGTAAATACAGCAGAAGACTAAGTATTGGAATCCCTAATCCAGTGAGGTATGGAGACCACTTCCAAAGAATTTGGAATACTTAGCCAAGCGAGAAGTCAGTGAGTATGGTATGCACCAAATTAGTGAACTGTAGCAGCTAAGTTAACCTAAACCAAACTAAATTACTAAATAGCTTGTCCAGCTGAAAATTGCAACATGAATGTCCACACCAACATTGTAACGGAAAAAACTATGAAAGCTGTGTGGGCCCAATTTCAGGTTGTGGAAAGTGTGTTTTGTGAACAAGGCAGGGATTAAAAACCTGAAAAGTCGAGATTTGTCAGGAAGCCAACACCAACTGTCCATTTTCCATATTTAACTGGGGCACATTGGACTCAGTGTGAGCAGTCCTCTTGTGAAAGATAAGCTGCTAATGTCAATATGTTGATCATTTAGAGTAATGGTCACACGACTTATGAAATTTAACTATAGGTGCACAGGTTTCCCATCTTTCCTGGAACCAACTGGTGAAAGTAGGTCAAAAACACATCTGCCATGGAGGGTGCTGAAGATATGAAGCTGTTCTGGGGAAAATCACCAGTCTCAGGGCATGGTACAGTAAAGGGCGCAATTGTCCCTATTGTGAACATGTTTGGGAGGTTTGGGGTTGAATAAGTTCCCTTAAATAGAAAAACAAATCCCTTTGCCGCTTGGTAACATACATTGTTCTGTCCTTCTGTCTGTCTGTCAATCCACGTCGTCCCTGATCCTCCGGGTGCCCCCCCCATAGCTGGTAAGTGTTGAACGGGTATGACAATGTGGCAACGCTGACATGTTGCCATTGCACTGATCATATATGAATTGTCTGTGGTCACATTCAAGCACACCTGCTCACTGCAGGTTCAGGAACCCTTATCGGGTCTATGTTAACTAGACCTGTATCTAACTTTGTTTCTGCCCATGCTCTGGGGATGGAGGCGCAGATGGCTCCGAATCCCCCCCCCCCCTCCACCTCCACTTTTTGAGGTTCCAGTCCCTACTGGTGACTGTAGCCACTTTAATAGTTTCAAGGTGACTTGTAATTTTCCCAATCTCAGTCTTCCGATCATCCTGCCTGGGCCAAATCAATTTCCCTTTTGCACAATCGATTAGAACATTACATTCTCTCATGAGATCATTGCCCATTATGGTGCCCTCATTATTTTGGCATATGGAGAATTTCATGGGATATATAGTTTATTTCTACGAGGGTAGTTTTGCTAAGGTAAGCTGGTGTTTTATTCCCTCCTACCCCAGTGAAGTGAATTGTTTTATTTGTGTGGGGTAAGGGTAGGTTTGTGACGGACAGCAGCTGCTCCGTGTCTAATAGCATTTCACATTTCCTTCCTCCTATTACTGCATAATTCTCCCCTCTGTCTTACCTTCACGAATGGTTGTCAGGTCTGCTGACCTCGGGACTCCCTTGGTTCCACAGTGTTCTGGATGGTGTTTGGGGTGCCCCACGCACACTGCTTCTATGTGTCCTATTCTGCTTCAATGGCTGCAATATTTTACATCGTTCCCTGCTCTAACTCTTGTATTCTGTCCTCCAGCTCTTTAACTTGTTCCCGGTCCTTTCTCCACCTACTCGTGGAGGCACTCACTTGTTCAATGAGGCCTGTGAATTGGTACTAACATTACCCCTATCTTTTTAGTTTTATTCTGTTTCTGTTTACCTACCCACGCTCTCTGCTATGCTAATGTCTGGGATGGATCCCAACCACTTTTCTTCATTTGCTCTTGTCAACCTTGTCTGTCTGCCTTGTATTTCTCAATAAGGGAACCTGCAATATCTCCCTTAAACTTTTGATCTGCCATTTGGCAGATTGTGTACTCCCGGGTACCACCAACAGTAAAGCGTTCCTAACCACTGGGGACTTCTCTACACCTTGGCCAATAATACTGTCCCAGCACCATCCGTATGCCTGTAGCAGCCTTCTATCAAGGTGTGCTCTCTACTAGTGGGACTTCTGTACCCTCCTGCCCACCATTACTAGTCGGTACCTACCGGTCCGTTAGGAATGCTGGCTCAATAGGGTGTGCTCCCTACCGGGACTCCTCCACACTCCCGGCCACCTCTACTGTTCCAACACCTCCCGATAGCCCCAGAAACCTACTTCTCGCCTGGTGTGCTGTCTACCGGTGGGGCTCTTTACCCTCCCGGCCGCCGCCACTATTCAAGCTCTGTCATTCTACTATGAACTGACAGGGTATCACGGTTACTCACAGTGTCCATGCTCCCCACCTTGGTAACATGCGCTCTACTGAGGTTTGGCTGTTGGTCAGAGTGATCAACTCCTCCTCCTTACAACTTTGGACATTACGAGTACAAACAGCACCCAACTTTTAACTTAAACTCCAACTGGGCTCTGCGTTGTTCACCCCGACAGAGTCCAATGTTACCCGACTTTGCCACTTGTGCTTCACAACTTGTTGTGCCCTTGATGCCTCAATTCCCACTTCAAATCCCAACCTTCGCATGATTGTGGGTGTGGTGGGGGGGGGGGGGGGGGGGGGGAGGGGGGGGTGGTGGGGGGGGGATGTGGAGGAGGGAGGAGTAGATGGGGGGAGCTAACCCTCTTAACAACTGGTTTAGGGCAGGGCTTTTGAGACTCCCTTGTCCTCTGGCTGTTTCAGCACAAGCAGCAGGTTCTTACGACAGTTAATATAGTTAAACACTTACTCTCCACAGACATGCACTTACTTTTTTTAACTCCGTAGCAAGTCAGACATTACAATCGGTACACCTTTTAAACTGTGTCCTTAGCCTGATTCTGTCCATGACCCTTCAAGAATATTCTCTTTCTGGCACTGCAATATTCTCCATTATCAATAATGTCATCACTCCTCCTTCCTTCTCTTCCATATATTTCCACAACACCTTGTATCCAGAAATATTTAGAACCCAGTCCAGCCTTTTTGTGACTCAGATCTCTGCTTTGCTGTCTGATTATTCAAACATGCAGCTTGCCAACCTTACGTACAATGCCTTGCGCACTTATAAATACTGCAAATATGTAATGATAACACATCTGGCAGAGGGAAGTTGTCCAAAGCTGTTATTAAAGATACTACATCAGGGCATTTGGATAAGTTCAAGGCAATCAGGCAGAGCCAACATGGTTTTTCAAAGGGAATCATGCTTAACTACTCCATTGGAGTTCTTTGAAGATGTGCTGTAGCCAAAGTGGAACCAGTGGATTTATTGTACTTCGACTTCCAGAAAGCATTTACAGAGGTATTACGTCAAAGGTTATTGTGGAAAATAGAAGCTCATAGTATAGGTGGTGAAGGCCAGGTCACCTTTGACAAGGTACTGCGTGAAAGTGAGGACTGCAGATGCTGGAGTATCAGGGTCAAGAGTGTGACACTGGAAAAGCACAGCAGGTCAGGCAACATCCGAGGAGCAGAAGAATCAACGTTCTCGGCATAAGCCCTTCATCAGGAATGAGGCGGAACTTTTCCTGATGAAGGGCTAAAGTCTGAAAGGTCAATTCTCCTGCTCCTTGGATGTTGCCTGACCTGCTTTGACAAGATACTGTACAAGATAGTGCTAACTAAGGTAAGAACCATGATGTTAGAGGCAAGGTACTGGCATGGATAGAGGATCGACTGACTGGCAGAAGGCAGAGAGTGGGAATATCGGAGTCATTTTCAGGATTGCAGCCAGTGACTAGTGGAATTCTGGAGGGGTCACTGTTTGGACCACAACTATTCATGTAACACATTAATGATCTGGATGAAGGAACTGAGTGCATTGTTGCTACGTTTGCGAATGACACACAGATAGGTGGAGGGTCAGGCCATGTTGAGGAAGCAAGGAGGCTGAAGAAAGACTTGGACGGGCTAGGAGACTAGGCAAAGAAGTGGCAGATGGAACATAATGTGGGAAAGTGTGAGGTTATGCACTTTGAAAGAAAGAATAGAGGAGTAGATTTTTTTCTAAATGGGGAAAGGCTTTGCAAGTCTGAAGGACACAGGGACTTAGGAGTCCTAGTTCAGGATTCTCTTAAGATTAAGGTCCAGGTTCAATTAGCAGTTAGGAAGGTAAATCTGATATTAGTATTCATTTCAAGAAGGTTAGAATAAAAGAGCAGAGATTAGATAAATGTGAGGTGCTGCATTTTGGAGAGGCAAATCAGAGCAGGACTTATAAACACGATGGGAAGGTGCTGGGGAGTGTTGCTGAACAAAAAAACCTTGGAATGCAGGTTCAGAATTCCTAGAAAATGGAGTCACAGGTAGATAGGTTAGTGAAGAAAGCATTTGGTATGCTTTCCTTTATTGGTCAGAACATTGAGTATAGCAGCTAGAAGGTCATGTTGTGGCTGTACAGGACATTGGACTTTTGGATTATTGTGTGCAATTCTGGTCTCCCTACTATCAGAAGGATGTTGTGAAACTTGAAAGGGTTCAGAAAATATTTATAAGGATGTTACCAGGGTTGGAGGATATGAGCAATAGGGAGAGGGTGAATAGACTGGGGCTGTTCTTCCTGGAGCAGAGGAGGCTGAGGGGTGACCTTATAGAGGTCTATAAAATCATGAGGGGCATGGATAGGATAAATAGACAAAGTCTTTTCCTGAAGTGGGGAAGTCCAGAACTAGAGGGCACAGGTTTAGGGTGAGAGGGGAAAAATTTGAAAGGGGCCCAGGGGCAACTTCTTCATGCAGAGGTTGGTGCATGTATGGGATGAGCTGCCAGATGAAGTGATGAAGGCTGGTACAATTACAACATTTAAAAGGCATCTGGATGGGTATATGAATAGGAAAGGTCTAGTGAGAAATGGGCCAAGTGCTGGCAAATGGGATTAGATTATGTTAGGATATCTGGTCAGCATGGACAAATTGGACTAAAGGGTCTGTTTCTGCTGTAAATCTCTATGACTCTATGACTCTCTGTACTGCTGAGTCTGTATAAGGCATTTGGAATACTGTAAACAGCTTGGACTGTAAACTGTTCATCTTGGAGGGGGCTCCAGAGGAGATTTGCAAGAATAATCCTGGGAATGAAGGGCTTGTCATATGAGGAGCATTTGATGATTCTGTATTTGTACTCAATGAAGTTTTGAAGGATGAGGGGGTCTGTTATTGAAACTTACAGAATACTGAGAGGCCTGGATAGAGTGGATGAAAGAAGCTGTTTTCACTCGTAGGAGAGACTAGGACCAGCCGGCCCAACCTCAGAATGAAGGGACAATCCTTTCGAACTGAGGTGAGAAGAAATTTCTTCAGCCAGAGGGTGGTAAATCTGTGAAACTCAATGCCACAGAGAACTGTGGAAGTCCAAATTATTGAGTGTATTTAAGACAGAGATAGATAGGCACTTGATTAATAAGGTCATCAAGGGTTACAAGGAAAAGGCGGGAGAACGGGATTGAGAAACATATCAGACATAATCAAATAGTGCAATAGACATGATGGACCGAGTGGTCTAATTCTGCTCTTGTACATTACAGATGTGCCACAGGGGTCAGTGCTTGGGCCTCAAGACTTTACAATTTACTTAAATGATTTGGACGATGACACAAAGATAGGTAAGAAATTAAATTGTGAAGAGGGCATAAGGACCCTATAAAGGGATATATCTATATAAGTGAGTGGGAAAAGATTGAAAAATGGAGTACAATATGGAAAAGTGAGAAATTGTCCATTTGGGAAGAAGGAATGAAAAAGAAGTATATTATCCAAATTGTGAGAGAATGTAGAGTTCTGAGATACAGTGGGATCTGGTTGTCCTGGTGCATGAATCGTAGAAGGTTAGTATGTTGGTTCAACAAGTAATCAGCTAAGCTACTAGAATGTTATGGTTTATTGTGAGGGGAATTGAATGCAAGAATAGGGAGGTTATGCTTTAGTTATACATTATGCTTCAGAGCATTATTAAGGCCCATATCTGGAGAGGTGTGTACAATACTGGTCCCCATACTTACAGAAGAAAATGTTAATATATTGGAAGCAGTTCAGTGAAGGTTTCCTCAACTAATTCCTGAAATGAGCAGATTGCCTTATGAGGATAGGCTAGAGAGGCTAGGACTATATCACCAGGAGTTTAGAAGAGTCAGGGGAGGTTTAATTAAACACAAAACAAGTCCTGAGGGGACTTGTCCAGGTGGATGTCAAAAGGACATTTCCTCTTGTGGGAAAATCTAGCACTTGGGTCTTTTTTCAATAATATTTATTTACAGGATATGATGTCACTGGCTATACCAGTATTTATTATCCATCCCTAATTGCTCAGCTAAGATGTTATGGGTCTGAAGTTACATGTTGGCTAGACCAGGTAAGGATGGCAATTTCCTTCCCTTAAGGACATTAGTGAACCAGTTGGGTTTTCACCCAGTCAACAATGGTTTCACAGCCATCATTTCTCCATTCTCTCTTTCCCTAGTGTGCACTGTGTCCCTGCAAAGCCTATGAATCCACTGCCATACTTTTTTCCTGTAGCTCCAGACAACCCTTCATTGACAACCCTTTAGATCGAGTATTCATGTCCAATTAAGCTGAGCTTCAAGTGCCCTGCAGTTTGTTAGAAAGACACTGTCACTACTGTCCCTGTCTCCAATTTCTACTCTTGCATACTTAAGATTCCTAGTTGACAATCCAAATATCTTGCTTATTAGTCCCACCTATGTATGAATATTGGAGCTGTGTGGTCAACATGAGTCCTGTGATGGTGCATTTTCAGAGGAAGTGAGATCCTCTGATGAGTCATTGCTTTCCTGCACCACCTCCTATGAAATGCTTGAATATCCTGTGGGAGACTTGAATAGAACTGTCAAGGTAAAGTTTTAACTGATTTTTATGTGCGTGATCACATGTGACTTGCTGCTGACATCAAGTCAGAATCACTGAATATTGTATGCAATGTTGCTGTATGTTATTTAACTACAGTTGAGAATTTACCGATCTTCCTATCCCTAGTGGACAACCAAGATGACACCCTGCCTTCTGTTTTGATCTTCTCATGTGCAGCTACTAATTATCAGATTGCTGTAGGCTCTCACCTCATTTTCTCTGCCTCTCCCTGGTGTTCTTTCCTCTGTTCTCCTGTGTATCGGTGTAATAATATATTGAAATTATTGCTTAGCAATCCAGAGCTTGAATGTTACTGACAGACACGTTGCTGAAGCTTTTTGTCTTGCACTCACCAGGGCAGGGTGGCTCAGTGTTAGCACTGCTGCCTCACAGCACCAGGGACCCAGGTTCGGTTTCAGCCTTGGGCGACTGCCTATGTCGAGTTTGTATGTTCTCCCCGTGTCTGTATGAGCACCTTCTAAGTGCTCTGGTTTCCTCCCACAGTCCAAAGATGTGCAGGTTAGGCAGATTGTTCATGCTAAATTGCTCATAGTATCCTGGGATGTGCAGGTTAGGTGGATTAGTTGTGGAAAATGTGGGTTACAGGGGTAGGGTGGTCTGTGTGAGATGCTCTTTGTGGTGTAACCTCGTTGGGTTGAATAGTCTGCCTCCACCCTAGGGATTCTAGAAAAAGAATGGCAAATTTCAACCATGCACATCAGGCTGGAGATGAGGGTGCTGCTTGACTGACATTTCCTGCCCTGATTAAATCAATAAACTGTGAGCAATTATGTACATATACCCCTCCCCTGCTTCTTCAAGCATTTCCCTTTCAAAGGCCGGGGAGAGATATATCAGTAGAGAACTGTATCTCTGTTACAATTCTCTGCATTGCATCTGGTTGTTATTTATAGAAATGATTTGGATGAGGATATAGGAGGCATGGTTAGTATGTTTGTAGATGACTCCAAAATTGGTGGTGTAGTGGACAGTGAAGAAGGTTATCTAAGATTACAAAGAGATCTTGATCAATTGGGTTAATGGGCTGAGGAGTGGCAGATCAAGTTTAATTTGGCTATATGTGACGTTTCGCATTTTGATAAAACAAACAAGGATAGGATTTACTCAATTAATGATTGGGCCCTGGTTAATGTTGTAGATCAGAGGGACCTAGGGGCTCAGGTGCATAATCTTTGAAATTTGCATCACAGGTAGGTAGGGTTGTTAAAAAAGGCATTTAGCATACTTGCCCTCATTACTCCAACCTTTGAGCATAGGAGTTGGGATATCATGTTGAGGTTTACAGAATGTTGGGAGGCCTCTTCGGAGTACTGTGTTCAGCTCTGCTCACCCTCTTATTATTAAATTGGCAAGGAGAGTTTGAGTTATAAGTAGAGGCTGGATAGGTTAGGACTTTTTTCACTGGAGCGTAGGAGGTTGAGGGGTGTCCTTACAGCTGCTTATAAAATCATGAGGGGTATGGAGAAGTTGAATAGTGAAGTTCAAAACTGAGCAAAGTGGGCATATTTTTAAGGTGAGAGGAAAAAGATTTTAAAAGGTCATGAGGGACAACTTTTTTACACAGAGAGTGATTAGTGTGTGGAACGAACTTCCAGAGGGAGTGATGGATGCAGGTACAATTACAATGTTTAAAAGAATCTTGGATAAGTATGTGAATAGGAAAGGTTTGGAGGGATATGGGCCAAGCGAAGGCCGGTGGGACTAGATTAAAAATTGTCCAGCATCTCCCTCCTCATCTCCTCACCAGTCATGTGGATTTTTCTTCATTTTCCTCCTCAATCCCATTACAACTCCCTCTCCTTCACTGTTCCAATATCTTCTTCCTACTCAACTGTCCCTTCTTTCCACCTTCCATTTGGACTTACCATCCCTATATCCTCCTCACTTGTTGCTTAGCTCTCATATATCTATTCTTCATCCACTCTGCCCAACGTTTGGGAGATGACAGAACACCTTTTATCCTCAATCTGTTTGTCCACCTTGCTTTCTCAGTCTTCGTGTCACCTCCTCCAGAGGAGTCAATGTTAAACACAAGTGAATGTAGAATGATGATGGACAATAGTAGAAGGTGAGGACTGCAGATATTGGAGATCACAGTCAAAGAGTGTGGTGCTGGAAAAGCACAGCAGGTCAGGCAGCAGCCGAGGAACAGGAGAACCGAAGATGAAAGGCTTATTCCCAAAACGTCAATTCTCCTGCTCCTTGGATGTTGCCTGACCTGCTGTGCTTTTCCAGCACCACACTTTTTGACTCTGATGATGGACACTGTCTACTACTCTCTCCATCCCTTGCTCCCCATTCCCTGTTTTATAAGTGTAAGCAATTCAAATCTGTTTTATAGGTGAAAAAAGTACCATTGATGAAACATAGAAAAAATAATTAGATGGTTACAAACATTTGGGAGAAAATTCAATGAACATTAACATGAAGAAAATATCTTTTTGTTCTCATATGTGCTGTTTTACATTCTCTTGATCCTAAAGTTTCTCTCACCTCAACAAATTAATCACTCTATCAATGTTGTGCTGTATTTTGATTCTTTCCAACGGCTCTGCTCAAATAGAATTCCTACATTGCGGAACCAGGCTGTTTGGCCCATCACCTTCACACCAACCCAAAGAGCATCCCAACCCATTCCTGTAACCCTGCATTTCCATGGCTAATCCACCAAGCCTGCACACTATGGGCAATATACCATGGCCAATCCACCTAACCTGCACATCTTTGGAATATGGCAGGAAGCCAGAGCACTTAAGAGGAAACCCATGCAGGCAAAGGAGCATGTGCAAACTCCACACAGACAATCACCCAGGGAGGAATTGAACCCAGGTCCCTAACACTGTGAGGTAACGGTGCTCACCGCTGAACCACCGTGCCACCCAAGATTGGCAATAGATTTCAACACAAATCTAAAGAATAAAAGTTTTTAAAGTGGCAGCTGCTGAGTGGATTTTTAAAAGTGTACGTAAGGAATGAGTCGATTTTTTTTCAATTCATGTTTTGTTACAATTCTCCTGCAACACGCATGAGGCTTTATGTTTGAATTCACTGGAACTGTATCGGTGCAATCAGAGGTTTCTCATACACCTAGCAGCTGTTTGTGTGTAAGCTGCACACTCTTCCTGGCATTGTTTGCTTTCTTTTCCCTTCTGAGTTTTCCATTCATGTTTCTGTTTAATTCAAGGGAGCATGTGCCTATGTATGTGTGCATGTGTGTGGGTGGGCTTTGAAAGTATCCTGTTCATCAAACCACTGAGCTGAAGAGAGAGAAAGGGAGAGAGCTTGAAACGTGGTGGGGGGGGGGGGGGGGGGGGGGGTGTGGGGGGAGAAGAGAGAGTAAGAGAGAGAGAGAGAAAAAAAACCTTCACAATTTAATCAGGGATGTGGGCGTGAAGACAGCAGCTGCTCCGAGACACTTGTCGATGAATCGTGATATCCGGAACATTCTTCCACCAACCTTGATTAGCATCTTAGCTCACTAAGCAGAAACAGGATCCTTTGTCTTCTCTGGTTCGGGAGATATAACAGAGAGCAGCGTAAGGTTTACTTCTGACGCACTCCATCTCCCCTCCCCTTCCCCCCACCCCCTCCCCAATGCCAATGACCACCACTTGCTAAAAAGAATATTCTGCACTTGAAGCCACAGGTGCTCAAAGGAAGGTAGACAGTCCTCAGACTGACAGAGTTCATTCACATGCATTGCCTGTGATTAACCTTGCGATGTAAACAGCAGGTCGGCTGACCAATTTCTTCAAATGGTA
Source organism: Chiloscyllium punctatum (assembly GCF_047496795.1). NCBI lineage: Eukaryota > Metazoa > Chordata > Chondrichthyes > Orectolobiformes > Hemiscylliidae > Chiloscyllium > Chiloscyllium punctatum. The sequence continues at coordinate 37,773,162 of NC_092760.1, read as the reverse complement.
AATATCCATTTCTTTGATGTACTTTTCCAATGTGTTACTGTAGTTGCAGTGGAGCATGCAGATGCCTGCAAGAAATATCTTCTCAAAGCCGTCATACAGTGCATGCTTAACCCTTAGAGCCAAGACCTATGTAAAGCCTTTAATATGGTTATGTATTATTGCTTCTTAGGGTATAACATTGGCAGCACTGTATAAGCCTTCAGACTTTTGTTTTAATTGGACATATTGACTTGATATTTACTGAGTCTGGTACAAAAATGAATATAATGTAGACATGCTCCTGCGTTAGAGATTTCTGAATATGCTGTCATAATAAGTCAACACTGATATGATTTGGTGACGGTCGGGTTTATATTTTATTTATCAGTAGGTGAATGTCAGGCACAGTGGCTTAATGACAGTTTCTGAATATGCTATGGTCTGTCTGCTTTTTTATGTTGGAGTAGGCTGTCTGAACAATTTTCAAAATGTGACTGGAAATCTAAAGTCTGCTTGCCAAACAAAAGATCAGTTTTTCACTTTTTATTGTGGTTTATGACATGAAGTCACTCATTCTTATAAGGGTGGTTTTCAGTAGATCTTCAGCAAAAGGGTTCTGATAACCATCCTACCCCTACTGAAAGCCTTTGCTGGACTTGGCAAAAGGTAGTGAACCAGTTATGCATAAGGTGATGAGCATGTATTTAGTCAGGGACTTTAACCTTTTATTAAAAAGCACTTATGTGAATTGAGTGTGCATTTATCATTTTAAGAATGCTGACCATTATTAGTTTAGGCTGGCAACATGCGTCTGTGTAAAGTTCCTTCATTTGCCATTTTAATGGAAACAATGTAACATCAACAGTAAGTCATGGAACAGCTGTATAGAAATATCCCAGGATGTAATCTCAACTCGCTTAGATTTTACTAATCAGCACTGTGACAGGATCCTATCCAATATTGCCATGTACACTGCAGGATTTCTTATAGAGAAAATGTAAGAATAAATATGACAATATCAAGCATTAACTTATATTATAAGAAGGAATCAGGCTGCAACTTGTCATTGGACAGGTTTTAGAGTTTAGGAAGCTTCAATCACCCTCCAGTCACCCTCCAGGCTACTGGGTGAATCTCAGGTTGAGACTAGATTTATGTCTGCAATCATTCAACATGCTGAACGTACCAAACCACATCATTGTTCGGGTAATAAACTGGATAGGAATTTATTCAAATTGTGGAAATCCTCTGGTTGAGTAAGTGTCAGATCAGCAAACACATGTACATACTTTGTTTCTGACTGTATAAGGTGATATATTCCTGTTTTTAAAAAAATATGATTTCAGTGTCATTTCTGGAGGGAAAGATAATAGGTGAAAACTGCAGGCATATGGTAGCAAAAACAAATTACAAAATTAACCTGCAGGGTACTGGATGTTTGAAGCAAAATGTTGGAATCGCTCAGTAGGTCAGGCACTATTTGAGGACAAAACATAAATGTTAGATTTTATATGTGGTCGTTCACTAGGTGAGGAGAATGCTATAGAAAGATAACAATTAAGAAGAAATAAACTAAAAGGAAGAAGGAGGAAGAAAAAGCACATGTCAGAGAAGAAATAGAGCAGGCCAAGGGTTAAATGATCATTTATTGTTACCTCAGACAAAGATTTGTGGAAATCATAGAGACATGGGGGAGTCCAGAACTAGAGGGCGTAGGTTTAGGGTGAGAGGGGAAATATATAAATGATGCCTAAGGGGTAACTTTTTCACGCAGAGGGTGGTACGTAAATGGAATGAGCTGCCAGAGGAATTGGTGGAGGATGGTACAATTGCAATATTTAAAAGGTATCTGGATGGGTATAAGAATAGGAAGGATTTGGAGGGATATGGGCTGGGTGCTGGCAGGTGGGACTCGATTGGGTTGATATATCTGGTCGGCATGAATGGGTTGGACTGAAGGGTCTGTTTCGGTGATGTACATCTCTATAACTCTAGGACATGATGTAAATAGCATTTATTTTGCTTATTTGTGATCCCTACAGACCTTCTGCAGAAGTTACAAAAAGATTGGAAGAAGATTGGTGAAAATGCAATCTTTTGACTGGAAAACAGGATATGGTTAACTGGCTGAAGTCATAAGATGAACTGTAGAGGTATAATGAGAGAACATATTACCAATTATGGATATATATGGTTCAGTAAGGTTTTCTTAAGGGAAAATCATGTCTAAATAAGTTGCTGGAGATTTTTGAAGAGTTAACAGAAGGTAGACGAGGGTAATGCTGTCAATATGATGTACATGGACTTCCAGAAGATGTTTGATATAATGCTGCAAAAAGGGCTTGTGGCCAAACATAGATCGAAGAGAAGAGAAGAGAAAGTGGTGACTTGAATAGAAAAAAAATGGCTGAATAGTAGGAAATGGAAAATAGTGGTCAATGCATACTTTATGAGCTGGTGAAGTTCCATATGGGGTCAGTATTGGGTCACTTACTTTTCTTGATACATATTAATGATCTCGATCTTGGTGTGCAGGCAACAATTTCAAAGTTTATGGAAGATAAAAAACTTGGAAGCATTGTGAACTGTGTAAAGGACATGGACAAGGTAGTGTTTGGGCAGATGAGTGGTAGATGCCAGTCAATGTGGAGGAGTATGAGTTGATACATTTCAGTTGAAAGAATGTGGAGAGACAGTATAAAACAGTATTGTAAAGGGTGTGCATGGGCAGAGGGACATGGATGTGGATGTGCATCAGTGGCTAGTGGTGGCAGGATAAATGGAGAGAGCAGTTAATAAAAAATAAGGTAAGCCAGACTTTATTAAAATGGGAATAGAATACAAGAGACCGTGATTATGATGAAGTGGTTAGGGTCTGGAATGCATTGCCTAAAACTGAGTGGAGCTAAGTTCAATCAAGACATTCCAAAGGACAATGTATAAAGAGAAATGATGTGCAGGGTTACACATAAAAAAAAGGAGAATGTTACAAAGTCATAAAATTCATTCTGAGAGTTGGTGCAGATGCTATGGGTTGAATCTTCTCCCTCTGCACTGTAACAATTCTGTGATTCTGTGAATCAGCATCAATATGGTCAGTAGAAATGGCAGCATGAACATTTGGGAAAGTAGAACAAATTCTAGCAGCCCAGAATCCTTTGGGAAGAGGCCTTTCCATTAATGAGCATAGCGACACACCAGGGCCATGATAGCTACAAATATCTCCAAATGCAATTGGGTTCAACACTTACAAACATATTAATGTTACATCAAATGCATATTAACTCTTCTTAGATCAGTCCGGTCTGTCATGTTCAGGTACACTATCTCCATAAAACTGCAAGCTTACTTCCCTCCAAGAGCTCATCCAATTTTCTTTTGTTATCACTGATCATCTCCGCTTCTATCACTTTTATAGGCAGAGTCCAGATCATTACCACTCACTGCACAAAAAAAGGCTTTCCTCAGTATCCCTCCTGCATCTCTGCATTTGTCCATAAGCTTAAGTCCGAGACAATTCCGGGCAGTTTCTCTTTGCTTATCCTTTGTCAGTTTCAACATTTCCTCTAACTTTGACTCAATCTCCTTTGCTCCAAGGGGAACAACCTTCAGCTTCTTTAACCTCAGCTCAAAGCTAATCCCTCATTCTGGTTAATCTCCTCTGCACTCTTCCAACAGCCTTCACATCCCATGTTAAGGTGTTATGATCCAACTTGGGTACAATACTCAAGTTATGGCCTAACCAGAGCTTTATAAGAGTTTAGCATTCGTTTTACTTAATATCTTTATGAATGAAGCCAAATACCCCATTTCCTTCAGCAATTACTCTCTTAACACCTTGCATCTACAAAAATCAATGCACATGAACTCTCAAATCCGCTGTTCCTGCTCATTTTTAAAAACAATACCATTCAATTTATGTTCTTGCCTCTCCCTCACTCTTCCGCCAAAAGGCTTCACATCATATACCTTTACTTTAAATGCCATTTGTTAAATATGCACCCATTATGATCCTCTCTATAGCCTTCTGCATTCAAATATTCAACGCGTTTATACGGACTTAGACAGCAGAAGTCCTAGCAGTGCCTTTTGGGGACCAAATACCAACTTCCAATCTGAAAAAAAAACAACCTTTAGTACAACTCTGTTCCTATTGGTGTTTTGTTAGATTCTTCTTCCACAGATAATAAGTACCCATTAAACATTCTAGCCTTGCCCTTGAAGCATATATTGTTTAAAATGTGTTTTTTGTTTAAAATTGGACTTGATGGCACCTCGTAATACTTGGTTTTTATTTAATACTAGTGGAAAATGTTTATATTTCCTTTTATGTTGACTGCCACTCTATTCTCTTTGCCAGTCTTATTTTCCCCTTTACTTTCTCCACTTCATTTATAGTAATTTGGCCGGGTTCTGGTTCGCACAATTCACCTCGCACACTTCATACATTCCACTTTTTGTTCCTTCACAATCACTATTTCCAATCTCATCCAAGGAACATTTGCTTGGTTCCTCTGCCTTTTTCACCTTTGTCGGCATGTACTTTACCTATGACACACCTACCCCGTAAGGACCATTGTTTGTTCTGTTCCCGCTTTTCCTGTCAGCCACTGTTTCCATTTTATTCTGGACCCTCTTAACCCTTTGAAAAACCAGCCCTCTTCCAGTTTAGAAATGTTGCTATAAATTGTTCCTTAATCTTTCCACTTACTAAACTAAGCCTTTTGATGGATGATAATGACCTTCCCACAGATGGACCACTTTGATCATCTTATTCCTATAGCGGTCCTGTATGGTGTTCTGCAGGAAAACTCGAGTAATGTGATCTTGCCTTTCTTACTTCTCAAATCTAATTGATTTGGTTAGAGTTGAGAATGAATTGAGTCCTTATTTCCTCAAGGACACTATTTTAACAAATACAACGTTGTCCATATACACTATGGCCACCCCAAATCCTTCTTCCCATTTCTCTGCATTTTCAGACATTTTGTTCAGAATAGAATAGCATATTCTCTATTGTCACGTGCACTTCAATTCAGAACTACAGGAGTACAGTGTAAAGCTTACAATATCAGCTCTCATGGCACCATTTTAGGTACAAAGTACCTTGTAACAACTCTTAGTTGCAAAAAGAGGAAGAAAAAGAAAATAAGTTGCTGTGATGATGCTGCTCCTTTAACAAGGTTTTGAAATGTTTTGACGGGGTCTGGCCTGGTCCATAACAGTTGCAGTACCTAATAGTGCTTCATAGTATATGTTACAAATAAGACAGAGCCAAAAGGATAAATATTACAGTCAGAGAAACAAATTAGAGATAAACATTAAATGGCAGTAGATAAGCACAGGGGATTCCACATGTGATATTGCAAACTGCAGAACAGCTGCACCAGAACCCAGTCCAACAACCTTTACCCACTCCACATGATGTCCCAGCTCACTTCACTCTGGCTCTCAGCCACTCTGCACTGCTCCAGGCCTCCAGCCCACTCCTCACTTCTCCAGGCCTCCAGCCCACTCCACACTGCTCCAGGCCTCCAGCCCACTCCTCACTTCTCCAGGCCACCAGCCCGCTCCACACTGCTCCAGGCCTCCAGCCCACTCCACACTGCTCCAGGCCTCCAGCTCACTCCACACTGCTCCAGGCCTCCAGCCAACTCCACACTGCTCCAGGCCTCCAGCTCACTCCACACTGCTCCAGGCTTCCAGCCCACTCCACACTGCTCCAGGCCTCCAGCCCACTCCTCACTCCTCCAGGCCTACAGCCCACTCCACACTGCTCCAGGCCTCCAGCCCACTCCCTACTTCTCTAGTCCTCCAGCCCACTCCACACTGCTCCAGGCCCCCAGCCCACTCCACACTGCTCCAGCCTCCAGCCCGCTCCTCACTTCTCCGGGCCTACAGCCCACTCCACACTGCTCCAGGCCTCCAGCCCACTCCACACCGCTCCAGACCTCCAGCCCACTCCTCACTTCTCCAGGCCTACAGCCCGCTCCACACTTCTCCAGGCCTCCAGCCCGCTCCACACTGCTCCAGGCCTCCAGCTTACTCCACACTGCTCCAGGCCTCCAGCCCACTCCACACTGCTCCAGGCCTCCAGCTCACTCCACACTGCTCCAGGCTTCCAACCCACTCCACACTGCTCCAGGCTTCCAGCCCACTCCACACTGCTCCAGGCCTCCAGCCCACTCCACACTGCTCCAGGCCTCCAGCTCACTCCACACTGCTCCAGGCCTCCAGCCCACTCCACACTGCTCCAGGCTTCCAGCCCACTCCACACTGCTCCAGGCCTACAGCCCACTCCAAACTGCTCCAGGCCTACAGCCCACTCCAAACTGCTCCAGGCCTCCAGCCCACTCCAAACTGCTCCAGGCCTCCAGCCCACTCCAAACTGCTCCAGGCCTCCAGCCCACTCCAAACTGCTCCAGGCCTCCAGCCCACTCCAAACTGCTCCAGGCCTCCAGCCCACTCCACACTGCTCCAGGCCTCCAGCCCACTCCACACTGCTCCAGGCCTCCAGCCCACTCCAAACTGCTCCAGGCCTCCAGCCCACTCCAAACTGCTCCAGGCCTCCAGCCCACTCCACACTGCTCCAGGCCTCTAGCCCACTCCAAACTGCTCCAGGCCTCCAGCCCACTCCTCACTTCTCCAGGCCTATAGCCCACTCCACACTGCTCCAGGCCTCCAGGCCACTCCACACCGCTCCAGACCTCCAGCCCACTCCTCACTTCTCCAGGCCTACAGCCCACTCCACACTTCTCCAGGCCTCCAGCCCGCTCCACACTGCTCCAGGCCTCCAGCTTACTCCACACTGCTCCAGGCCTCCAGCCCACTCCACACTGCTCCAGGCCTCCAGCTCACTCCACACTGCTCCAGGCTTCCAACCCACTCCACACTGCTCCAGGCTTCCAGCCCACTCCACACTGCTCCAGGCCTCCAGCCCACTCCACACTGCTCCAGGCCTCCAGCTCACTCCACACTGCTCCAGGCCTCCAGCCCACTCCACACTGCTCCAGGCTTCCAGCCCACTCCACACTGCTCCAGGCCTACAGCCCACTCCAAACTGCTCCAGGCCTCCAGCCCACTCCAAACTGCTCCAGGCCTCCAGCCCACTCCAAACTGCTCCAGGCCTCCAGCCCACTCCACACTGCTCCAGGCCTCCAGCCCACTCCACACTGCTCCAGGCCTCCAGCCCACTCCACACTGCTCCAGGCCTCCAGCCCACTCCTCACTTCTCCAGGCCTCCAGCCCACTCCAAACTGCTCCAGGCCTCCAGCCCACTCCTCACTTCTCCAGGCCACCAGCCCGCTCCACACTGCTCCAGGCCTCCAGCCCACTCCACACTGCTCCAGGCCTCCAGCTCACTCCACACTGCTCCAGGCCTCCAGCCAACTCCACACTGCTCCAGGCCTCCAGCTCACTCCACACTGCTCCAGGCCTCCAGCCCACTCCAAACTGCTCCAGGCCTCCAGCCCACTCCAAACTGCTCCAGGCCTCCAGCCCACTCCTCACTTCTCCAGGCCTCCAGCTCACTCCACACTGCTCCAGGCCTCCAGCCCACTCCACACTGCTCCAGGCTTCCAGCCCACTCCACACTGCTCCAGGCCTACAGCCCACTCCAAACTGCTCCAGGCCTCCAGCCCACTCCAAACTGCTCCAGGCCTCCAGCCCACTCCAAACTGCTCCAGGCCTCCAGCCCACTCCAAACTGCTCCAGGCCTCCAGCCCACTCCAAACTGCTCCAGGCCTCCAGCCCACTCCACACTGCTCCAGGCCTCCAGCCCACTCCTCACTTCTCCAGGCCTCCAGCCCACTCCAAACTGCTCCAGGCCTCCAGCCCACTCCAAACTGCTCCAGGCCTCCAGCCCACTCCAAACTGCTCCAGGCCTCCAGCCCACTCCAAACTGCTCCAGGCCTCCAGCCCACTCCACACTGCTCCAGGCCTCTAGCCCACTCCAAACTGCTCCAGGCCTCCAGCCCACTCCTCACTTCTCCAGGCCTATAGCCCACTCCACACTGCTGCAGTACTCCAGCCCGCTCCACACTGCTCCAGGCTTCCAGCCCACTCGTCACTTCTCCAGGCCTATAGCCCACTCCACACTGCTGCAGGCCTCCAGCTCACTCCACACTGCTCCAGGCCTCCAGCCCGCTCCTCGCTCCTCCAGGCCTCCAGCCCACTCCTCACTCCTCCAGGCCTACAGCCCACTCCACACTGCTCCAGGCCTCCAGCCCACTCCACACTGCTCCAGGCCCCCAGCCCACTCCACACTGCTCCAGCCTCCAGCCCGCTCCTCACTTCTCCGGGCCTACAGCCCACTCCACACTTCTCCAGGCCTACAGCCCACTCCACACTGCTCCAGACCTCCAGCACACTCCACACTGCTCCAGACCTCCAGCCTGCTGCACACTGCTCCAGGCCTCCAGCACACTCCACACTGCTCCAGGCCTCCAGCCCGCTCCACACTGCTCCAGGCCTCAAGCCCATTCTACACTGCTCCAGGCCTACAGCCCACTCCACACTTCTCCAGGCCTCCAGCCAACTCCACACTGTTCCAGGGCTCCAGCCCACTTCACACTGCTCCAGTCCACTCCACACTGCTCCAGGCATCCAGCCCACTTCACACTGCTCCAGGCCTCCAGCCCACTCCACACTGCTCCAGGGCTCCAGCCCACTCCACATCACTCCAGGCCTCCAGCCCACTCCACACTGCTCCAGGGCTCCAGCCCACTCCACACTGCTCCAGGGCTCCAGCCCACTCCATACTGCTCCAGGACTCCAGCCCACTCCACACTGCTCCAGCCTCCAGCCCGCTCCTCACTTCTCCGGGCCTACAGCCCACTCCACACTGCTCCAGACCTCCAGCACACTCCACACTGCTCCAGGCCTCCAGCCCACTCCACACTGCTCCAGGCCTCCAGCCCGCTCCACACTGCTCCAGGCCTCCAGCCCGCTCCACACTGCTCCAGGCCCCCAGCCCACTCCACACTGCTCCAGGCCTCAAGCCCATTCTACACTGCTCCAGGCCTCCAGCCCACTCCACACTGCTCCAGGCCTCCAGCCTGCTCCACACTGCTCCAGGCCCCCAGCCCGCTCCACACTGCTCCAGGCCTCCAGCCCGCTCCACACTGCTCCAGGCCTCCAGCCCGCTCCACACTGCTCCAGGCCTCCAGCCCACTCCACACTGCTCCAGGCCTCCAGCCCACTCCACACTGCTCCAGGCCTCCAGCCCGCTCCACACTGCTCCAGGCCTCCAGCCCGCTCCACACTGCTCCAGGCCTCCAGCCCGCTCCACACTGCTCCAGGCCTCCAGCCCGCTCCACACTGCTCCAGGCCTCCAGCCCGCTCCACACTGCTCCAGGCCTACAGCCCACTCCACACTGCTGCAGGCTTACAGCCCACCCCACACTGCTCCAGGCCTCCAGCCCACTCTGCACCACTCCAGGCCTTCAGCCTGCTCCACACCAGCTCTCAGCTGTTCTATGGTTAGTTCTCTTATCTGAATAAAAATGTCAAAGTCTTCGAAAAAAAGAGAAGAAAAGGCAGTGCGGAAAAGCAGAATGATTGACGGGCCCCTGGATGAGCAGCCTGAGCCCTGTCCACTCCACTGCCGCCATCTTGCTTCTAAGATAGCACGGGAACATTTCTTTGAATAGTAAACAACAGATCTCATTTCATTATTGTCATGGCATCATATTCTAGCAGGTCTATTTGTGATTGCAACTCACCAACCTTATTCTCGACTTTGTGCACATACATTCATACATTCCTAACTTATCATTGCAGTCCTCATAGTCTATGATGTCTTCAAGAGTTTTCTGTCCAACTTTTGAGAGATACAAAAATTCATTATATTATACTATCTTCAGTGCTGTAGGAGCTGTTTACAATTACAGTGCAAATTACTTAGAATTATTGTTTGTTTTGGATAGCTGTCTTTTCATAAGCGATTTTGCACATCAACACTGGTTTCCAGATCCGAAGAATGAAGAGTAATAATTGATAACTAGCCTCTGTGTCAAGCTAAGAACATTCTCCTTCATACGTAGTTCTGAGGAAGTGTCATCGGACCTGAAATGTTAACTCTTATTTCTCTTCACAGGTGCTGCCAGACCTGCTGAGCTTTTCCAGCAATTTCTGCTTTTGTTTCTGATTTACAACATCCACAGTTTTTTAGCTTTTTGTTCCTGTTTTATACGTTCCCTCAGGGACCAGAGAAGGTCTAGCTGACACCCTGAATAGCACAGAATCTCTGACCTTTCTGCTGAATTCTTGCCAGAGGTGAGAGGGACAGATGAAAGATTTGTAATGGATTATCTTAAATTTACTAAACAGCTCTGTTACTATGCATTGCATCAACTGCAACGATCATTTAAGCAACAGAAATGCAGTCATCAAAAGAATTTATAATGCATTTTTCTGGAAGCTATGTATTGACCTGCAGGAGAACATTCTTATGGTCAGTATCAACCTGCACTGCACAGCAATGAAAAGTTCCTTTTGTTGAAATGAAATTGATTCTGGTGAAAAGCCCTGATGGTCATATGAAAACAATCCTTAGCACTTTAATAACCATCTGCTGAAACTTCCGTGCCATCTTCAATTACCGCTTCTCATCCACTTGGGATTGGGAAATAACAAATCTCACCAAGTAAACATTGCATTATTGATGTGGGAATGGATTGCAGACTGGCTGATCTGGTCCTTTGCAGCAACCTTGAAAAATCCTGCTGCATTGGATGCCAATGTGTTATGTCTTTGACAACAATAAGAAACTCTGTACTAATCCTTTATCAGGACACTGCGCATGACACAATTCTTTCAGTAGGGAACTGGCAGCACTGAAGACCAATCTTGTCCTATTTGGTCAGGTAAGCGTTGAGTAGCCTGTGTATTCACGTTTCGCAAGTGGGTTATATTTCTCCTGCGAAGCAGCAATTATTTTTTATTTTAGTGGTATATTGTGGCCAAAGGAAACCATATTCTCCTCTATTCTGTCATGTTTAAATTCTGTTTCTTTTAAAAATGGACAACCTTGCTGAATTCACAAAATAGCAATGGATGCTCACATAATTATATTTCAAGAAGCTTCTGGACCCCTGCATTGTATCGACATTCCATCTTACGCTGACACATAGCAATGGAGATGCGTTGCCTACCTCCAGCCAGCTCCGGACAAAGAGAAAACATTAAAACCTATTATGTTAAAATGGGTGCTTATGCTTTTACAGTTACTCTTCATTTTGCACTGGAAATGCTGATGGGGGAAGTGAAGCTACACTCCAATTAGCATTGAGATGAGCCATCAGCATCTGACTGTTACATGACAGAAATTGAGCCTACTGAATTGCTAATGTACATAATTTTGGCATTTTAAGTCAGTTGTTATTTGACCTCCAGAAGGTCAGCAGGACTTCAGGCAGACTGCTCACACCCTCCATCTCAGTTTTCACATTTCTAGCTGCAAAGAAGTTGACACTTGGTCTGTAAGAAAGAAAACCACTATGTCCAGCTCTCGAACAGAAATGTTATTGGAACTGATTTATAAACCTTTGAGTCTATCAAACGTTGTCATTTCTAACCTGTCTACTCTCCTGTCCTGTCCGTAAGCCTCTGTACTTGTCTGTGTGAATGTGGTAGCAGAGTTTGTTCGGAATGCTTTGTCAGTAAACAGTACCTTTGCTTTCATTTTAAAGGTTTTGTTGTGGGTTTATTTAAAAATTTGGTTTCCAAACCCCAGGGTTTTCGGAACATCCTTTTCCCTAAAAAAAGGAAAGGAGTAAATCAAGCAACACCTTGTTGTTTTGGCCCAAGAGGGGAAAAGAAACTCCTTTTTGTCCATGACAGGTAGTTACTGAAATGTGTATGCAGAAAATGAGCTTCAGCAATTCAACGAAATACAGTAATAACTAGCCAGCATGTAGTTTTTATTGATGATGGGAATCGGGTGTAGGCTCATTACCATGTAAAATCGGGCAACTGTCACAGTTTTAGTTATGTACTGCCCCAGAAAGGCACCAAATTTCAATCATAAACTCTGAAATACAGTAAAAGAACTTCACAACAACCAACATATCATACAAGCCAGCTATAAGACATGCTTGTAGATGTTATAAAGTTTTCACAATTGCAGGATTGTTCATTGTGGAAGATTTTATTTACACTTTCTTTGTAATTCTCACTCATACAAGATGTATTTAAGATTCCTATAACACTGCAATAAGAAATATTCATAATTGCTGTTGCTATGCTATACTCATTATTACAGAACTTATTCATAGTTGCTTCATAATAGCTATTCACACGACAGGTTTCAGCATAATGTTCATTGTTCCCAGATTTTTTTAATATAGTATTTGTGTAATTCTCCCTGACAGGAATTGTTGCCAGTTACTACATTGCTTAAAGCTACTGAGACAAATTTTCTATCAGGCCAAATATCTTACTGAGCTTCAACTGCAGTATGTGCAGATTGGAAATTTGGGTCTCAATCTTAGAGCTACGATCTTTCTGTTCCTGATTTTGAAGATTGTTTTTGAGCGATAAATGTTTCTTAATTTGTCCGTGTATAATCATTCTTTATAAGCAAAACTATTGTCAATTAGACATTACGATTTCTGAATTTCGGTTAAAATGACACCCCCACTGGGAGCTAGTTTCCCCATTTAAGCAATATGTATTGTTTTCTCCAGGTTTAAAGGTGCTTGGGTTCGGCTGAAACATTTCCCTGTTAACCAACAATGAGTACATTTGGCCATGAAATGTTTTGAGACAATGTAAAAACAAGTTATTTTTTTCTCTTTCACAGCTGACTTGTTGAAACTTAAATTACAGTAATTTATCTGGCTGAATATCCTTTACCACCTGCGTTGAGTAGGTTACTCTTTTGTGAAGGCTCCATTTTTGGCCACTTTGGCTGCAGTAGGAAATTATATAACTCATCTGCAGTCCTGGTTGTTATTGTTACTGTTGATGCCCCAACTGTAACCAAGCCAAGCTCCCCTCCAAGCTTGTACCATCCTGACTTAGAACAATTCTTTCATTGTAGCTTGTTTAGAAGCTTGGAAGTCCCAACAGCACTGTGAATGTACCCACACTACAAGGTTAAAGGATCACGGTTAAAGATGGCAGCTCGCTACCACCTTCTCAAACTTAATTCGCGATGAACATCTGTGGTTGTAAACACTGGCGATGCTCACTTCCCATTAAAAGGGATGAGAGGTGAACATATACTACTTTGGTCTGTCAAATTATCTCAGGGGATAGTGCAAAATAACTCCTTCCATTGGTTGATAATTTAGAAGAAGTCTGATAGCCTTGTTCAGTTTTGTTTCATGGACACCTGGGCTACCTTTTACATTCTTGGGTGGATTTCAGTATCACAGGGTGCAATTTTAAAGGGGGCATTTATGGTACATGCAAGACCTTGAGAAGGTGGCATACTGGAGTGGATGCTGCTTGGTTTAAATTATCATATGTGTCAGAATCCTTCTTGAACCCATCAACATTGACAAGATGGTCAGCTAAAAGGCACAAAACATTTCAATTCAACTATAACTCAGTTCTCACAGCATCTGTCCAAGCAATGCAAATAAGTAGAAAGACTGAAGTGCATCAAGGCAATTGGGTTGGGGAAGTCTCGAAGAGCATGCAATCAAAATAACATTTTAAAAGTCCCTGCCTGGGTCTACTCTAGGGTATGACTGCCTCTTAGCAACTTTGATAAGATGGATGCTCCTCCACTTGGATCTCAGGCTAAAGTTGCACCTAGCAATGATGTAAAGAAGAGCCTTCCAGTTCAGGTCAGATTACTTGCAAGGAAGAGGAGGCTAATATTCAAACCCAACAGAACTCAGTAAGATCAATGTGGAGAAATAATTTTACTATTGTTAACTGGTTGCTGGTCATGTTTCTGAAGACTAGGGTGATAAAACCAGGGCACAGTTGCACTGCACTGGTACATCCTCTCTCGGCGTAGACAGTTCTGCTGTGTATGCCAATAGCACAGTGCTCAACTACATCTTAGTGTCATGTCAGTTGAACTGAATTGGCTAGATCAGTAATGGTTAGGACATCAAGAACAGGTCAAACTACTGCATAATAGCATAGTGACAGGACGTATTACAATAGAATATAATAGTATATGATACTGCAAGGTTTGTGAAGGTTTGTAGCTCAGGTTGAGGTTTAGGGTGTAGGTTTGCTTGCTGAGCTGTAGGTTTGATATCCAGACGTTTCATTACCTGGCTAGGTAACATCATCAGTGGCGACCTCCAAGTGAAGCGAAGCTGTTGTCTCCTGCTTTCTATTTATATCTTTCTCCTGGATGGGGTTCCTGGGGTTTGTGGTGATGTCATTTCCTGTTTGTTTTCTGAGGGGTTGATAAATGGCATCTAGATCTATGTGTTTGTTTATGGCGTTGTGGTTGGAGTACCAGGCCTCTAGGAATATCTCTGGCATGTCTTTGCTTAGCTTGTCCCAGGATAGATGTGTTGTCCCAGTCGAAATCTATCAACCTAGCCAGGTAATGAAACGTCTGGATATCAAACCTACAGCTCAGTGATCAAACCTACACCCTAGTATATGATACTGTTATGGATAGTTACTTTTAGGAGATTTCTTACCATACTCAAGTATACATTTGGTCTACATTTCTGAGTATGTACAATTACTGACATCTGCATATTTGACTAAAGATGGTATTGTACAAACAATATTTGTCTTCTACTTATCTGATGATCGCAGATACTGTTTTTCTGTTATCTCACATTACGCCCTAGTCATGTTCATTGCCATTGTTATTGTAAACACTGCCCACTGGACCAGCAACACCTCAATTTTAAAAACCTCGCCCATGTTTTCAAATTACTCCATGGTCCTATCCCTCTGTATGCTTCTCCAGAACTATAACCAACAACAGCATTAATTTGCATTTATATAGGGCCTTTAGTGTAATCTCAAGATGCTTCAAATGAACGTTCTAAAGCAAAATTTGACACCAGGCTGCATAAGGCAATATTAGGGTAAGTATTGAAAGTTTGGTTCAAGAGTTAAGTTTTATGGTGTATCATATAAAGTAAAGAGATAGAGAGGAGACGTTTATGGAGGGAGGGATTCCTGGACTTTGAAGAAGAAGGGAAAGTTGAAGATCTCTTGCACATTCCTGATTTTAATCACTCCAATATTAGTGCCTTCAACTGTCAAGGGCTGTGTAATTCCCAACTTAAACCTCATTGCCTCTACCTCCTTCAATGCATTCCTCGAAACTTATTTGTCCTAATATCTTCTCATATGGCTCAATGTCAAATTTTGCCTTTGTGGAATGCTTTGAGATGTTGCAAAAAAATACAGTATAAAATCAGATTATTGTTTGTTTAAGATTACCAGCAATGATGAGGAATCTAACCACAGCTCATTTTTTTTTTGCAATGACTACCTCAGCACTATTGTGGCAAATTGAAATCCCTAACACTGCTCTTGCTAAGATAAGAACAATCTAGTCTCCCTATTGCTCAATTACATGCTACCTTAACCAACTAAGACATAGTCGTGAGGGGTGGGGGTCTGGGTAGGGGGAGCAGACATGCTAACAGGAAAATAATTGATGTTTAAGCTATCAAGTTGGGTGTTGTGCTGAGAGGAACTTTTTTTTTCTGCTTTTAAGATTATTCAGAATTCAAATAAACACTTGATTTTGCTTTCCTGTGTCTCAAACCAGCAAAAAGTAATTAAATTTCAGTTGATAATGATAATCCTGCCTTCATTTTGACAAAACATTCTATGTGACCTTGTGTTTGTCCAAACAAACCCTTATGTTTTGTTGTGCTATGTGTGGTGCAAGATGGTTTGGTGAAGCTTGCAGGGTGATTAGCAGAGCACATCTGAATTTTTTTTA
The DNA here is from genome assembly GCF_047496795.1 of Chiloscyllium punctatum. NCBI lineage: Eukaryota > Metazoa > Chordata > Chondrichthyes > Orectolobiformes > Hemiscylliidae > Chiloscyllium > Chiloscyllium punctatum. Next base: position 37,757,294 of record NC_092760.1, on the reverse strand, counting down.
TCAGAAGCCTGTGCTGCATTTTAAAGGTTATATTGTGCAAACAAAGCTATGTTGGGCTACAGTTCTGATGTTAAGCTCTGCTGGGATTCACTGCAAGCCCTTGGAGTGCTTCAGTAAGTGTGATGCATTGTGGACATGAGGTGTAGGTTGGGATGGCATAATAAGGTTGTACAGGACATTGGTGCAGTCTCTTCTTTGTCCAGTTCTGGTCACCCTGTTACAGAAAGCACTTGATTAAATTGGAGAGGGTTCAGAAAAGATTTGCCAGAATCTTGTTGGGAATGGAGGGTTTGAGTTATAGGGAGAGACCGGAAGTTTTTTCACTGGAGTGTAGGAGGTTGAGGGGTGACCTTATAAAGGTTTTTAAAATCACAAGGAGCATAGATAAGGAGAATAGTAGGTGTCTTTTCACTAGGGTGGGGGATTTAAGGACTCAGGGACATATTTTTAAAGTGAGGGGAGAAAGATTTTAAAAAGACATGCGGGACACATGTTTTTTGCACAGAGAAAGGTTCATGTATGGAATGAACTTCCAGAGGAAGTGCTGGATGTGCATGCAGTTACAATATTTAAAAGACATTTGGAGAAGTGTGTGAATAGGAAATGTTTGGAAAGATATGGACCGTATGCAGGCATGTATGACTAGTTTAGTTTGGGATTATGATTGGCAAGGACTGGTTGGATTTAAGGGTCTGTTTCCATGCTGTATGACTCTATGACATTGAGGGGACAGCAGAGACAAACAGCGGGGCTGAAAGTAACCCCACCTGCCAATAGAAACAGGGTGACTGCAGTTAAAATTGGCTACTCACCCATTCTCAATATAACCTTTCCCCAATGTCTCTCATACCAACCTGCTAGGTTCTACAAACAGATGGAACTTCTGTCAAAAGCACATAGGATCCTCAGAACTTGGTGTCAAATTATTATTATACATGTCATGTCAAAAGGATTCTGACATTTTAATCACTGCTGGCCCAATTACTATTCTGTTTTGGGCAATTTTCAAGGGAAAATTCTGTTTAAGGATGCAGCACATATGTCAAGAGGCACACAGTGACTAATGGGCTTCAGCAACGTGCAAATTGTGCATCCTGCCTTCAGTGGCATATTAACAACATCTCAACATATGACAGTAAATATGCAGAAAAGATAGAATTTGTCAAGTGCTTGAGAAGTCTATCTTGTTTTATCCAAGTTCAATTCCATGGTTTTCCAACAAAGTATTTTTGAAGAGACCAAGCTGCTGAAAGCACGCACTGTTTTATACTTCCATGTTTCACTAAAGTACCTGCAAATTTGCTCTTAGGTAGTGACATTTCTTGAGGAGACAGTGAGTGTGTAACTGATGATGGATGTCAATGCCTTTTATCATGATAATTTGTGAGAGCAGTTGTATCATTTACATCACTTAAAGTAATGTATAATTTATTCTTTCACAATTGTGTTGCGGTTCAAACCCTAAGGTCTTGAAAATATATAATTTGACTATTAACATCTGCCAGCATATTCATATGAAATTTTGTTGTCCATCTCTTAAATGTAATCAAAGCCATAGGCCTAAGTTACATGATTAGGAACATTTTCTTTTCTATTTGATTTTTATTTACTTGCAGCTGATTTCATCTGACGTTTTGACTCAAACTGAAGAAAGGGCAGTTCAGCGTTCTCACACTGTCAGTGGAGAGCTTGTGACTGAGACTAAGAGGTACCCTGTTATAACCTTCTCTCTGACCTGTTCTCTCTTCTGACACAGTGGCTTACCTGGATTTGTGAAAGTCATCCAAAAAAGCACAAAGCAGAGTCAACTTACTTGGTACATCTTCACTGCTCTGTGTCACTATGGTAAGGATGCAGAATGTGGGTGTTTCTGGATGTCAGTGTATTCCATAACAAGCACGTCTGCGATGTCTGTGACTCAAGGAGTATAGGAAGAGTTTAAAGGGATATAGGCCAAATGCTGGCAAATGGGACTGAGTAAATTTAGGATATCTGGTCAGCATGGACTGGTTGGAAGGAAAGGTCTGTTTCCATGCTGTACATCTGTCTGACTCTGAGTGTCAGTGTGTTAGAGACTGAGCTATAATATCTGTAGGGGAGGGGGAAAGTTGCCTTTGATCGAGACATCAAGGAGCCCTAGTAAAACTGGAATCAATGGGAATCAGGAGAAAAACTGTCCCCAGTTGGAATCATACCTGGCACATTCAAAGGTGGTTGTGATTGTTGGAGATCAGTCATCTCAGCTCCAGGACATCTCAGTGGGAGTTTTTCAGAGTAGTGTCCTAGGCCCAATCATCTTCAGCTACTTCATCAATGACCTTCCCTCCATCTTAAGGTCAGAAATGGATACATTTGCTGATGATTTCACAATTTTCAGTACCATTCATGACTCTTCAGTTATTGAAGCAGTCCATGTTTAAATGGACAATATCTTGCCTTGGTCCTGACAAGAGGCAAGTAATATTCACACCACACAAATGGCAGGCAAATGACCATCTCCAAAAAGACATAATCTAACCACTACCCCTTGATTATCAGGGACAACACCATCACTGGATCCTCCACTGACAACATCCTGAAAGTTACCATTGACCAGAAACTCAACTGGGCTGAGCATATAAGTACAATGGCTTCAAGGGCAGGTCAAGGCTAGGAATACTGCTGTGAGTAACTCACCTCCTGAGCCCCCCAAAGCCGGTCCATCATCTACAAGGATAAAGTCAGGAATGTGATAGAATACACCCCACTTGCCTGGAAGAGTGCAGCTCCAACAGCACTCAAGAAACTTGACACCATCTAGTACAGAGCAGCCCACTTGATTGGCACCACATCTATAGACATCCACTCCCTTCACCACCAACTCTCAGTAGCAGCAGTGTGCACTATCTACAAGATGCACTGCAGAAATTCATCAAAGAACTTAAACAGCATGACACAGGTGGCATGGTGGCTCAGTGGTTAGCTGAGTGCTGGGGACCTGGGTTCGATTCCATTTTGAGCGACTGTCTATGTGGAGCTTGCACATTCCCCCCATATCTGTGTGGGTTTCCTTCAGGTGCTCTGGTTTCCACCCACAGTTCAATGGTGTGCAGGTCAGGTGAATTGGCCATCTTAAATTGCCCATAGTGTTTCGGGATGTGTAGGTTAGGTGAACTAGTCAGAGGTAAATGTTGAGTGATAGGGTAGGCAAATGGGTCTGGGTGGGTTACTCTTCGGAAGGTTGGTGTGGAGTTGTAGGGCCAAATGGCCTGTTTCCACACTGTAGGGATTCTATGATTAGCACCTTCCAAACTCAGAACCACTTCCATCTTGAAAGACTAGGGCAGTAGATACGTGGGAACACCATCACCTGCAAGTTTCTCTCCCAGCCACTCAAAATCCTGACCTGGAAATATAACCATAATTTCTTCACTGTTGTTGTGTCAAAATCATGGAATTCTCTCCCTAAGGGCATTGAGGGTCAACCCAGAGCAGCAGTTCAAGAAGCAACTCATCTTCACAAGGGCAACTAGGGACAGGCAATAAATGCTGACAAGCCAGCATTATCCACATTCCATGAGTAAATTTTAAAAAGCCTCCAGTATTAAGGCTGTCCTTGATCTACAGCACCTAGACCTCCCCTGCAAAAATTATCCTCCCTGACTTGCCTAAGGCTCGCTTACATCATGATAAGCTTTCGAGCTTTCTGTTTGTGCTAAACAGTACAGCAAGACAGAACTAATATAAGCTGGGTATGTCTGGCTGTGCAGGCAAAGTGCAAAATGATTGGCGAGCTAATAGGCATCAGAGGATAGGGATAAATAGGTCGGCTTTGGGCTAAAAAGCTTCAACAGGCGCAGTATTACAGGGATCAGCGATGGGTCCTGAACTAATTACAGTTCATATCAATGATTTGGATGAGGGGACTGAATGTGTGGTGGCTAAATGTGCTAATAATGCTCACATAATCGGGAAACTATGAGGGGCAGAAATTTGACAGACATGGGTAAATGTGAACCTGTCCGTTTTGCTGAACTCAATAGTACAGATACATTTGGGTGTGCTGGCATATGAATCGCATAAAGTCATATCCAGTTACAACAAGTGATAATGAAGGCAAATGGAATGTTCTCGTTTATTGAAAGGTGAATCCAATACCAAGGTAGAAAAGTTTTGGCCTTATTTGAAAAATGAAATCACAATTGTCTTAGAATCGGTTCAGAGAAGTTTGAGACAACTAATTCCGGGGATGAAGGCTGAACAAGTTAGTCCGATACCCATTGGAGTTGAGCAGAATGAGAGTTGATCTAATTGAACCATATTAATTCTTGGGGGGATTAGACAAGATGGATATTTCCCCTTGTGGGGCTGATGCAAGTAGACTGAGGGTGAGTTTCCAAATTGATTATTGTTTGAAATGACTTACTCCAAATAATCCATCTCCTAGGTGAGGAGAGATGGACTGGCTAACTTGATTATTCACCCACTCGATTGATTACAAGATTGATTCAAAAAGGATCCCCTCTTTTCTCAATACCTTTCTCTCAGATATAGATGAACATATGTTTGAAAAGGAGTCAATTTAACCAGTCTACCTTGAATTAACAAGAAGAATGAGGTTATTAATTACTAAATGAGACTTCACACTGGACTTGGCCAGACAGTCACTGAATTTACATCCGCAGAAGTCTTTCTTTAGATGTCATCATTTTCACAGAAAATATATTTTGGCTCTAAAATTTCAAAACCAGTATAGAAATACTTCAGAGTTCTGATCCATCTGTGTAAGCCTAGGATGAATGAAATAAGATTGATTCCTGCTTCATTACAGAAGAGACACACGCACAAACACACACCACACACACACACACCCCCCACACATACATGCACCCACACCCACACACATACATGCACGCACACACACACACCCATACACAACACACACACCCCCACACACATACCACACCATACACACCCCCACACACACCACACACACACACACCCACACACACAACACACACACACACAACACACACACAAACAACCCCCCACCCCAACACACACACACACACCCACACATGTGGAGGTGGTCAAATTAAGAATATAAGAACAGGAGTAGGCCATTCAGCCCCTCAAGCCTGCTCCAACATTCAATAAGATCATGGCTAATCTTTGGCCATACTCCATATGCCTTGCTTGGCATCATAAGACTTGATATCCTTGTATAATAAAAATAGTCTTCCTCAGATTTAAATTTACCAATTGAATTAACATCAACTGCCATTTGAGGAAGAGAGTTCCAAAGCTCCACTACCCTTTGTGTGTAGAAGTTTTTTCCAACATGTCTTCAGAATGGCCTGACCCTAATTCTTAGGCTATGCCCCAGTTCTAGAATCTTCAACCAGTGGAAATAGTTTATCTTTATCTACCCGTCTTTCCCTGTTAATATCCTGAAGATGTCAATTAGATTGCCCCTTAACCTTCTAAATTCTACAGAATGAAGGCTCATTTGTCTCATCTCTCCTAAAAACATAACCCTGAAGTCTGGGTATTATCCTTGTAAACCTGTGTTGAAATCTATCTTGGCCAAAACATTCTTCGAAAAGTGTGGTGCCCAGAACTGACCACAGTTCAGGTCGTTCTGCTATAATGCACATTTTGGTTGTGCGAATTCGCTGTAATGCAATTGATGAATTGTGGACACTATTTCTAAAGCACAAACTTTTAAAACATGTGTTGGCTGTAATGTGATTACATTGGCAATACTTTAAGTGCTGCTTCTAAAGCATGATGTTTCCATAACACATGGTTGCTCAAGAAAGCAACCATTGTATTAGAGAAGAACTACCTGTACTCTAAAGAGTCATAGTCATCAAGGCTGGATTTGAACCCAGGTCTAACTCAGATTTTATATAACTGCAGCATAATATCTGCATTTCTGTACTCCAGCCCTTTAGATATGAACACTAGCATTCATTCATCCTCTTGACTATTTCCTTCACCTTTTTATGTCATTTTAAAGAGCTAGGTACCTAAACCCCAAAATTGGGTCAGCCTCTGGTAGCAAACAAGATAACCTCATCCTTTACCCTAGTCTTGAGGGTGTTCCTTTCAGGATATCCTGACTGTAGTTATTAGGGTCTGATGATGGTGTTTTAACTCCCCCGTGACTTCAGGCGATACACTGAAGACTTCAGCTGGATCCTGCCCAGGTTACTCATGATTTCCTGGGATATTTTGGACAGGAACTTAGAATTCTGATCCAACTGGACCTCGCTAGGGATACCATACTGGGTAAAGAATTGAATCACTGTCTTGGCAGAAGTGGTTGTCAGAGGAGCAGCTTTTGGAAAATGGGAAGCCACATCCATGATGTCAAGGATATACTACTATTCCCCTTGTTGATTTGATCTGGGATCCCACACAGTACACCAACACCTTGCTGAATGGTTTCTCAAAGGCTGGTGGGGACCTTATATATTCAGGTCTTGGTGTTTTCCACAACCTGGCAGGTATTCCAGATTTTGTAGAACCTGACTCCAAACTCGTGGAGCTGTGGCCATTAAAAATGGTATTGCATATACCAGCATGCATCAGCAAGCAAAATCTCATGAGCTAGGCACCATACTTCCCTATAGTACCTTGATGGTACTACTACTTGATATGTCTCTGTGCAGGTCTGTGAGGGGAATCTTGATTTCCTCATCAGCACCTCAATTTTAATGTGGCATTGGCTTCTGCCTCAAATTCAGTGAGGAGAATCTGAGCTAATTTTTTTTAACCGTCAGCATGTTGGGCAGCTTTCCTCCTTTGGGTCTTCTTGACTCCCGAAATATAACCAGATCAGAGGGTTTTCAGTTTGCAGTACCAGCTCACTCTCTAATGGCTGAGCTTGCCTAGCCGTAAACCACATGATCACACAGCCAGGGAAAATATCAGCCACTTTCTCCTGTATCTGTTTGGTCTCCCTGCCCTCAACAGGCTTCATGAAGACCACTGGGGATGTTATTACTTCTGATTCTGCCAAGTAATGGCAAGTCTGATCCTGTCTATAAACAGTAGGAATGTTTCCCACAGTCACTAGTCCTACCACCAAGACAGATTCCAGATGCACCCAAGAAAAAAAGAGAGGCATGTACCCTCTTCCATCCTTTTTACCGACACCTTGGCACCCCATGCCTTTACCCAGCAGCAGGTTTTGTCTGGCTCCAGCATCAATCAGTACTACTATCTGCTTGTTCACCTCACCCTGCGGAAATGTGGCCATCCTTTCTTTGGATACTAAGTCCCAGTAACAATTAGGAATTTAATCTAAGCAGTACACCAGGGAATGTCTTTCCAGGCTTTTGCAGTGCAGTCAGAGACTTTGCCTGGTCTGTTATGTTCTCTGATTGATTCTCATTCTTTGCAAAGAACATATCTCTCCTGACAAACCCCAAATGTTTTTCATTTAGCCTCCAGCAATTGGCCCAGGCATGCCTCTTCCTCTCAGCCATTGAAACACAGGATTCTTTGCCTCACCTTTCACCACAACACCACCCTTTATTTCCTCATGAAAGCTGCCAGCAATCCCTCCCCCAATTTGGTGTCTAGTTTTCTGTCATCCTCTCCAAAGCAATTCTTTCTAGTTGATTGGAGAAGACAAGGGAAAGGTTTCATCTGGAAACCACCATTCAGTCTGAGCTAAGGGTGTCTTCATGGAACACAGTAGGATTCTTGCTCCTTCGCTCAGATTGTGTGAATTCAAACTCCTATTCCTGCTATTTTTTCATGAACCTCTCTTTCTTCCTCCTTGACCTTTCCTCCCTTTCCCATTTGTCTCTTTTCTGTTCCTGTCTTTGTCTTTCCTTTACTTTTTTTGAAATTCCAATTTCATCTGCTACAATTTAAACTCTGCCTCCAATACATCATTTTGATCATCCTTAAATTCCACCTGAGAACCACTGACCACACTTCCAAAATTTGAAGTTCCTGTCTGTGGAGGAACATTTTGAGGAACACACACACACACACACACACACACAGTTGCAGTCACTTTTAAACACCTGTTTTTGTATATTCCTAGAGGATAGAATAGCCATGTCTAACAGAGATGGCTTTCCACTGAGATAAGAAACTCTCAAACCCTTGTTATCTCTTCTTGATAAGCCTCTCTCTATTTGACGTCTCCCTGACATTTTTCAGATGCAACATTTCATGGACTTCAGGACTTTGTCAGAGAGTCACTGAATTTACATCCATTGGTTATTTTCCCCATTTCATAGCAGTCCTCTTTAAAACAATTCCACATATTTTGGACTGAAATTAAAAGAAAATATTTGAGAAAACTTTGAGGTCCTGATCCATTGTCATAACAGGGGCTTAAAACTAATAGACACTTTCTGAGAATATGAGGACCACCCCCTCCCCCACCCCAAACCCCCTCCATCGCACAAGCCAGAAATTAGATTTTCTTTCTCTCAAAGTGTCATTTGAAAATCTGATGGTAAAAGAGGCTGGGTCTTTAAATTTATTCAAGGCCGAGTTTGATAGATGTTTTGATAAACAAGGTCAGGAGCTGCAGACTGCAAGTAGAACTGAGACTTCAACCAGATCACTCATAGTCGTATGGAATGATGGGACAGGCTTGAAGGGCCATATGGCCCAATCCTAGTCCTGTTTCTTTGTTCCTACATCCTGTGCCACTTCCGCTGGAACTCTTGCCAAGTCCTCCATGCAGGTGATTCTTGAGTTCATTACTTTAATCACATACTGACATACTTATAATGTCAATTAGCTCATTTGTGAGCCAAATTCCATTTGCAAAAAATAAACTCTAATTTCTCTAGACAGGCATTACAATCAGGTCTTGGATTCTGTGAATAAATCTGATTTCTGTAAGATACATTTTCCTCAACAATTGTACATTTCATATTGAATGTTTTGACAATTGCGATATTTGAAGGTCCACAATAGCAGATTGGCTGTAATTGGCTGCTGGTTTTCTGTTCTTCCAAGTAAAATGGCATTCTCATTGCTGTGTGTCTTACCATTTTATTAACACATTGTTAATTACAGTGAACAGAAGGCACTTCTTTTGAGTTTTCAAATTAAAGAGGTAAAGACAATCCTTGAGCATGGTATGTTCTTCCAAATTAATATCCATCTCTCCCATAATTCTGTTTGAAAATCTCCAATCAATTTTTCACCCTGATGCACCAAGCCTCTGATCCTCTTAGCCATTCTATTGCTCTGATGAATTCAACTAGTCTGTTTTCCTCAAACATGTATATTTCTCTCTCAGCTTTACGAGACAGCCGCTCACATGATTCCAAACAAACCCATCCAATTGCAGCCAAAGCATTTTCAGAATGACTTACACTTCACTCTGCATTGTTAACTCCAGAGTCCCACAAGGGCCTAGTCTCTTCATTACCCTCAACTTTTCCTCATACATAGTGTATGGTTTGGCAACATCATCCAATGATATAGAATAATCTTTGATCTATATGCTGAGGGCATACAGTTCACAACCTGTCCTGATCCCTCCACTTGCTCTGCATAGATGCTGCAATGGAATGCGTAGATACTGGTGGCTCATCACTATGGAAGCTCAGACTGCTTTTATGCAAGCTGTCAACATGGCTGCATGGGGGATAGAAGGTGTCACAGCAAACTGGCAAATTATTCTCCAAAAAGCAATACTCAACTTCACCATCATTAAGGATAGGGATGCTCATGGAATTCCTTCTCCCATTCGTTGTTTAACTATCCCTTACTATAGAAGGCTGAAGTGTCAGGATTGCAGAATTTTGACTTGATTTTAGATTGTAGCAATACAGCAAATATCTTGTGTTGTTTAGGATGCATTTACTCACGTGTTACATTTTCACTTTTGGGCATGTCTGAAATTGCATTCTTCGCTGCTAATTTATCCAGGATTGATCTTCAGGCTTGATAGTCATGGTATTGCGAGGGATATACTAGATCAAGAGATGGCGTTATGTTGAATATAAGTTTGCACACACCTCATGAGTATCCACTTTTGTGTCACTAGATCAGTTCTGAATCTATCCCATTCAACAATACACGAGTATCATGGAACATACTGGAGGAAGTCCACAATGTGAAGAGAGGACTTTGTCTCCAGAAATTTGTATTGGTTATAATTATTAGTATTTTCATAGTTTAGTGCATTTTCATCAATGAATCCCTCTCTATCAACATCCTGATGCTCAATAGCAGCAGTGTGTACTATCTACAAGATACACTTGGGAAATTTAGCAAAGATCCTTTCTAAACCCACAACCACTTCCATTTAGAAGGACAAGGGCAGCAGATATATGGCAACACCACCACCTGCATATTAACCTCCAAGCCATTTTCCATCTGACATATCACTGTTCCTTCACTATCACTGGGTCAAAATCCAGGAATTCCCTCCCTAAGGGCATTGTGGGTCAACCCACAGTACATAGACAACAGTGGTTCAAGAAGGCAGCCCACCATCACCTTCACAAAGGCAACTGTAGATAGGCAATAAATGCTAGCCAGCCAGTGACATCCACATCCCATGAGAGAACAAAGTTAATCTGCCCTGGAATGACCATATAAACACATTGGCTACAAGAGCAGGTCAGAGGCAAGGAATCCTGCCCTGAGTAACTTTACTTTTTGACTCCACAAAACCTGTCCACCATCCACAAGAGGCAAGTTGGGAGTGTGATGGAATACTTCCCATTTGCCTGAATGGGTGCAACTCCAAAACACTTGAGAAGCTTGACAGCATCCAGGACAAAGCAGCGAACTTGATACTCACCTCATCCATAAACATTCACTTCCTCCACCACCAGTGATCAGGAGCAGCAGCATGCACCAGCTATAAGATGCGCTGCAGAAATTCACCTGAAATAGCTTCCTTGGTTGGCCATGATTCGTTTATCTCACCTTAGAATTTTTCCTCCTTTCTGGGATGTATTTACTGGCTGAGTGGAGAAAATCATTCTTCATTCTTCTTCTTACATTGTTGGGTACTCCTACAGATGCTGAGCCCACACTGGCCTGGTCTCTGCAGTGTCCAGGTAAATTTCACGCACTATTCAGCTCACCTTCAAAATGCAGGGCTTGAGTAGGTTCACAACAGCATTTTAAAGATGACAGTACTGCCCGGGATCCTGGCAGGAATAAGACTCTGGATATAGCAATGAGGAGAATCAGGTTAGCATCAGGTAAGAGTGGTATCATAAGGGTTGTAGTAATCAATAAGAAACATTTGGAATGATAGTACGAGAAATCTCGCTTGGCTTGTGAGGAGAAATTCTTCGTAAACTCAATGAGAATGTCACTGACACTTTGGTAAGATTCAGCCCCAGGCCTTAACTTATTGTTTTTATTCTTCATGTTCTACTTTATAAAATCTATGGACTTGATAGTTGAAGACAGTACCGAGAGAATGCTGTATAATTGTCAGTGTGTCTGCCTAAACATATGTGTATGAATGATTTCATAGCTATAGTGAATGAAGAGCAGACAGCACTCTTGGTGTTCTGGCTAACATTTCTCATTTGCTGCTTGTGTGATCACACTGTGTACAAATTAATCACCACATTTGCCAGCAGAGCAACAGTGATTGTACTTCAAAAGAGTCTGCGAGGTCAATGTGAATCTGCAAGAAAAGTGAAAATTGGAAACAAAATTAATTAAGTTTTCCAATTGAGAGTGAGAACAGTGCCCAATATAATCCTCAATGCACCTTGACTATTTTTGACTCTTTTCTTTCCTCTCTTGCCAATCTCTGACTCTTCACTTCTCTAACTTCTCTGCCGATTGGCTATCAACTAATATTCATTATGAGCCCAGTGACTCTGACAGCTAGGTTGATGGTATTTCCCCACATGATACACCGATTAGGAATCTTCTCCATTCCACCAGTTCCTCCATCTTTGTCACATCTGTCCCACAACAGTGCGTCTGAGATTTCCTTTCTTGTCCTCAATGGAAAATGATGTTTCCCATCCCCACCCACCTTTCATTCTGTTTGGCAGGGCTCCTGACTATGTTGGCCACATTTTCTACACTTTTGCTCTTAGCCTTTCTCAGCTGCCAAAACTGTTGAATAAGCTAACAGCACTGGAAGAGTTAATGCAGAAGACTGCATTAAACCCCTCCTAATCTGGTGACATCATAAGGACTTCTGTGCATAAAGAAAGAATAGCTCAGATTCTCAAAAGAGACGAACTTACCACCGACATCGCCCAGTAGTCTCAGTAGCAATGGTCTGAATCTAATGTTTTAGTTGGTTTGGTGTGAGTTGTGTTGAGTTTTTTTTTGCCGGCATCTTTGCTGTTAGGTCTAGTGAGATTTCTCATTGTATTTGACCAAATTTGCCTCATTAACTATGAAGGGCTTTTGCCCGAAATGTCAATTTTCCAGCTCCTCAGATGCTGCCTGACCTGCTGTGCTTTTCCAGCACCACACATTTGACTCTAATCTCCAGCATCTGCAGTCCTCACTTTTGCCTCATTAACTACGTACCCTGGTCCTATGGCATCCCTCTTGTCGAATTCTAGCCCCCAAGTCACAACACCGTTTCCAAATAACTTGCCTCTCACCAGCAACCCATGCACCGGGCCATTTTTAAAAGTCTGTTGTACACCCGGACAAGCACAGTTAATCTGGAGCTGCCCTGTGTATTTCCTAACATTTGCCTCAGGCAGCGCAGACAGGGAGATAATACACGTAATGACCTGGAGGTCCTGGTGGACAGGTTGGTGAAGGCATGCAATGTCCTCTTTCTCCAGGACCAGCAGCAAAGGCCTCATCAGTCCGTGCCTGGTCAGAGGTTGGCATCCTGGTCAGTGCTGTCTCAACCAACTGGAGGAATGTCCAGAAGTGTAGGACAGAAGGTCCACTCTATCATTACAGGTATCTCTTATCTCTGATTGACTGTGTCTATGCATGCTGGAAAAGCACAGCTGGTCAGGCGGCATTCAAGGAGCAGGAGAGTCGACGTTTCAGACATAAGCCCTTCATCATGAATGACTGGATGAAGGCCATATGCCCAAAACATCAATTCTCCTGCTCTTCAGATGCTGCTTGACCGGCTGTGCTTTTCCAGCACCACACTCTTCGACTCTGATCTCCAGCATTGGCAGTCTTCCCTTTCTCCTGACTGTGTCCATGCTCCTGGACTGATATCAGAGGCTGCCCTTGACTTATTATGCAGGCCCCCCCTGCCAAAAGGCTGTTTCCCTTGACTTACTTGAGGATGACTGACAAACATGTTAGGCTTCCATGCCTTTGTTCCTGTGTGAAATGACGAGACAATACAGCAGTACCCATGATCCTAGTATTGCAAACTGAAGGGGTGAAGTGCAAAAAGACAAGACAAGACAATGCATGGGATGCATTTGGGCATCTAGATAGGTCCAGAGGTTGTGAGTGCAATGACAAAGAGCAAAATGCATAGAGATGCAGCCTGGCCTAGTCCATGAGCTGGGTGTGCATCCCTGAGTACACAGTCTCCAAGGTACCACGTTGAAGTACAGAAGCATCCTGTAAGTAGAATAGAGATGCATGAAGAGGGTTTTTAGAGGTTGGCACATGTTGGATGCCAATGTTCAAGAATTCAGGATGTGAGTTGCTAGTGCCCATGGAGCATATCCTGAGATGTTGGTGTCTGGTATCCAACATGTAGGTCCTTCAGACCAAGCAGTGAGCTGAAGTACCCACCCTCACGTCCACATTGCAAATTCTCAACATCTAGCTTGTTTGGCGTGTCTGGTGAGACAGGCAACTGATCATTACTGAGGCAACTTTGGCCATTAATAAGGCATTTCACAAATTCCAATTCCCCTTAATTGGCAACTCATCACCTACCTTGTGAGAAACTTGCCTCGCCACTTGGCAAATGTGTAAAAAAATGCAGTGAGATGCTGCTCTTGGCAAAAAAGACCTCACTGGAAATCTCATCTGACCCTACTCTGAAATTCACCATAGCACATGTTGTTCAGGGACCCTATAAGATTAATGTATCTTGTACCTGATTGCTATCATGCAACAAAATAGGTCTTGTTTAAACCAAGAGCCTTTTCTTGTTAGACAACCTCATAGCTTTCCTTTCCCACACTAGACAAAGAAGGCCTTATGAAGCCAAACCTAGAAGGAGATTGCTGGCATTAAATCTACTTTATGATGGCCATAAGTTTCAGCTAGCTCATACTATGTGATGCCAGAAGTGCCTGTGGAAAATTTAATTTAGAGGCATCATTATAAAATTGCAAATTTGATTGTAGCAAACCCAGAAGAACCTCCTAGTTACAGCTTTAAGAGTGACTTGGGCAGATGGCCAGCAGCAGAAGCAGCTTACAGCAGACTAACCCACTGCCACAGTCAACTAGTGAGAATCCACAGTTAGTACTAATAGCAAAACAGACCTAATAAGAGAAGCAAAGAAGCAAGTATGAGGCAAAAAGCTCCATCGAGTGGGAAAACTGGTCACATTGCGCAGTTACAGATTACATCAGGTGCCAATGAACTGTAGGAATGATGCCAGGTTAATGATCAGCTAGAGAGTGAATAGACATCCATAGGCAAAGTTGAAATCCTTGGTGGGCAAGGAAAAAGCTTAAAAAAAAAGCAAAAAAATGCACATTTATAAGCTGAGAGGCAAATTAGTTCATCTCCAGTGCTTTGTAACTTAGTTTAAGTTACATCTATGGCCCTTGAGTTCCTCTATTGTAACCATGCCTCATGATGACTGCTCATGAAAAAAACTTGGCAAATAAATGTCAGTCATCATTAACTGGTATATTCTCCATGGCAACACCTCTACCAATCAGAGTCCACATGCCCATCGATCAGCACTCTCCTCTCACAACTGTTATTTTCCCTTTACATGGATACTTCTTATGAATTGACTTGATGAGTGCAAGATGAAAAACTTTGACAATGTATCAACAATACTCAAGTTCTGTACGACCAAATGACTAGTCTTCACTGTATTGTAATCCACAATCTCTTCATCAGAAAGAATTTCATAGACGTCGAGTGTTTTGCAAATCAAAATATCTTCATAAAGTCACAGAGTTAGGGAATCATGCAGCACAGATACAGACTCTTGGCCCATCATGTCTACGTCAACCAACAAATGCCAAACTACATTTACCTGCTCTTAATCCAAAACTTACCCAGGCAGTTTAAGTGCTGCTTCCTAAATGTTGCAAGAGTACTTGCCTCCTCCACCACCCTCTTAGAAAGCACCTAATAAGATTGTCGGATTTTCCAAATTTCTTGTGCCCATTGTAACTTTACAGCAATCTTTATCCAGCTCAAAACAAAATCAATTCCTTTTTCAATCAAACCAAAATTTAAATTTGACTTGACTGTTACTCCCTGCCCACATAATCAAAGCCTTCTTCTGTTCAGTTCACAGTACCCGACTCCCTTCTCTCAATGCAATTCAAGGCTTTCCTTTCTCTTTACTCAATGAAATTCTAATTCAGATTTTAACAATTACCCTCCTTTCACCATCTTTCAGGTTCAAACTGTTTTTCATTTCTTTCTCTTTCACTTTGCATTTAGGTTCAAGATTTTGCTTTTCTGTTTCTATTTCAAACAGCTTCATTTGCAAGCAAAGCCCAGCGAACCTAATCTGTGCTTTATCTCAAGGTTCAAATGTTGAGCCAATTATTCAAACATTTCCATTTTTGTAGAATTGACCTTTTACTATATTTCCAACTTTTCTGCTCTTGCTTTTAAATAAATCTTTGTTATCTGCAGCAAGCCCTCAAAAAACAAATATTGTCTTTGCAAGAAAAGCTTTAATAACAGCGATTCAATAAATATTGTACTGTAATCTCAGTTGCTATAATATTGAGTAAGTCAGATCCCAGAAAGGAATCACCTAAATTAGTTTTTTTAAAAAAATGAACACTTTCAGAAGATGCTGCCAGTTCAATTTTAACACAGAGAATGAAATGTTTATTAAACAAGAAAAACATGAACTACATTACATTAGATAAAATTAAAGGTTGAAAAGATTTAATTTCAAACATCAGAAAAGGATTTAAATTCACATTATTCCCTTTTTTCCAGCAATATTATTGCAACCAATCTAACCTCAGTCAAGGTTTAACCCTACCTCCACACAAAGGCTCCAGAGACTCAGACTGGAACAACCACAAATGGTTTCCTTCCAGCAAATTTATGTTCATTCACCAGATACTTTATGCCTTCATCTGGTATCTGTCCCTAAGACATGTAAAACAAACTGCAAACTAAACTCGTTATTTCTTTAATTTCAGAGCAACTACACAAGTTACTTAAACCCAGTGTGCGGCAATCCATCACTTTGTGACATATACCACATAGATTGACTTTCTGGACATATCTGCTTTTCTCTGACTGTCATGACACCCTGGTCACTGAATGACAGCATTGAACTGTTCACCTCAAGAGCTTTAAAACCTCATTAAAATACATGTAAATAAAAACAAACCATCAGACTTCTTCATACCAACCTACAAGCACACTCAACAACGAAACCTAAAATTGGCTAACCATATCTTCCCCTTCTTATCACACAAAACACAAAACACACTTATGTTGTACATAGTTCTTAAAAATATCAAAAATCACAGTGAAATCTTGATCATATAAAGTTTAGCAGACCTATTACACTGGATTTGAAATCATGTAAAAACTTCTAATTTGTTTTACAGTAGAGACCAATAACTGTTAAAGTTAAATTCACATTACAGGTTAAAGCTGGAAGAGTGAAGTGTCACAATGTCATGTTTTAAACCTTTTTACTGTCTATTTTCTTTTTTAGGCAATGTATATTTCAACCTACAGGAAACAGATGAATTTAATTTTTAGCATGATTGAAAATCTCCCATTACATTTATATGTCTCACCATTCCTTAGGTGAGCACCAATCCTCTTGGAATCAGTCTAAATCCATCCTCTATTCCTGACGACTTATTTCATTTTTGCTTTCCTAGTTAAATAACTTCAAATCCCAGTACTGCCTTTCAATCTGAGACTAAGCTATAGCTACCTTCAGCTACCTCCGATAAATGTGCAATTTACCAGGATTATGCCTGAACTGGCGAGTTTCATTTATGAAGAGAGATTGGACAGACTGGAGTTGTTTTCACTGGAGCAATGGAGACTTGAGGGTGACATGACTGAGATGTATAAAAGTATGAAGTTAAAAATCACATAACATCAGATAATAGTCCAACATATTTATTTGGGAGCTTCCAAATAAACCTGTTGGACTATATCTTGGTCATAGAGTCATAGAGTCATAGAGATGTACAGCATGGAAACAGACTCTTCGGTCCAACTCGTCCATGCCAACCAGATATCCCAACCTAATCTAGTCCTATTTGCCAGCACCCGGCCCATATCCCTCTAAACCCTCCCTATTCATATACACAACCAGAAGCCTTTTAAATGTTGTAATTGTGCCAGCCTCCACCACTTCCTCGGGCAGCTCATTCCATACATGCACCATCCTCTGTGTGAAAAGGTTGCCCATTAGGTCCCTTTTATATCTTGCCCCTCTCACCCTAAACCTCTCCCTATAGCTGAAATCCTCCAACCCTGGCAACATCCTTGTAAATCTTTTCTGAACCCTTTCAAGTTTCATAACATCCTTCCAATAGGAAGGAGACCAGAATTGCACGCAATATTCCAATAGTGGCCTAACCAATGTCCTGTACAGCCTCAACATGACCTCCCAACTCCTATACTCTGATCAATAAAGGAAGGTAGATCAAATGCCTTCTTCACTATCCTATCTACCTGCCACTCTACTTTCAAAGACCTATGAACCTGCACTCCAAGGTCTCTTTGTTCACAAACAGTCCCTAGGACCTTACCATTAAGTGTATAAGTTCTGCTAAGATTTGCTTTCCCAAAATGCATCACCTCACATTATCGAAATTAGACTCTATCTGCCACTTGGCCATTGGCTGGAAGCACTCAACAAGGTTTAAAACATGACATTGTGATACTTCACTCTTCCAGCTTTAACCTGTAATGTGAATTTAACTTTAACAATTATTGGTCTCTACTGTAAAACAAATTAGAAATTTTTACATGATTTCTCATGGTTTTTACATGATAAACTCCATCTGCCACTTGACCATTGGCCCATCTGGTCCAGATCCTGTTGTATTCTGAGGTAACCTTCTTCACTGTGCACTACACCTCCAGTTTTGGCATCATGTGCAAACTTACTAACTATACCTCCTATGTCACATCCAAATCATTTATATAAATCACAAAAAGAAGACTGGTCACAGACCTCTAGTCTGAAAAACAACCCTGCACCACCACCTTCTGTCTTCCACCTTTGAGCCAGTTCTGTATCCAAATGGCTAGTTCTCTCTGTATTTCATGTGATCTAATCTTGCGAAACAATCTCCCATGGGGAACCTTGTTGAATACTGTACTGAAGTCCATATAGATCACATCCACCACTCTGCCCTTATCAATCCTCTTTATTACTTTTTCAAAAAACTTGTGAGACATAATTTCCCATGCACAAAGCCATGTTGACTATCCCTAATCAGTCCTTGCCTTTCCAAATACGTGTAAATCCTGTCCTTCAGAATTCCCTCCAGTAGCTTGCCCACCACCGACATCAGGCTCACTGGTCTATAGTTCCCTACCTTGTCCTTACCATCCTTCTTAAACAGTGGCACCACATTTGCCAACCTCCAGTCTTCTGGTGTTATGTTTTTTAACTTTGTCTGCCCTAGTCCAAAACTGGCACCTCCAAGTGATATAAAATTATGAGAGGCATTGACAGGTTAAACAGGACGAAACTTTTTGCCCGATGGAGGGATCAATGACCTGCGGTCATGAAGTTAAGGTGAGGGCAGAATGTTTTGAGGAGATGTGAGGAGTATGTTCCTCAGCACTGTGCAGTGCAAGTCTGGAACTCACTGCCTGTAATGGTGGTAGAGCCAGAAACCCTCATAACATTTAAGAAGAATTGAAATGTATACTTGAAATACCAAAGCACATAAGGCTATGGGCCAAGTTATGGAGAATAATATTTGAATAGTTTTGTCGTTTTTTTGCGACTGGCACAGACTCAGTGGGCTAAAGGGCCTTTTTCTATGCTGTAGATCTCTATGACGCTATACTTCCCCTCACAAGTTTGGACTTCATTCTGAATGTGAGCTTCGACTATTTCTGCATTATGGACAATAGACTCAGCAGATTCTCTGCTTCTAGTTCATGCCTGGTTGCTTGTATCTCTCACACTCTACGTCTGAAATGACTGCAAACCACACAAGGCAAAATCTGCCAACTGCTGTTTGCCTATTCTTAGGTTACATGAAAACCCAATCTCACAAAATGGCTCCCTCCACCTTCTTCTCTGAGGCTCTGTATCCAGATAGAAACGCTAATTCATCTTTTTGATTTCAACAACCTTTTATCTTAGAATTAAATAGTTAACGCAGGAGTAAAATTGCTAACAACTTGATCCCAACTTAACAACTTAATATTTTCTTGGGACTTCGATACACTCAGTATCACTCATGGTCTACTCAAAGACACTGATCATTTCCTCCAAACATAAAACCCTTCACATTCCTGTCAGTAAAACAATCTGAATGTTCCTTTGATCCCTAACCATCAAACCAGGTTTACAGTCAGGCAGAAGGCAGAACAGATTAAATTTAAAGAAACAGTCCTAAAACAGTCCTATCATTAATAACACATGATCGACATACATAATTTGCATCTAACTGTTTGTCAGTAGTGAGCATTAACTGGTGATTCACTCGCATTCTTATAAATAGGCACAGACTAAAACTGTGGTAATTGGGATAGGAGTTGGATGCTAGTAATATTGTACATTGTATCATGCAGAAAGAGGCCATTCAGCCCATCAAGCCTGAGCCACCCTCCAAAGCACTGGAATCTATAGCATTAGACCTCAGAAGCCTTCCCAAACCCATTGTCAACTGAGGCACTTAAGTAGGTAGTTAATTATCATTACCATGCCTTACCCCTACCTAAATGCAAATCCCAAACCCTGTAACCCCACTTTGAGCATGGCCAATCCAGCTAACCAGCACATCTTTAGACAGTAGGAGGGAACTGGAGCTCCTTGAGAAAACCCAAGTAGACATGACTCCACACAAACCTAGGTCCCTGGCACTGTGAGGCAGCAGTGCTAACCACCGTAACACTGTTCTACCCCATCAGTATATATATCTGTAAATAAAAAGAAGATTAAGTAAAGATTGGCTCCACATCTGTCCTTCCCTATCTGGAACATAACTTGTCTGCAGAAGATAGTTTCCCAAGGATAACCATTGGAAGCTGAGAAAAACAGAAGTAGACAACTAAAATACTAGCAGTCACTGTGAAAAATGATGGAAATGGAGAACATTGGAGTCTGATTCCCCTCCAATATGCTCAGATTTTGAAGCATATGACCAATAGAAGAATAAAGTGGATAATGGATGCAAGTTACCAAAGATGTAACTGGCCATGGCCTCGGTGTTGATGCATCCAACAAATAGTAATGTTAGAGATAAGGTATTTCCTGATCCTGACTGTGTAACAGTGATGAATATTTGAACAGTGCTTGGATATGTTTATTGATTGATCTTCTCCACTGGAAACTGGGAGAAAGCAAATCTCATTTTAATGAGTGGATTCAAGTCATTAATTATCTTATTTCTTGCAAAAATAAATCATGGTGCAAAGAAATTGTCAGAGCTCCAGGAGTTAGGGTATTTCCAAAGTTGCATTTTGAGTAGAAGATGGAACTTTCTGATTTAACTTACTTTTGAAAGTTTGGTAAATATGTCGAGTGATGTTTGTGCAGTTTTGCGGATTCTCACACATTAGACAGAGAGTCAGCAAGCACCTCACATTCCCTACTTTCAGAAATTTAATCGAATCAAGTACTACTCAGGCATTTAATTGGAAGCAGAGGACCTGCTTTTGGGATCAAGAACCTGGGGTCGGAAATGCCAGCCTCATAATCTTCCGGCTAATTGGAGATTGGAAGTCATGTGTTGTAAGACAGCATCTCTCAGTTGGGAATGGCTCCTTTTGAGAATGCACTCATTAATTCATGTTTGCTGAAGGATCTAAACCATAGGTGAGTGCTGGAAGGTAGAGGTATGAAGGGTGATGATCACTAATTACCTCTTACATGTCTCAATTGACAGTGGGTTTGGGAAGGCTTCTGAGATGTAATGCTACAAACTCCAGTCCACACAGGCAGTATACCTTTAAGATAATCACATAACATTATGAAATGGGATGGTACAAAGTTACCTGCCTCATCTTCAGGGTAGCCCTGTGTGTAGTGAGTTCGTGTAGTCAGTCAGCCATGTGTGCCATTTACAGTGCATCAGTCAACACAGAACCCAGCCTATGTGTGTAAGTATGAGATATTGTAGCCTTGTGCAAAGTCGGTGTTGTAAATAAACATCAGGTACCTGACTACGCTGTGGTATATTTCATGGAGAATACCATAAAGCAACATTATGATAGCAGTATGTGAACATGTGTCCTTGGGTCTAACTACTCACTGAAATGGAGTTGCCCCCTGTTTTTTGCCCTGACAGAGGGTTTGCTGCTGCCTTGAAGAATCCCAGCCTTCATTTTGATAGTTTGGGTCATCCAGTTCCAATTTGATTCCTGTATGACCCAAGGATTAAAGTAAGGATTTGAAATGATTTGTATTGATCAGTTTGAGAAATTGTGATGCATCCTGCATTTTTCCTATGAATCAGTCTCTCAGATGTGTGAAAATAGACCTAACCATGGACAGTAACTATTGTTAATATAAAGAAGGTGAAAGGAAAAAAAAACAAGTGGCTTTGCTTCATTAGAAGCCTTTTCTTTTCACAAGGTCTGTTTGCTTTATGATTTGTTGTATGTGGCAGGCTGGCAAGGATTGAAAATAGAGAAAGGAATTGTCTCTTTTCACACAATTAACAAGCTTTCACTCCCAGGAGCATTTCATTAGAACACTGAATTAGAAAAAAAAGCACAGAATGAAAAAAAGAAGCGTAGGCGTTCGGTGGGATCTAACAGCCAAGGACAGGCTTTGTTTAGCCTGGGTTATATCTTAGATTAGAATCATTTATATTTATGCAAATTCTTCTTCACAGATTGGTTTCCATTAATTTAATTTACATCCATTTTGTTAAGGAAAGAATGAAATGTGAAAGGTGGCCAGCAGCTGTTAACTGGCCTCTTCACAAACCCCGCAAACGGAACAATGTTTAGATGAGTCAGTTTTCTCCCCCCACTACTTATGAAGGAGCTGGGTCGTGCTGGGTTTTACATCCATGGACGCAAGCAGCTGTCCTCCAGTACTTCACCCAAGGAGACTTTCATCACGAGTGTATCTTTGTGAGGAACATTGACATGTTTTCAACAGGGGATCGGGAAATTTTTTTTTAGCATTCGCACGACGTGGGCATCACTGGCTAGGTCAGCGTTTATTGCCCATCCCTAATTGCCCAGAGAGCAGTTGAAAGTCAACCATGTGGCTGTGGAGTGTAATGTAGGCCAGACCAGCTAAGAACAGCAGCTTCCTTCCCAGAGGACATTATTGAACCAATGGTCGTCTTCAGATTTTTAATCCCAGTTTGCATATTGGAATCACAGTCCACCATCTGCCATGCAGCATTTGAATGTAGGTATCCAAAATATTACCTGGGTCTCAAGGTTTATAATTTAGTGATATTACCAATAGGTCCTTGCCAACACTGGTTCTCACCCAACAGTCACACAGAAACATATGGAATTGGCGCAGTAAACAGCTTGGGTTCTGAGATTGATTCAGCTGCCCACTCACCTGCTGCCCCAGTTGGTGGCCTGGTTGAGATCAGTGAACACAGCTCAGATTGAACGTGGAGCCTGGAATCTTCTGGACCAAATGATATAGTTATTACTGAGTGTAGACTCAGCATGCTAAATTGCAGTGGATTTTATTTAGAGGTATAAACGGAATTCAAAAAATGCTGCTTTATGAACCTTTCGGCTTTGTTAGCAAGATAGATTATTTTAAGTAATAGGATAGGCACCTTTTTTAACTTCACACAGGATAGATTTCTGAATCTGGGGCTGAAGTCTGTACTGATTGGTATTAATATAAAAGTGAAATATTGCTGACCCTGGAAATATTCAACAAGCCTGGCATTATCTGTGGAGAGAAGAACAGAGTTAACATTTCAGATTGGTCAGAATTGGGTAAAATTAGGAACGTAATCGGTCTTGAGCAAGTGGGATAGAGATTGGGAAAAGCACCCAAGAAAACGTCTTTGAAAGAGTGGAGGGTAGGAAAAATTAAATAATAAGAAGATCCATGATGCTAATCCAAAGGGAATGGTGATTGAACAAGTAAAGAAACAGACAATTAGCCAGCATCTATTCTAGTAAAGTGCTGAGAAAATCTCAATGAATCATGCTCAGTCAGCATGGCGTTTTGGAAGGGAATATCATGTTTGACTAAAATCTTAAGAGTTCTTTGAAAGAGTAACAAGTGATGTGGATAAAGAAGAGCCTGTACAGTCATGCATTTGGATTTCAAAAGGCATCTGGCAAAGTGCCGCATGAAATATTACCATACAAAATAAAGTTAAAAATCACACAACACCAGGTTATAGTCCAAAAGGTTTACTTGGAAGCACTAGCTTTTGGAGCCCTGCTCCTTCATCAGGTGGGTAGAGGGTGAGAGGGAAGCCGCCGGAGTGAAAATGGTAGAGGACCCAGAAGCAGGGAAGGGGAAGGAGAGGGAGAAAGAGACCCCAGGATCCAGGAGGCCGTTTCCCCCTCTGTCTCACTTCTCCATCCCCAGGCTCTCTTCACCTCACCTTCTCCTCCAGGTCTCCCCCGGATCCCGGCCACTCCCCCAAAATCTGTGCACGTGCAATTTAAATCAGCACATACCACGCAAGCATCAGTATCAACAAATGGAGCCTTAGTTTTAGGGAGTAAACAGAAGGCTTTCTAAGTAGTACAGGAGAAAAGCTAGAACCTAAACACAACATAAAGTCAGCAATATGCTTCTGAAAAAATCATAAATACCTGTTTCAATCATAATAAAACCCTTTTCTAAAGTAAATTGCTGGAAGTTAAAAGGGACACCACTTGCAGCAGGTGGAATGTCTAAGTAATCCTCAATAAAGTGTCTCAGGAAAAACAATGGGCATTAAAATTGTAACAGTAGTACAAATGGAGCACATTGCTTTACAGTCTATTAGGCACAGAGAGACAATTCAGGACGATCAAGAAAATGTTACCAAATTATTGATAGAAAGCATCAGACCACTGGAGGTTCTGACTGTATCAAAGTGAGAGGTATTTTCTTATTCATGTAATCAAGGAGTCAAACTAACAAAGATATTCAGAGACACTGGAGCAAGCACTTTGATTTTTCTGGTGAGATAGAGAGGAATGTATAAGAGTTGGGGGAGTTGCGTTACTGCTTAGAGAGAATATAATAGCTGTACTGAGGGAGGACACTTTGGAGGGCCCATCCAGTGAGGCCAGATGGGTAGAGCTCAGAGACAAGAAGAGTGCAATCAGTTTTAATGGGATTGTATTATAGTCCTCCAAACAGCTAGTGGATGCTAAAAGAACAAATATGTAGATAGATTATGAAAATATCTATAAAAACAATAGGGTTGTTTAACTTCTCCTATTCTGACTGGGAATTGTTTAGTGCCTGTATGGGAGGGAATTTGTTAGATACATCCAGGAGGGCTTTTTGAAGCAACATATGAATAGTCCAACGAGGGAAGGGTCCATACCGGACCTGCTATTGGGGAATGAGCAAGGCCACATGATCAAAATTTCAGTGGGGGAGCATTTTGGGAATAGTGACCATAATTCCATTACTTTTGTGTTAGATATGTACAAGGATAAGGGTAGTCCTCAGGTGAAAGCACTTGAGTGGGGGAAAACTAACTATCACAATATTAGGCAGGAACTGGGGAATGAAGGGTGGGGATAACTGTTTGAGGGTAAATCCACCTCTGTCATATGGGAATTTTTAAACTGCCAGTTGATTAGAGTTCAGAACCAACATGCTCCTGTGAAAATGAAGGATAAGGCTGGCAAGATTTGGGAACTTTGGATGACAAGGAATTGTGAGCTTTGTCAAAAAGAAAAAGGAGGCATATGTAAGGTTTAGGAAACTGAAGACAGACAGAGCCTTTGAAGAATACAAAGAAAGCCAGAAAGCACTCAGGACAGCTAAAAGGGGTCTTCAAATGTCCTTGGCAAACAGGTTTAAGGAAAATCCAAAGTTATTTTCTAAATGTATAAGGAGCAAGCAAGTAGTTAGGAAAGGTAGGTCCACTCAAGGAGAAATGAGGGAATTTACACGTGGGCTCAGAGTAAATAGGTGAGGTTTTTAACAAATACTTTGCATCGATATTCATAAAGAAGAAGGGTGTGGAGAGGGATATGTTGATTTTCTAGGGCATGTTAATATAAAAAAAAAGGAGGTTTTAGTTGTTTTGAAAAGTATTAAGGTAGACAAGTACCAGGACCTGATGGAATCTATCCCAGAATGCTGAGGGAGGCAAGAGAGGAAAATGCTGGGGCCCTGTACAAAATCTTTGTATCCTCTTTAGTCACAGGAGAGATCCCTGAGGACTGGAGAATAGCTATGTTCTTCCTTTGTTTTAGGAGGGAACAGGGATGATCCAGGAAATTACAGGCCAGTGGAAATTATTGGAGAAGATTCTTGGGTCAAGATTTACTCACATTTGGAAAAATACAGACCGATAAGCGATAGGCAGCATGGTCTTGTACGGGGGAGGTCATGTCTCACAAACTTGACTGAGCTTTTTCAGTAAGTGACGAAGATGATTGCTGAGGACAAGGTGCTGTGTGATGTCCACATGGACTTTAGCAAGGCCTTTGACAAGGTTCCTCATTGCAGGCTGATGCAGAAGGTGAAGTCACATGGGGTAAGATGGATACAGTACTGGCTTGGTCGTAGAAGACAGAGAGTAGTGATGGAATGGTGCTTTTCTGATTGAAGATCTGTGAACATTGGTGTTCCACAGGGATCAGGACAGGGACCCCTGTAGGCGGTCTGAATTCTAACTTCGTGGATGACACAAAGACTGGTGGAGCTGCAGATAGTGAGGAGGATTGCCAAACGATACAGTAAGATAAAGTTAGGCTGGAGACGTAGGTTGTAAAATGTCAGATTGAATCTAATCCAGACAAATGTGAGGTGATGCATTTTGGGAGGCCTAATGCAGGAGGGAAGTATACAGTAAATGGCAGAACCCTTAGAAACATTAACATCCAGCGAGATCTGCGTGTACAATCCACAGTTCCCTGAAAGTGGCAACACAAGTGAATAAGGTGGTCAAGAAAGCATATGACATGTTTGTCCTCATCAGTCGGCTACATCAAGAACATAAACATTAGCAAGTCATGTAGCAGCTGTATAGAAGGTTAATTAGGCTACATTTGGAATATTGTGTATAGCCTGGTCTTCACACTAGCAGAAGAACATGGAGGTTTTGGTGAGGATACAGAAACATTGCCTGTTTTGGAGTTCTCAATATTGAGGAGAGATTGGACAATTTAGTTTGGTGTTGAAGGCTGAGGGGTGACTGATAGAATATTACAAAATTATGAAGCATGAATGAAATGGATAGTTGGAGTATTTTTCCCAGAGTAGAAATGTCAATCACAAGGGAACATAAGTTGAAGGTAAAAGGGGGAACTTTAGAGGAGATGTAAGAGGCAAGTTTTTTTTACAGAGTGGTAAGTGCCTGGAATACGCTGTCCGAGGAAGTGGTAGAAGCAGATACAACAGCAACAATTAAGAGGCATCTTCATGGATATATGAATGGAAGGGAATAGAAAGGGTATGGATTGCATGAGGCAAGAAAAAGGCTTTTAAGTTTAGAAAGGCATTATGTGTTGGTGCAATCTTGGTGGGCTGAAGGGCCTGGTTTGTGCTGACCTGTTCTTTGTTCTTTGTTCTAAGTCAATTGCTAAAGCTGGTTGATGACACAATTTGTCCTCCGAACTATTAATGGGGAAGATATTAATTAGAGATATATATGGACAATACAAGCCAGTCACATTGTTTAGAGTTGAATGAAAGATTATTTTAGTATGAAGAGTTTATAGATAGAATAGGGCATGAATGCTTATAGAAAGAATTGATATTATGTTGTGGAATGATGTGGCTGGTGCAAACATATTGGCGTGACCAGTGGTAATGGAATTACGAGTGGAAATAAAGTAAACTGAGATGTCACAGGAGAACATTCTGGATTGTTTCTTGATTGTATTGTGACTAGATCTTAGGCTCATAGAATCAGATAGGAAGAGAGGGAGCCTATCAAAGAGGGGAATGACTTGAAAATTAAGTTATATGACATTATTTTAAAAAATATAAATTAAAATGATGACAAGAGAATGAGACTAATACTTTAACCCATCTTCTTTAATAGGAATGCAATGCACTGATCTTGAATTGAATGATATATCAAACAAAAATTGAATCACAACCCAAAACCTGTGAGTTATTATTTATAAGTCATCGTGTTGATGGGGAAATGGGAGCCACCTCAAATAATAACTAATAAGGAATAAGATATAGTCCATCAGACAGTAGTTCCACCTGACAATTGTATCCAACTGTCATGAGTGGTTCATGAAATTTGGCTGCTCCAGTGTAGAGGAGATCACATCATGAGCAGGGAGTATGGTACACTAAATTGAAAGAAGTGTGAGACAATTGCAATTTCATCAGCTAGCATTAGTATGGAAGACTGCATTAGCAAAACATATGAGATGGACAACGAACTAAGGAAGGAAATATGGCCATGTAAGCATTTTTTTGTACATTAGATTAGATTCCTTCCAGTATGGAAACAGGCCATTTGACCCAACAAGTCCACACTGACCCTCCAAAGGCTAAACCACCCAGACCCTATATTTATCCCTGACTAATGCACCTAACACTATAGGCAATTTAGCATGAACAATTCACCTGACCTGCACGTCTTTAGATCATGGGAGGATACCCATGTAGACATGGGGAGAATGTACAAACTCCACACAGTCACCAGAGGCAGGAGTCAAACTTGAGTCCCTGGCACTGTGAGACAGCAGTGCTAACCACTAAGCCACCATGCTGCCCCTACAGCAAACCCTTTATTGATCAGTGTCCATGGGACCAGGAGGGTGCTGGTTGATCAAATATTCTGAACAATCAAGAGGGCTTGCATAATCAATGTAAAACCACACACTAAGTAATAGAAATATAATGCAGGAGGTACACACATCACTGTTATACTTTATTTATAGCATAAATCACTTAAATAATAATGCAACTCTGCCTTAAATAAACATTACTAGCAGGTACCATTTTATTTACACCCTCAATTGACTATTTGGACATTGTGGTATTTGAGGAGAAATTGACTTGAAATTGAATCAACTGTTGATAATTTCCTAAGGCCATTTGTTTGAACAAGTATATTTACATTGAGATAAATACGTGAAAAGACTATAATAAGTGGACAGAATGACAAACTCTGTGGTATTTGAGGTACATTATTTTTGCCAGTTTATCAAGAATGCCAGGTGCTGGCTCAAATAACATTTGCTGTACTTGATCAAACATGGGACAGGAACGAGAAAACACTTAAGGTGAAACAAATTGAAGAGACCACTGAAACCTCCAATGGAAAGAAGGGCTCTATTGAAGTTGGCAATTTCTGAACAAAAGATTGCAGTCAACTAAGTACTAACAGTAAATCAAAATTCTGCAAATCTGACAAATAAGCAAAAACTGCTGGAAATATAAGAAAATTTGTCAGTAAATGAGGAGACAGAAGCTTTCACACCTGCTTTGTTGATGCAGCTTTCCACACTCAAGCTCCTGATTTTCATTTTCTTTAGCAAGGATACTACCCAGCATGCACCATGATAGTCAGACAGTTGTAGAGTCATCAAGTCATAGAGTAATGCAGCATGGAAACAGACCCTTTGATCCAATTCGTCCATGTTGACCAGATATCCTAACCTAATCTAGTCCCATTTGCCAGTGCTTGGCCCATATCCCTCTAAACCCTTCCTACTCATATACCCATCCAGAAGCCTTTTAAATGCTGTAATTGTACCAGCCTCCACCATTTCCCCTGGCAGCTCATTTCATACACACAGCATCCTCTGCATGAAAACAGTGCCCCTTAGGTCCCTTTTAAATTTCCTCTCACCTATAGTCTCTAACTTTGGACTCACCTACCTTACAAAAAAGACCTGGCTATTCATTTTATTGGTGCCCCTCATGATTTTATAAACCTCTATAAGGTCACCCCTCAACCTCCAATGCCCCAGGAAAAGAAATTGTATTGTATATAAGGTTGCACTTTAAACAGCATTTTCTGTTTTAAAAGGTAAGCTCTGTACAGAAAGGACAGGGTTGGTTGCTGAACTATATATTTAGAAAAATGTGATCTATTTTTGGCAAGATGGATTAAAACGTGAGCTTGGTAATAAACAGTGAACTCTATTTTAAACAGTAATCTCAATTTTAAATTGTAAGCTCAGCACCACAGTGTAGAGACTCAGCTGTTGAGTTCAATATTAAATGATCATTTGTGTTAAATGAGGGGCTTAGTATTTAACAGTGAGCTCATTATTAAACAAGGAGCTCAGTATTAAATGTCAGCAATAGACTGTCATGACCACAACAAGCTTGTCCTCACAGTTGTCTGTGAACTAAGAATTTATATAAACTCATTTGTGGTCCCCTTTTAGCTTTCAAGTGTTTCAATTTAAGGACAATCAAGCACAGCTTTGTTCTTTAAGCAAGATAAAAGGTTACTGTATTACCCAACTGTTCTGAAAATTAGTTAAGTAAAATGCAATAAAGTTCTTAGCTGAAATACTGATATTAAGATTTAAAGTAAGAAATGATAAAAGTTATATACAAAGATCAAAACAAAATCAGTCTCTATTATTGTTGCAGGGCTGGTTTGCTTAAAATTTCGCTTTCGAGTGTGGAGGGTTTGAAACCTTAAGCTGAAATATTGCAGTGATGGCTTTTGTAGTTGAATGGCTGGAGATTGTTCCCACAGGTGGTCTGAGTGGAACAGGATCATAATTAAAGATTGTGTTTTTCCATAGCTTAATTCAGTGTGACAGTCCGAGATACCCTTCCCTTCGGTGTTGACAAGTGTGGCGCTGGAAAAGCACCGCAAGTGGGGTAGCATCCGAGGAGCAGGAGAGTCTACGTTTCGGGTATAAGTCTGACCTGCTGTGCTTTTCCAGTGCCATACTTTTTAACACAGCAGTGGAGGGTATCTAGCACTGTCACATTGGATTAAGGTCTTCCTAGTCATGCAGTAGTTGTTAAAACTAAAACTTAGAAATTCCTGCTCTGTTACAATGAGTATTTGTATTATTCATGTGTAAGGAATCTGCAGTCACACCAACTTTCATTCATGAAATGTCTTCGATGTAATAAAGCATGTCAAGACATTCTACAGGAGGATTAATAGAGAAAATTAATTCTGAGCTGCATAACGTAACAATGGGACAGAATTAGTTTTTAAGGAACAGCTTGATAATGAGAGGAAGAGATATGTAGTTTTAAGAAAGGAATTCCAGAGTTTAGGGTTCATGTAGCTCAATGCCTAAGCTTATCTACAGAAGAACCAGAATATACCCAGTTCAATAGTTAAAAATCACACAACACCAGGTTATAGTCCAACAGGTTTAATTGGAAGCACACTAGCTTTCGGAGTGACGCTCCTTCATCAGGTGATTGTGTGCCCCAGTCCAACACCGGCATCTCCAAATCATTCTAAAAGATGAGAGACTTAACAAACAATCCAGATCTTTTTTAATATATAATTTCAGTTACATCACACTGTAAACTTTCGCTATAAATTCTGTGTCTTACAATCTTATTCTCCACAACCACCTGATGAAGGAGCAATGCTCCGAAAGCTAGTGATTCCAAATAAACCTGTTAGACTATAACCTGGTGTTGTGCGATTTTTAACTATTGAACTGGATATATTCTGGTTCTTCTGTAGATAAGCTTAGCAGGAATTTCACCCATAACACAAGAATCTTTATTCTGCCAACTGTTCACATCAGTGATGACATGAGATATAGCTGGAAATATACTGGAGATCAAGAAAGGGGGAAATTGTCTTAAAAGATGTGGACAGTTTCCTCACTGCCTCAAGGGATAAATGCCTTTCTTGATTTGCCACCAAGCCACAGTCTTATGCCCAATATTCAGCCTCTGTCATACAGTCTGATCTAAACTGGAGCAATGGTTAATGCTCCACAGCTAGGCTAGTGAGATAAAAAGAGAATCACTCAACATTTCTATTGATTAGATTCCATGTGACTCTGCTGGTAGGACTGCATTGCTAGATATCAGCTGAGAGCAAGATTAGAGTGATACTCCTGCAGTTAAATAGCCGACTGAGAGTCCCACTTAGGTGCAATGCTGGTGTGTACTTTTGGAACAGTATTCCAACAGGATCTCACATTTTTTGAGCAGGAGAGGACGACATTTTGACTGAAATATTATGGAAATAATTTTGGGATTAGTTGACTGAATAAAATGGCCATGACTGATTTCACCATTCATTTCCGATCTTTCCTGATTTTAATTCACATTTGAGTTTATAACAGCTGACTTAATCACTACAGCCATTTTACATCAATCAAAATCAATATACCTCCTTTCTTCTCAAAAGGTTCTTGTTGGGAATCCTTGGTGTCTATTCAGAAAGGGAGATTTATGGGGCTTGGAAGGAATTATGAATTCTGAGGAGAACGTAGTTTATTTGTTGTTTTTAACTAATTGAGCTCTCAGCACTTGCCTTAGATCCTGTGTATTATGTTGCAAGTGTCACTTAATCAGGTATTTTCCCACATGGTAAATATTAAAATTCAGAAGGGAACGCTACATGTAGTTAGAAAAGCAATAACGAAAATATGATTTATTCTTCACATTATTTGTGCTTCTCATCCATAGTTAATCCTATTACAAGCCAGTATTAATATGTCTGCATACAGGAGTGGAGCTCTCTCAGTGAGGTAGCTGCTGCTCTCGTACTGTGAAAAAAGAATTAATCACAGCTGACATTCTCATTGACTGTATCCTCATTGATATCACATGGTCCTGCAATGGAAGGTGATTGGCGTCAGTGTGCTGAAGGTTGCTCCTTTGCTAGGATGTGGGTCAGAGTGTGAGGATGAATTCCAGCTGCTTCAGCTCAAGCCTGTACAGCATCAAGACATCCATATGGTAAGAACTAATACTATGGATCATCTGCACAATATTCCAGAGGTGAATGGATAAACCATCATGCATATACAAAGTAGGGCCTCCATTTATTTTTGCTTCTCCTATTATTTCCCTCTCTTGTGCTATTTTCTCTTTTTTTTCACATCTGTCCCAACCTATTTTGCTCTTTTTCCCACATGTCCTCAAATTTTAAAATCTCTATTTATCATTATATTTCTCTCTTTGTTTCTCATTCATCATTTCCATTTTAATTTCTACTCCTGTCATTCTGGTTTTCCAATGTCTCTCTCCTTTCCCTACCTCACTCTTTCTCTCACAATCCCTAATTTAATTTCCTGAACTGCACATGCAACACTCTCTCTCTTTCTCTCTGTAATATCAGTGCTTTACAGAGAGGCAGGCATTTTTGTAAAAAAGGTTTCTAGTACTACACATATGATAGTGTGGATAATATCCAATTTACAGAAGGTTACAACTGTAAGTTTGCAAAGTGGGATATTTTGCAGCCATATCAGAGTGGTTTGAGATAATGTCAGACACTGTAGCCTATGTCTTGGCTCCTGTACATGTATGAATACACACAAGGTAAAAGGGGTTCATGCATGTCACTTTGTATTGTACATGTTCAGCACAGCTATAGATTGTTACCTTATGCATATTGCACAGGTAAATAAGAAGGTTACAAGGATTATATTACTTGGTTTTATCTGAATTAAATGGATTTCAGTGTTAACTCCAATATATGAATAAGATGCATCAGAAGCACTCATTCTTACCTAGTACTGTACAGTTGAAGTGTTGGTCTATGTCTGTTCCTATGTATCCGTTGTACAGATGGATAATGGACAGCGTGTTTATTCATGTGACAACATAAATCGTGGAGGATGCTCCTTCAATATGAACTCATTCATTGGGTCAGAGAAAGGAACATTTTAAATTTTTTTAAATGATCAGAGACAGGGAGGTACAGAGGAGTTAAAGAATTTGGATGTCCATTTTTACAAATCACATAAGCTTTAAAATCCAGTTGGTAGGTTAAAAAATTTAAACAAATGGCTAATGAATTGTTAACTTAACATTCAAGGAGGTGGAACTCAAGACCAAGGAAGTGATACTTCAGTTATGCTGCAGTTTGGTCAGAATGCATCTGGAGTACCCGCTCCAGTTTGGAGCTCACATCTCAGGAAAGGTACTCCTGTACAGGAAAACGTAAGAATAACCAGAATGATATCAAAACTTAAATCGTGAGGTTTGATGCTATAATTTTGATTTGTTGTCCCTTCAAGGATAATTTAATCAGATTATTTCAAATGATACATTAGTTTAATAGACTAACCCCTGAAAAGAGAATGGCTTGGGTCACTTAGGAATCTTTAAAAAATCCAAAATATGATTCCAACCAGCCTGGAGTCTATCCACTTCATTATTTAAAGAGAAGCAGTGACGTAGTGGTAAAGTCATCAGGTTAAAAGTTACAGAAGGCCCTGGCATATGTACTAGGGTCATAGTTTCAATTGCCACCACAGCTGCTTGTGGAATTTGAGTTTATTGAGTGACTCCATGCAACAGTTGTGGTTAAAACACATCAGATTCATTAATGTTTGAATGTTCAAAAAAGGAAATCTGTTGTCCTTATCTGGTCTGGTTTATATGTGACTCCAGACCCTCTTGGGGAAAGCCCAACATGAAATGTCTGTGGGCCCATGGCTAAAGAAGGAATGTAATGCTGAACTTGTAATTTACTTTTTTTTTACTTTGTACCTAAGATTTTGTACCTTGCTACTTTTTATATCTAAGATGGCACTGGGAATGGGACATTGTACACTTTTTACTGCACTCCTATACCCCTGTACTCAAGTATATGCAACACTAAAACCTAATTCTAATATGGTTGATGTTTAAATATCCTCTGAAATGTCCTAACGAGCTATGTGATTGTATCAAATCAAACTACTAAAGAATGTGGATAAATGCAACTGGATAGACCACAGAGCTTTGACCTTGGTACTGGAAACTATAAAGGCACCCCTCACTCTCTCAATCCTGTGGTGTCTATTTTTTAGCCTTGGGGACCTGTGCCGAAATTGGGACAGATATCCCACAGACTAGTTAAAGTAACAGCCTGATATAAGCATACTCACTTAAAACTGTTACATTCTACTGTGAGAGCATGCAGAAAAGTAGGCCTGCTATTACCTGAATCATCACAGCCGTGTTTTGGTTTCTCAGAGCACCCATGGTGCCAGATCTACTGAACTTCTCCACCACTTTTGGGTATTATTTCAGATTTCCAGAATTGGCAGTATTTATCTTATTATTTTGAGTTGGGTAGAAGCTTTCGAAGAATCAGCTGGGTGGGAGAAAAGCTGACCAAGAACAAGTTGCATAGCTGATTTGTCCCATTTCTGAAAATTAAACTGAATAGCCACGAAAATCTGGTCAAGGGTGACAGTGTCCTGTAAGTGGAGACACACATACACCATTTCTGAAACAAGCATAAACCTTAATTTACAATTTTGTATGGTATGATCTGCCTGTACGGCATGTAAAACAACACTTTTCATTGTACATGTGACAATAGTAAATCAAATCAAAACTCAAGTTGTAGGTCAACAACATTGAAATAAGTGAAATAATTTCCTTTACTGATGTTGTTTTAGAAACACCTGTAGATTCTTACACTATTATTCTTCTTTGTACCTTTTGTATCCATTCATCACCCAAATAGACAGAAGGGGACTATTCTTTAATAAACACAGAAAGTTCTAGAATTATCCAGCAGATTTGACCACATCAGTGGAGAAGGAAACAAAGTTCATGCTTTAAGGTCAATAATGTTTCATCTCTATCCACAGATGATCTGCTGAGTATTTCCAGCATTTTCAGTTTTTTCTTCAGACTACATTTCTCATTCCTTGAAGTTAACTTCCTTCATGGCATCACTTCTCTGTATTTCTGAAACCTTCCCAAGCCTACATCAACACCTTCTTCCCTAAACAATCTATTGCTGTCTTTTGTGTATTCCAACATTCTATGCCTCACCATTGAATGTTATGCTTGGTATGGTAGCATCATGAATACCATCGAGAGTGGTAATCCAAAGATAGGTGTGATAAAATTTTTTTCCTTTTTTTCTTTACACTCATAAGTCGTCAGGTGAAAAACTCTCTAATCTGATAAAAGTGAACAGCCAATCATTCATGATAACCTAAACATATGCAGGTACAAAGCTGAGCAGTGGAAGGAGGTGAAATATTTGCGTTTGGGGACAGTAGCACAATTTCAAAACATAATAGGGTACAAATATATAAATCAGGAATACCTGAAATCACTCAGCATCTCTCTTCAGGAAAATTCACTTCAGCTTAAAATGTTACCTCTGTTTCTCCCTCCACAGTTGCTGTCAGACCCATTAAGTATTTCCAGCATTTTCTATATTTATTTCAGATTACAAGCTTCTGTTGTATTTTGCTTTTACATACCACATATTATCAGCTAATAACCTTTTAATCACAGTATTAACATATTAAAATGCTTTAGCATATTTTTAGAAGCTACTGTGACACGAAAGTAGACGTTTAATTTTCAAGCTAAAATGGCAATTTTTGCCGAAGATGCAAGTTTCATTTTGTTGTGGCTTTATTTTTATTCTCTTGTGGGATGCGGGTGTCGCTGGCTGGACTGGCACTTATTGCCCATTCCGAATTGTTCTCAAGAGATTGGTGGTATGCTGCCATTTCAAAACTGCTGCAGTCCATGTACTGTGGGTAGACCTGCAATGCTGTTTGGATGTTAAACTAGAGACAATGAAGGAATGGCAAATATATTTTCAAGTCAGGATAGTGAGTGGCTTGGAGGGAACTTGCAGAGGGTGGTGTTCCCGTGCGTCTGCTGCCCTTGTCCTCCTAGTTGGAAGGCATTGTGAATTTTGAATGGGCTGTCTGAGGATCTTTGATGAATTCCTGCAATGTATCTTGTAGATAGTACACATTGCTGCTACTGAGTGTCAGTGGTGGAGGGAGTGGATGGTTGTGGATGCAGGTCCAATCAAGCGTGCTGCTTTGTCTTAGATGGTGTTAAGCTTCTTGAATGCTGTTGGAACTGTATTCATCCAGGCAGTTGGGGAATATTCCATCACACTCCTGACCTGCACCTTGCAGATGATGGACAGGTTTTGAGAGGTTGGGAGGCAAATCACTTGCAGTATTTCTAGCCTCTGCTCTTGTAACCATTGTGTATGTATGGTGAGTCCAGTTGAATTTCTGGTCAATGGTGAACCCCCAGGATATTGATAGTGGGGAATTCAGCACTGGCAATGTCATTGAATATCAAGTAGTGATGGTTAGATTGTCTCTAGTTGAACATTGTTATTCCCTGGCATTTGTGTGGCGTGAATGTTACTTGCAACTTTTTAGCCCACAGGGGGATATTGTCCAGGTCTTGCTGCATTTGGACATGGACTGCTTTAGTACCTGAGGAACTGCAAATGAAGTTTAAAATTGTGCAATCATCGGCAATAATCCTCACATCTGACCTTATGATGGAGGGAAGGTCATTGAAACAGCTGAAGATGGATTTAGATCACTATAGCCTGGAACTCCTCCAGAGACATTCTGAAGCTGAAATGTCTGACCTCCAATAACCACAGCCATTTTCCAAAGTGTCATGTGTGATTCCAACCAGGGGAGAGCTTTCTCTGAATTCCATTGACTGGAGATTTGCAAGCGTTCTAATGTCACACTCAATCAACATGGCTTTGCTTTCACAGTCTGGAATTCAACTCTTTTGTCCATGTTTGAACCAAGGGTGTAATGAGGCCAGGAGCTGGGTAGCCCTGACAGACCCCACACTGGTTGTCACTGAGCAGGTTATTGCTGAGCAGGTGCTGATAGATAGTGCTGTTGATGACAAATTCCATTACCTCTAAAACAATCAAACTTCTTCCTTTTGTTGTTTCACTTAAAATCGAAGCCATTAAGATTAAGCTTGTCAACAATTTAGTTTCATTCAAGCTTCTTGAAATGTGAGGCTATATCATTGGTAGTTAGGATGCTGCAGCTGCTGGTTTCAAACCAATGCCCAGTTGCAACTTGGCTA
This sequence comes from Chiloscyllium punctatum, assembly GCF_047496795.1. NCBI lineage: Eukaryota > Metazoa > Chordata > Chondrichthyes > Orectolobiformes > Hemiscylliidae > Chiloscyllium > Chiloscyllium punctatum. The sequence goes on along the minus strand of NC_092760.1, from coordinate 37,719,916 downwards.
ATACCAAATGCCATCTCAAGGAGCTTGTGGAAGTGCTGAATATTTGGAGGAGTTGACAGTCTTCCATACACTAATAACCATATGTTGAAGATTGCAAAAACCTTCCAGAGAATTACAAGAATTTTATTGTAAACCTAGAGTTTTGCAGATACATCACTTTCCACCTTTTCCCTTCTGGACCTTTCCATCGCGAAACCAAACAGTTCCTGGCATGTAGCTTAGCTTGTTTGTCTTTCTGTATTAGGAGACCAAACACAAAATTAACCAGTCTCTTTGTGAATAAATTACAAACCACACACACTGCGCACAAGGGCTGGTGTAAACGTGACAAAAATCAGAAAGGCGGAAAAAGATGGGGTGCATTAAATCACAATGGTGTGGATGGTAAATATTGCCTACCTCAGCTCATGCTGTATCTCTCTATCCTTAAATGCTTGGAGTCTACTGGTGAACACTGCATGCTCCTTCTCCAGGGACTCCTAATGTGACTGTGGGCAGTTGGGAATTATGACCCCTCCATGACCTGGCCATGTCAGTGACCATTTGGGTGTTTTAAAAATGAAAATACAGTATTTCCTAAAACCAGGTAAGTCATTCATCCCCTCTTGGATGTCACTGAAGGATTGACTGAATAATCAGTCAAATAACCTTGAGGCCTGATAAGTCTCTTTCTCCTAGCTGCTGATCTCTGGGTGGGCAGACTTTGATGGAGATTGTCATATTCTCTTTGGTTAATACAGAAGAGTGAATTGTTCTTTATTTGTTCTTTTCTCTCTTTGTTTATTGATCAACTCCAAGATCTCTTCTCACTTCTTTAAAGATATTTCTCTAACCAACCTGTTCAGAGATGTTATTACACACTACTGGAGCAGGTGGGACTTAAACTCAAGTTCTCCCTTCTAAGAGGTAGAGACACTGCCACTGTGCAAACAAGAATCAAAATGACCGCAACAGGATTCAAACCTGCAATCTTCTGATAACATCATGATCCACAAAAAAGTCAAAAACCTTACCAATTAGGTCACATGACCACCAAAAATTGCAAGATACCTTTGAATTGATCTGTACAGATACACCTGTACACAGCTCTTGAGCAGACGGGACTTGAAGACATACCCACTGGTCCAAAGGTAGCAACACAAATGCCCCTTCATGTTTCTTTACAAACAAGAAGAACAATGAGCATCACCTGCTCCTAATCAACTCACTCTGAAGCTGTCCTGTTTGTCTGTAAGGGCTTTTGTGGTGCAGTGATAACGTCCCTACCTCTGAATCAGGAGGCTCAGATTCAGCTTTCACCTGCTCTAGAGATGTGTCATAACATCTCTGAACAGGTTGGTTGGATAATGTCTAAAATGCTGTTTGATCCTAGGTGTTATTTTAGTACAGGGATAATGTTCCTACCTCTGAGCCAGGAGGCCTAGGTTCAAGGTTCTAGCAACTTGAGGGATGCAGCATAGCATTCTTGAACAGGTCGATATTAAGGATATACTTTCTGTTTGAACCTTTGGAAAGGATTTACGTTTCTAATTCTGACAGATTACTGTCATTAAAATCTGCTGGTACTGGTGTTACACATGTGGAAGGCATTGCTTGTGACTGACTGCAAGAGTGAGAGGACATTTTGCTTTCAGTCATGGTTATTGTAGCAGGACATCTGAGTCTGCAGTACAAGAGGAAGATGTTGCACTTGCAGCAAGTATCAACTTAAGAAACATTAGCGTAAGTAGGCCATTCAGCCCATCAAACCTGCTGCACCATTCAGTAACACCATTGCTGATCTGATTGCAGCCTTAACTCAACTTTTCCACCAGTCCCCCATTATCCTTGACTCCTTCGTAGATCAGTTTTTAATAGTATTTCTCATTGTTTTAAATGAGAGATTTTTTTTATTCTCAATATGTCACCAGTTATAGATTCTCCCAGAAGGGGAAACCTTCTCTCAGTATCTATCCTGTTAATCCTCCTCAAAGCTGATTAAACAATATGCCTTTCATTGTTTGAAACTCCAAGAAGTAAAAGCCAAACTTGCTCAATTGCTCTTCAAAAAATAACTCCTTCAACACAAGATTTAACCTCATGAATCATCTCTCACCTTCTTCCATGCAAGTAAGATCTTCCTTTTAAGGAGACCGAAACTATACAGAGTAATCTGGGTGTGGTCTCACCAGTGTCCTGAACTGTTAGAACGAGGCATGCCTACCTTTATACTTCATTCTCTTGCTATAAAGACAACATTCCATCTTCCTTCCTAATTACCTGCTTTTTTTTGTGCTTTTTCTGATTGATGTACAAGGACATTCGGTCCATCTGGGCTGCAGCATTTTGCAGTACATCTCTCTCCACTTTAAATAATATTCCACTTTTTATTTCTCTTGCCAAGTAGATGACCTGATATTCCCACATTGTACTCCATCTGCCAAGTTTTTGCCCACACAGTTTATATATCTATAGAAAATACAGACAAAGCAGGAGAAAGAGGAGGAAGGTCTCTTTGCAGGATGCATCTGCAATTCAAAAGCCCACCATCTCTTTGATTCAGACCTACTGCAGGGGTGGGTACTACACTATTTGTGTCTGTGAAGGTGACTGGATCCTTCCAGGTTGGAACATGCAGTTATAGGTACAATTTTCCAGTCCATAGTCCATTTCTGCATCAGAGTTAATAGGAGTTCTGTTTGTCAGGATGGGTGACATTTTGTCTTCTCTCTGTATGGATAGAAGTAGGCAGAAGCATAAACATAAGGCTTTGTTTTGATAGTGGACCTCCCCATGTTCCAGGGTGCCACTCATAACTCCCATGGCTTTGTGGATGCTGAATTGCAATGATGAAGGGTAATGAAACCACAAAAGTTCTGACCTGTTCAGTGTGGAGTTGGTATGTGACATCACGCTGGTGAATGCCCACTGTCCTGGATGAGTTGGAGGGAAGAGGTAGGAGGCAGTTGGCACATCCACAATCTGCACAGGTTGTCTATTAGTCATCATACATCCAACTCCAGCTCCTGCAAGTAAAACCACAGATCCCTGTTGTTCAACAATCCCACAACCATTGAAGTGTTCTTGTTGCCTTTTTCAAGGAAACACAGTAAATAAGTACAAATGTAGGCCATTCTGCCCTTTGAGTCTGCTGCAGCATTCAATGTGATCCTCTGTCTCAACTCATACTCCCATTCTCTCCCCATACCTTTGACACCTTTAATTTCTAGAAAATCCAACTATATCTTTCTTAATAATATTCAGTGACTTGGCCTCCACAGCATTTGTTTTAGAGAAATGCACAGGTGCACTGCCCTCTGAGTGAACAGATTTCTCCTCCTCTCAGTCTGACATGGTTTACCCAATATCCTGAGACCATGGCTCCTGGTGCTGAACCCCAAAGCAGGCAGGAATATCATCCCTGGTTCATTTTATCCAGCACAGTCAGAATGTTATGTAACACGTCCCCTCTCATTCATTCTTTGAAGCACCAGTGAATACAAGCCTAGGTGACTATTCACTCCTCAGACAGCAATCTTTCATCCTCGGAATGTGTGAAGTCGAACTATATTCTCTCGGTGGTGGGTATGTCTTTTCTTAGTTAAGGAAGCTAAAGCTGCCCACATATTGGGCGAGAACATGCTATGGTGCTTTCGTAAGACTGAGTGGTCTGTGGTTAGCATGTTTCAAGACATGGGAACTCTACAGCTTAAGAAAGTGTAGGAGGAAGAGAAGCAGATGGAGAGGAACAAGCAGGCAGTGAGGGAATCTCCTGAGTGCATTTCTTGCAAACCATTCCTCAGCTTTGAAAACAGAGAGAATGACCGTTCCTCTGTGGAGACAAGCCAGAACCATGATCATGGCAGTGTGGATGGTCCAGCTGCTCATGGTAGGGAGGTAGGAAAAGGTATGGTCAGGCAAAAGTGATGGGGATTTATTAGTGAGGGGGAGCTGATTTGCTTTTCTGGCTGCAGACACAGGAAGAACATTCTAATGCTTGTGAGGATATCAAGGATTGTGATAACCTGCTGCATACTGCATAAATATCAAATGAACTTTTGATTGCAATTTTCATTCATGTTGCTAAGAATGTACAGGTTTCTGTTAACCGGTTAATTATATGTGCAACACAGCAAGTATAGCTTGTTGCAATCCCAGTTGATGACATTATTTGACAATTTAAATCGCAGAACAGGAACCTGACTTGATAGATCATGTTCTGAGTTGATTTGGTTTTGATGAAGGGGTTTCTCATTGAAACAAAAATAAGCAGGCAATGTTGCAGATTTTGTTTAACAGTAAAATGTTTCCCCTCTCACTCTAAACCTATGCCCTCTAGTTCTGGACTCCCCCACCCCAGGGAAAAGATTTTGTCTATTTACCCTATTCATGTGGGCGGTATGGTGGCATAGTGGTTAGCACTGTTGCCTCACAGCGCCAGAGACCGAGTTCAATTCCCGCCTCAGGCGACTCTCTGTGTGGAGTTTGTACATTCTCCCTGTGGGTTTGCTCTGGTTTCCTCCCACAATCCAAAAATGTGCAGGTTAGGTGAATTGGCCAGGCTAAATTGCCCGTAGTGTTAGGTAAAGGGGTAAATGTAGGGGAATGGGTCTGGGTGGGTTGTGCTTCGGCGGGTTGGTGTGGTCTTGTTGGGCTGAAGGGCCTGTTTCCACACTGCAAGTAATCTGTAATCAAGTTAATTTATAATTTTGTAAACCTCTATAAGTTCACCCCTTAGCCTCCGATGCTCCAGGGAAAACAGCCTCAGCCTGTTCAGCTTCTACTTATAGCTCAAATCCTCCAACCCTGTCAACATTCTGAACCCTTTCATGTTTCACAACATCTTTCCGATAGGAAGGAGACCAAAATTGCACGTAATAATCCAACAATGGCCTAACCAATGTCTTGTACAGCTACAACATGACCTCCCAACTCCTGTACTCAATAATCTGAGCAATAAAGGAAAGTATACCAAATGCCTTCTTCACTATCTTATCCACCTGCAACTCCACTTTCAAGGAGCTATGAACCCGCACTCCAAGGTCTGTTTGTTCAGCAACACTCCCTAGGACCTTACCGTTAAATGTATAAGATTTGCTTTCCCAAAATGCAGCACCTCACATTTATCTGAATCAAACTCCATCTGGCACTTCTCAGCCCATTGGCCCACCTGGTCAAGATCCTGTTGTAATCTGAGGTAACCCTCTTCGCTGTCCACTACACCTCCAATTTTGGTGTCATCTGCAAACTTACTAACTGTACCTCTTATGCTCGCATCCAAATCATTTATATAAATGATGAAAAGCAGAGAACCCAGCACTGATCCTTGTGGCACTCCACTGGTCACAGGCCTCCAGTCTGAAAAACAACCCACCATCACCCTCTATCTTCTACCTTTGAGCTAGTTAAGTTTTGTCTTGGTTTCTATTTAGAAAGTGATTAAATGAGAGGTACTGAACAGTCTGTGGTAACATAAACAGCTTGTGAGGTCTTGTTTTTTTTTAAGTTGGAACAATAGATGAAGTCTGATGAGTGTGGCCAGCTCTTACACTTCAGGATTCCTTTTTTTAGCTTTTAGATTCAGTAGAAGCTGCTGGAGTCATGAAGAAGTAGAAGCTATTTTTTCCCCTCTCTGTTACAGTTCAAACCTGGGGTTTCTCTCCCTACTGCTGGCATTGTATGTGAGAAAATCTGTCTTCTGAATTTGCCTTTTTGCCAAGGAGTGTGCTTATAGGATGTTACTATATCGGAATAGTTAATTAGTATAGTTGCTGTATCTATTATTCTATTAAGCTTTCCAGAAGAGTTAAGTTAGTCCAAGTTCCTCTTTCTTTTGTTATATTTTAACTGTTGTGTTGGAATAAAGTGTGTTTTGCTTAAATAATTTGGCTAATTGAGTTGCATTGGGAACATGGCACCTCACACAAATAAGAAACAGACAGGGTCTAGGCTACCTTCTGAAAATATTTTAAGGGGATCCAGTCTGTTCCATTACAGCATGATGTAGGAAAGTTGTATTGGAAGATTTTCTGTGTGAAGCACTTTAACATTTTAATATGATGGTGTCACTTGTTAGTTGTTCCAACATGGCCACACATTGGAAACATTTGAATTATAGAAAATTGTGTCAACTCTCTGGACAGGGCAATAATATTGGTGTGTGGTGGGAATGACTTTAAATGACACAATGTCAGTAACATAACTGGGTAGCTATTTCAGATAGCGAGGTATTGTGTAGACCTACTTTAGCCGTCTCTACAAGTTCACCACATTGTCCTTTTTGTTTCAGATCGTGCAATTGTTATTGATAGCACTCACCATTGTCATCCTTTCCATGAGGCTTGGCATTTTTTTTTAAGAATGCACTTTTTTCCTCCACTTTTATATGAGCTCAGTGAATCTATTAGTGTGTCACCCTGCCTTTACAATATATGTGACAATGCACCCATTCAAATTGCAGTTGGGGCTCTTTACATTAACAGTAACTGAGAATCCTGGTCTGAATGTTTTGTCAAGCTGCTGTATATCATAGAATCCATACAGTGTGGTAGCAGGCTATTCAGCCAATCAAGTCCACACTGACTCTCACCCACCCAGACCCACCCCATCCCTGTCACTCTGCATTTCCCTTGGCTAATCTACCTAGCCTGCACATCCCTGCATACCTTGGGCAACTTAGCATGGCCAAACCACCTGACCTGTACATCTTTGCACTGCAGGAGGAAACTAGAGCACCCGGAGGAAACACACACAGACATGGGCAGAATGTGTAAAGTCCACACAGATAGTCACCCGAAGGCGGAATCAAACCTGGGTCCCTGGCACTGTAAGGCAGCAGTGCTAACCACTGAGCCACTGTGCTGCTGTTAGAACAATAGCTGATAAATGATGTATGCAAATTTTGAGCATTTTGAGAAAATGGTCAAGTAAGTGCATCATTATGTCATTACATCACCCAATTACATTACATCATATAATTTCATTACGTCACCCAATTTATTCCAGATTTTTAGTTACCAATGTCGACACTTCTGATGGGCTATCTTGATTTACTATGGCTCTTTCCCTCATTCACTTTTTCCTGTACCCATCTCCTCTGGTGATATTTCTCATCCCTCTGCATGTTCACGATTCTCTGCATTTATGCAGTTCTTTCTTTCCCGGGGTCTGTTTGTTAACATCAGTTTTGTTTTGCTTCCTCTCCTGGTCTCTCTTTGCTTCTCTCGCTCTCTCTCTCTCTCTCTCTCTCTCACACATCATTTTTTTCACTGCATTTTGCCATCAATTCTGCCAGTCATTGGCTGCCTGCCTTCACCTTGTTGTAAAATTTTCCATTACTGCTCAACGGCGTACAGTGATTCGTCCTCCCACTCGTGTGTGGGTTCACTTTTTTTTCCAAAAGAAGCAGCAGCTCACAATGAATAAACCATGACTGTTGAATGCAGTCCTGCATCTGCCAGTAGGGATTAAGACACCACAATCAGCCGCATAGATCAAGCCTTTACATCGAGTGGGAAGAACAGCTGGTCACTCTGGATGTATCCTGATTAACTCTCACCTTCATCCTGCTCATGTTTATATTTGCAGGTCGCTTTGAGGCACTGGTAGGAACGAAGAATGATGGGAGCTCTGACACAATGCAGCCCACAGGGGGAAGAGGTGGCCAATCCAGAGAAATCCCAGAATTCTTTGCAGCTCAGCCAGGAGAATCGATGGGGTTGGATGAAGAGAGTGTGTCTGAGGGCAAGCTACAGTGTCCTCCTCTGTGTCCTGTCCCAGATCCTGGTAAGTCTTTGGGTAGGGATGCAAATCATCAAATGTATTGTCAAAACACTTGATGTCAAACATGACATCAGTCAAAGTGGTACTTCTGCTTTACATCTGTCCTAACCTATCCAATATCCATTATATGGTCCACTGAACAAAGGGATGGATATAAATGCAGTTAAAAGCATTAATGTTGGTTATGATCAAGTGATATCTTTTAGATTTATATGGAGGTTAGCTTCGTAGGGCATATCCACAATGTGCCATTGTTGCCTAATGACCTTTATGGAGACCAGAGTAGTAGATGCAAGCAACCTTAAGAGCAAAATATTGCTAGTCAGACAAAACTAAACATAAGAACATGGATTATTCATATGATAATAGTGCTGATAGTCACGGAGAATGATGTCTGTATATCACTGCAATAATTGTGAATGAAATAAATAATTGTTGGTTTAGTAGCATTCGGATTATTGCAATCACAGGTAACAAGGCAGTAATATCTCTAAAAGTATTGATAAGATAGTAAAAGCGCCAACGATACGCCCAATAAAGCAGAAATAACTGTGATAACCAATACGGATGGAAAATCAGAGAATAAGGCCGAAGTAGCTGGGTATTAAGTAAGCAGTCATCAGTTGCTGCAAACAGAGTATTGCACTTATTTGGGAATTTCAGAGAAAGAGGACAAATAAAAAACACTGCAAAAACAGAGGAAACTGACAGCATTGATCTGCACCCCCTTCTTGCTACATCATCGCAGTCAGCCAGTTTCTGCTTTCTGTTCACCTTCAATAATCCCTTGTCCAGAGGTTTGAAGCTAAGAGATTGCAATTACCCTCAGAATTGCTACAATGCAAACAAATCAATGTAAGAATGTAATAGATTTACCTCCCTCTCCTCAATCTTTTCTTCTTTTACAACTCTTCTTCAACTCTTTATATTTTTACCGCTTCTCCTGTTTAGTTTTGGACATACCCACTAGGAGTATGAGTAAGAGGTACATGGTGGTTTGCGATACCAGAATTACTGCCACCAGCACGTGGTAGGTGAGAAAGAGAATAAAGATCTAAAAGTCCCTTGGTAGGTGGTGTGCTCAGTTGGGAACAGTACTGTTAGCATGGTGAGGCTCAGTTGTGCTGTCTACGCTGCATGTAAAATGGCTGTTTCAAACAAATGGCATTGCTCCAGAATGGAGCCAGTGGTGTATTGGTACTTTCATTGGGCTAGCAATTCAGAATCTCAGGCTAATGGTGACCAAGTAACCAATGTCAATTGTTGTCGTGTCTCGTCTGGTTCACTAATGTCCTTTCTTTAGCAAGGAAGTCTGGCCAATGCGTGACTGCCTCTAGGTTATTAGGAAGGTGCAATAAATGCTGGTCCAACCAGTGATGCCCTTATCCAACTTCACTTAGATTGCAGTTAGCAGGTGTAGGAAATAGGAAGACTTCACCGTGGCATGGTACAATGATGCATTGAGCCTCTGAACTGAAACCAAGCATTTCCTAGCTTCATTCAGATCTGGGAGTAAATAAAAAGAAAGGTTAAATCCAACTCCTGCCTGCACACAACCATAGAGGAATGAGGTAAGTGCTAAGAATGAGGTGTGCTCAAAGTAACAGGTCAGCCAGCACCAGTGGAGAAAAACCTGAGTTAATATTTTAGTTGATGTGACCCTTTATTTCAGATTTACAACACCTGCAATACTTTGCTTTCAAGATGATATCGCCATCTTGCTCAGGGAATGTGCTCACTTGACTCATTTTCTGCTTCCAGTGTGTTATTTTCTGACTCTGAATCTATGCCCAGTTCTCTCATAGTATGGGATGGATGTGTTTCCCAATGCTGAGTGTGGAGAGGATCAATTCAGAGGCAAAGCAATTTGCTCCCAGATCTGAATGAAGCCAGGAAGTGCTTGGTTTCAGTTCAGAGGCTCGATGCATCATTGTACCATGCCACGGTGAAGTCTTCCTATTTCCTACACCTGCTAACTGCAATCTAAGTGAAGTTGGACATCTAGTCCTGGGAGCCCCATTCTGAAATGCATTAAAATGGTTTCCAGTTATCCTTTAATATCAGCAACCCTCCCTCCCCCCTCGAGAAAAAAGGGGCTATGGTGCCTGGGCAAATCATATTGTGTGGGGATCTCCCTCGGTCATCGCAAATCACATTGTGCACAATGATCTCCCCTTGTGTGGCTCTCCAGCTTTTCCTTCGATTCTCTGAATGAAGGACTCTGAATCTGCAGGTTGAACTTTGCTGTGATTACCATTCACCACTGTTTATGGGCCCAGCTGGGACCCAGGGTTTTCGTCCCAATTTGTTCTACTTTAGTGATATTTCTGTCTGCCCAGATTTATTGACAAAGTAATATTCAGATTAGATAGAGGGAGACTGGTGATGTACTTGGATTTTCCAAATCATTTGATAAGTACTAAATCAGAGGTGTAGTGGTATCTGAGATAACAGCACATGGGATGGAAGGAAACATACGAGAACAGATAAAGGGTTGGTTAGCTAACAGGAATTGGAGTGAAGTTAAATTGGTCTTTTTAGAGTTGACAGACTTTAACAGGTAGAGCCCAATACACATCAAAGGTGGGTCTTCAACTAATATATCACTGATTTGAATGAAGGGTCTGAATTAATGTTAGCTAAAATTGCTGATGACACCAAGGTAGGTGGGAAAGTAACTTCTTAAGTGGAGACAGTGTCTGCAAAGGGACATAGATGGGTTAAATGATGGGCAAAAGACTTGGGAGAAGGAGTGTAATATGAGTAAATGTAAACTGTCCATTTTGGCAGTAAGAATAACAAAAACAATATTCTATTTAAATCTAAAGACATTGCAGAAATCAGTGGTATATAGTGATTTGGTGGGGGTCTTGATACATGAATTATATGAAGTTAGTAAGCAGGTACATCAACAGACTTAGGAAGGCAAATAGAATGTATTTTTTATTGAAAGAGGAATGGGGCATAAAAGTGAAGAAGTTTTATCACAGCTGCATTGGCGAAACCACATCTGGAGCACTGTGTACAGTTTTGGTTATTTGAAAAAGATATTGCTTTCGAAGCAGTCCCAAGAATGTTCACTTGACTCTCTTTCCTGGGATGAAGGGTTTATCTTATGAAGAGAGGTTCGGTAGGTTAGGCCAATTTCCATTGGAGTTTCAAAGAATGCAAAGTGATCTTACTGAAACATATAATCTCTTGAGACTTGATAGGATACCAGGAGGACTTTTTCTCTCGCCGGGGAGACTAAAAACAAGGGACATAGTTTCTGAATAAGATGTCTCCCTTCCAACAAAACTGAGAAGTTCTTTCCCTCAAAGGCTCATTAGAATATTGAGTTTTCTTCTCCAGAAGGCTGTGTCTTTTAAATTTTATTCAGGCCAAATTGAGTTACATAGAACTTTGATGGACAAGGGAATCACATGTTATGAGGTATAGACAGGAAAGTGGAGCTAAGGCCACAGTCAGTTCAACCATGCTCTTATTGGATGTTGGGGCACGCCAGAAAGGCCAAATAGTCCACTCCTGCTCCACGCCCTATGACCTTGGACTTTGTTGTTTGTATCACTCAGAAAGTAAGTACCTAAAGCAGCCAAGCCGTGAAAAAGACTTAACATGTATGTGAGATGTAATTTCTCATATAATACTCCTTTGAAAAGTAATCTAATGTTGCACGCATCATAAAGGTGGCCCCAGTCAGTCTTTACATGTCTCAATTAGTTTGATTCTAGCTCTTTATTTGTGCAGTTGTTTCTTTGCTGCCACCAATTCCGTAAAACATTCTAGACATTGTAAGCTGGATTCTGGTTGCGACATTCATTGCTGGAATTTACCAGAGTCCAGTCAACAAAACCATTTGTGTTTTTATAGAGCCTTTAGTATAGTGAAAATGATCCAAAGGAAGGATTTTAACATCCAAAATTTGGCATTGGATCATTATAAGGACATATTGGGCTAAATGACATAAACTTCTTCAAAGAGAAAGGTTTCAACATTTTCTTTTGAAGGAGGACAGAGAGAAAGAGAGGTTTAGGGAAGCAATTTAAGTTGCTGAAGGATGGCCATATTAGTGATTGAGATCAGGGATTGAGGCATTACTAGAACAGGAGATAGACTGAGTGATGAGAGAACAGAACTTGGTGTGAGTTAGGACACAGGCAGCAGAGTTTTGATGACCTTGGGTTTATAGGGAGGGAAGATAAGTGGCCAGATGGGAGAACATTGGAACAGTCAAATCTGGAGATAATGAAGGTCTGAGTGAACGACTCAGCAGCAGCTGAGCTGAGACAAGGGAGCAGTCAGACAGAGAGACAGACTGAAGAGTGATCTCTCCAGATAAGATTTTAATTCTCATATCACAAGATTTTCAGACAAGGTCTGAATTAAATATTACACTGTGGAATCAGAACTAGATTCCGCCCCTCCAGACATGAGCTTTATGCCTCTGTAGCTGAAAAGGATGAAAAAGAAATCACAGTAACGATTCATTAAAGGCTGTGAATGGAACAGCTGTGAGGTTACTGAGCAGTTAGTCATTATAACAGAGCAATAGGCTGATTAAAGTTACCCTTGTTGCATGTATGCACAACTCTGGAAATTTTAAAGCTGAGAAATGCCACTGATAGGCAGATGGGAATCCTGATAAACTGTTTGCAAACTTTGCTGACAATGATCATTCTGTGTATTAATTAGTGACACAAGACTCTTAAGTATGTAGCGTTCCTTAACCAGAGAACTGCAAATTAAGATTCCTCTGGTAGAAAAGCAGATCAATTAACAAAGGATAAACTGAAATTCAAGGCTGATTCATTTTTGGTGTGTGAAACCCAGTAACACAGTAGGAGCATTCACCTACTGAGCTGTGAAACAATTTCACTCTATTCCACAATGAATTGACAATAAAAGTAATGTAGTAATCAGAAAAAGACATGCATCCTATCCCGCTGATTTGACCTGGCTTTCTCACCATCCAGTTCCTATTTTCTGGCTCAATCTGACCATTTCTTACTTTTTTTTTACCCTAGACAGATCTTCCTTCCAATTTACTATTGAATGTTTTAAATATGTCCATTGCTGCATTGATTGATTTGTATGTTCTAACTTAGCAATTAAATATGAGTAAGTTGTTCCTTACAAAATGTTGAATTCTTTGTTTGCAAGTTGACTGCCTTTTCAAAATGGAAACCCTAAGTCAACATCAAGCATTCATTGAGCAGATTCAATACATCTCAAGGTTGTAGAGTTACATTGGTGCTACATGTATTTTAGGAATGCAGATGGGACCAAATAGAAGGAGCCTCATTCTGGATAGAGTTCATGCTGTACCTGCCCTGGAGTGCCTATTGAGATTGATTGCCATGGGGATCAAAGATTACAGGGAGAAAGTGGGTAAATGGGGTTGAAACGCCTATCAGCGATGATTGAATGGCAGAGCAGACTCGATAGGCTGAATGGCCTAATTTCTGCTCCTATGTCTTATGGTCTGAAGCTTTCTCAATTCTGCCTGAACCCCAAGCTGAGAAGCCTGCCATTCACTGCATCAGTGTGACATTTTCCCTTCTTGCAAGTCAAGCAAATTAGAATTTATCCAAGTCAAGTTACCATTTTGCTCTAAACTAAAGTGAGTTTCTGAGAAAATTTTTAAAATGATAGGATATGTTGTGATTGCACAAATCCATCAAGTCAAAAGTGCCTTGTGATGTTCCATTATGTTAAAGGCACTATATAAATAGTTTGTAGCTCATTTAAACGTTATTGTCATTGTTCTACCAATTTTAATAATTTCTATATGCATTGATTCTGTATAACACAGGAAATAATTATCTCCCATGAATGGTCTGATTTCTCCGCTGCAGGTCCTTTGGGTTGTGTATCTATGCCAAGGTTATGGCGTGGTTGCCTCTGGACAGAAAGTCCTCAGCCTCTTGCAACACCTACTGATGCCTGCAACTGCTTTCCCAGATACCAAGGTATGAGAAATGTCACCATGGAGGTTAGCAGATGCTTGTCAATGAAGGTTGCACGTGTTATGTGGCTAAGTCAGCAAACAATGGGAAATTTGGAGAAATAATCCATCACAAGGATGTGAACCTGCCCATTTGCTGTGATTGTGTCTGCTGCTACTATCATCCAAGAAGTGGATGCGACATTGATGGATGTAGAGGCTCCCTTGGCTGCTATGGTTGCTTTATTTTGCATTCTTCCCACACGCTCATGAGTTATTAGATATTATGATTCATCGCTGGTTAGTACATAGATGAGTGTGCTTAGCCGCTTTGCATGATCAAAACCGATGTGCACCTGTTGAAATGTGGATATGATATTTGGCTTGTGCCTTTGGTATTTGGATTTGATTGCCTTTTAAAATGACTTGTCATTTTTGTCACCTTTGTTTTTGTATTGCCACAGTTAATTAATCATCTTCTTTAGCACTACAATACTGTCAAGATATCCTGGGTAAGGATCTTCTATCCCTTATTGTAATTCCTCAACTTCAGCAGTTGACGGTTGTAGTTGTTCACATTGACTCAGAACAAAGTGTAAGGGATCCATCTAGAGAACACCTTCAACTTTGTAGTCACTGTGTAAATCAAAGGAAATACCTTGGTCAATATGCTTAGTGTGTCAGATGCAGCCAAATTGGTTCCGAGCATTACATCTTACACATTGAGAAGTAAACGCTGCAATAGTGGCAGAGCTCTCATCAGCAGTTTGCAGCAGAACATTTCTAATGGCTCATGATCTGTTTCAATGATGAATTTTTTGGCAAATAACCAGATGTGCTTATTCAGGCCATGTTGTTTTTGAAGTAAAAGCAGTCATTTTATTTTTGTCCTGCAAAATACACATACCTCAACCTTTTTGCCATCCACCCACCTCAAGAATCATATCCTTCCTGAAGTCCTGGTATACAGTAGTCAAGATTTTGCTGAAAAACTTTTTTGAGAGAATTGAAGATATATTGATGGTCATCTGGCCACAAATCGGGTAGGTCCTTCTTGAGCATAATCTCTGTGGTGATATTTTTTCTGTGAACTGAGAATATATGGAGACAGGAAATTTAAAAAAAAGAATGTGAGGTACTGTCACAAATCCTCATTATTGTTTAGGGTCAGCATTTAGTTTGCAATAATTATCTGACACCTACAGAACAAGGAATATGTCAATTGATCAAATATTCTAGATAATCAAGAGGTCTACATAACCAATGTAAAAACACATATGAACTAATCAAAACATAATGCAGGGGGTATACACACATCAATCTTATACGTTATTTACAGCATGAATCACTTAAATAATAATACAACTTTGCCTTAAGTAAAACCTACCAGCAGAGAGCGTTCACACTTGCACCTTCAACTGACTACTCCCATATTGTGGTATTTGAGGAGAAATTGACTCCAAATTGAATTAATTATTGATGTTTCAAGTGGCCATTCAATTGACCAACAAGTATATTTACATTGAGGTAAATAAATTTTACAAACTATAATAATCAGACAGAATGATACAGTAAACCTCATGGCATCTGAGGCATTTTTTTTTGCCAGTTTAACAAGAGTGCCAGTTAAAACAAAATTTGCTGTATTTTCTCAACCTTAAATGGATTGGGACAGTCTCCATGGGCAGAGTAAGTAATTGGATGTACTAGCATTTGTCCTTTGCATCTAGTTTGGAAATAAATCTTGCTTTAGAAAATTGAGGATTGCATTTTGTGTCGGTTCTTTATGTGGATACCTTGTTTAAGTGAAAGGTTGAGGTGCCCTCACGGTTTAAGTGCTGCAACTCAGATACGGTAAATGAAAAAAGACACAAGAGACGGGAACTCCTGAGTGAGGATCTAGGTATACTCTTATGGATGGCATCTTACTTTAAGACGCATGTTGAAATGCTACACAAATCTCCGTGATAGTTGACTTTCTGAATTCTGCGATATTTGCTCCAACTCATTCAGTTCCACTTGATGCTTCTCCTGAACATGTTTAATTCACTTCCTTGAAGGATCGATAAACGGATTTGCATCATCCTTAAAACTGCTGATTGCATTGAATTGACTTGTGTACAGGTACTTATGATCGTTGATGGGCTTGATTGCATCATGATTTCAAGTAGTAAAGATGAGTTTGTGTATTTGCACTGCAGTGCAATTTTCATGTGGAAATATGAAAAAAAAATGCTGAAGAACTCTATTCTGACAGCAATTATGGAGAGAGAAACACAGCTAACATTTGGAGTCCGGTATAACTCTTCTTTTGAACTGACAGAAGCTGGAAAATGGTGATTTTTATGCTGTAGACAACAAGGGAGGAAGAGCAAGTGGAACAGATTGAGGGTGCCCTAAAGTCAAAGACAATGATGATGACAGAGGAGAGATAGATGTGTAAATGTTAGCAGTGAAAAGGGAAAAATGGATATGTTCAGTTTAGAGCGAAGCCAACAAAATACAATAAAACACAGTCAGGGAGGATGGCAGGTCTAAGAAAACGGAGTAGAAGAGGTAATTTCCTGAATTCATGGAAACACATATTGAGTCCTAGACACTGGAAAATGCCTAAGTGGAAAGTGAAGAAATACCCTTCCAGCTTCATTTGAACATTGTAGCAGGCCAGGGATGGACATGTTTTCATGGGAGCAAGATGGTTTCTGGAAAGGCTAAGCAACTGGGAGGTCAGAGTCACTCCTTTTGGAGGTGTTTCACAAAATGGTGCCCCAGTCTGTGTTTGGCCTCACCAATGTAAAGGAGACCACACTGTGAGCAGCAAATACAGTGGACAGGATCAAAGGAAATACAGTGGATTTGTTATGATGGAGATGGGGAGAACAATAATCACATTACGCAATCTATCAAGGCTTCAAATTGGAACTGACACGCTTAGTGTAACATATCTTCCTGGAGAAAGTTTAAAAATCACACAACACCAGGTTACAGTCCAACAGGTTTATTTGGAATCAGTAGCTTTTGAAGTGCTGCTTCTTCATCAGGGGTTGACAGCACTTTGAAATCTAGTGCCTCCAATTAAACCTGTTGGACTATAAGCTGGTGTTGTGTGATTTTTAACTTTGTCTACCCCAGTTCACCACCAGCACCTCCAAATCATAGCTTCCTGGGAACAAACAGTGGCATACCCTGACTGGAAAGCTATGGCCGACAGCAACCCTTGTGTTCACAAAGTTGGATTTGCCATCTGGTATACGTTGTTGGATATGCTGCCAGAACTCCACAATATTATATAAAGGTCTCATGAAACTTCATCAGTGGTAACCAATATGTCACTGTCATCACACATATCCTGATCCAGGGCCCATCATAGGCCAAAAACTGGGGTCTGGGGCTGTAAGCAGCCTAGTTTGTTTGGGTTAGGGGTTCAGGACTGCTGAACTTGCATTGGGTAGTTAGCCCATTGTTTGGATCAGGAGTCTGCTGAGCTCCAATCGAGGCCCTGCTGTGCTTGGATTGGACCGATGATTTTTGTCCCTGACCTGATTGTTGACTCTAATGAAAATATTAAGGAGACGTTCTCCTCTGATTTTAGTGAAGTCCTCGCACCATCCTGAATGGTGATGTCTTTCCTGTTATGCATAACAGGGAAAACCCTGCATTCTCCTGAACCCGATTGGAGATACAGTGTGGCTTAAGACCTCCACAGAAACCTCTAATGTGGGCTTTGTAGTCAGACAACAACTAAAAAAAATGTCAAAACCAATGCCATGAACTCGACTGCACTCATCCAACTGATCAAGGCATTTGGCACAGTGAGTCCCAAAGACTTGGATGTTTCATAAAATTCTTCAAGACACTGCAATTGCTTCATGGTGTGCTTGAATTTTGTCTAAACAAACTCATTTATCAACCCACATCTAGTCAGCTAGGACTATGTGGGACAAGTGGGGGAGTGGAACTAGCTACGGTCTTCTTGTAGATAGTTAGCAGGAATTCAATACATTGAATGGCATCCTTCTGTTTTGTTACCATTCTATAAATCTATGATTATGAGACAGGCACCAAGAGCGTGGAAATAAGCAAATGACAGAACTTTGGAATGGCATCAGAGTGAAGAAAATTTTGTTTCATTGCCACTATAAATGGGGACACATTAACCCCTGCCCCCTAATTCTAGACTGTTCTGCAGGGAGAAACCTCTCAGGTCCACCCTGACAAACCCCCTCAGGATCTCTTATTTCAGTAAGATTACCTCTTTATTCTCTAATGAGAGTAGCCCTAGCTTGTTCAATATTTCCACATTAGATTCCAGAAATCAGAATCTTCTCTGAATCGATTCCATTGCAAGAATATATTTCCTTAGTTAAGGATAACAACACTGTATACACAGCACTCCCAGTACAATGTCACTTATTTTGCTTTCCCAATCATTTGTTATACCTAAAGGATAGTTTTTTTGTGATCCATGTACCCCAACATGTCTCCTTAATGGCAACTCTTTATTTCCTGTTGGCTAACCAATCCTCTAGCCATGTTAATATGTTACCCCAATACCATGAACGTTTTTCTTCTGGAGCAATCTTTTCTGTCTGCAGCACTCCCTATTCTCTCTTTGTTTTCAACAAACCTTGGGATGCTTTTAACATCATCTATAATGAAAACTGATAAAAAATATTTGTTCAGCACTTTTGCCATTCTTTGTGTCCCATTATTAATTCCCCTGTCTCACCCACTAAGGGAACAATACTCACTTGATCTATTCCATTTTATGTGTGCGTAAAAGCTCTGTCTCTAATGATCTTGCTTGCATCCTCAATGTTTCTTTTGCTTTCTTAGGCATTCTTTTCTGGTTTCTAAAATGCATCCAATCTTCTTACTTATCACTAATCTCAGGTTTGCTGATATCCTCTTTCAATTTGACACGACCTTTAATTTCCTTATTTACCCATGGATGGTACATCCTTCTCACAATCTTTCTTTCTCAATGGAATATATCTTTGCTGAGAGTTTTGTGCCCTAAATATCTGTCACTGCTTCTCTTTTGCCTTACTTTTTAACCTATTTTCCCAGTCCACTTTGAACAATTCTGTCTTCACACCCTTGTAATTGTTTTTTTTTAAGCTAATACCTGGAGTTCACCAGAGCTTAGAACTTAGGAATTCTGAATTCTTTAGAACAACAGTAATAATCAATCAATAGCAGTCTGAAATAACCCTGTCAAGAAAGACAACAGCTTCAAAAATGCCTGCATTCCGATGTCGGCCTGCACAATGGGAAGAGCTTCAAGGAGTATTGGAACAGTAAAGTGGACAGAAAGGATGCGGGAATAAACGAGAAGTAGGATCCATGTCACCTAATAATCCTGAGGTCAAGTTGTACAGAGCATAATAGCAATTTAAATGTATCTGCAATGACGTGTTTATTTAAAACCAGAGTTAATGTTTTGAATGACCCTTCCTCAGAACTGTTCTGAACGATGTTTTTCCTTTGTCATATGTTATACTGAAAAGTATACAGTGCCTGATTTGCAAAGCAACCTCTCTTATTTCAATTCTCTGATTCCATGACCAATGCTGTTTCATATTCACCAAATGTAACCCATTTTACACTGTTCTGAGGAAGAAATAGATATCTTGGGTAACAAACTTAGTTAGTCCAAGCACAGTAGATAAGATGGCTTGATTTAAGAACTAACTTCTGAAAGTAATGACATCATTTTAAGCATGCTGTGCTTAGTAATTAAATCTTGCACTGAGTTAAAATGTTCAGACAGCTGGTGCGCAGACATTGGTCTGAAGGACCTTGTTCTGCACTGTAACACTTCATTGATGCAAAGCATCTTTTAGCTCCTTCTTCAAATTAAGAACAAAGACTGAACTCTGGAAATGCTACACAATGCTGCAATACATTTAATGCTTTTCTCATAAAATCGTGGCTGTGCTAATTATTTTAGCAATGCTTTTCATTTGATACTTCCTTTTTCAGAACAAACACTGAACTTGAAGCAACACTGAGCAGCAGAACACTTGAATGAAAGTTCCCAAATAAATAATTGAACAGCTTTTTTTAAAGAAAAAAATATGGGTTGGAATTTGTTGTGAGTTTAGTACAGCATCATTTCAAGCTCCATTGTTAATAGTGACAGTGTGGTAAAAGTGGGATTGCAGAATAATCCAGCTGCATATACAAAGAGTAGCTGCCATGGGAAGTATTTAGCTAATACTTAATTGCTTTTACAATATTCAAAAAGCATTGGTTCTCTGGGAATGATCACAATCCAGTAGCTAAATAAAAGCTTTACATCAAACCACAAACCACCGGGGTAAGGTTTTGTCACTTTTTAGGGGGCAGGACAGAATGGTTAAGAAGGCATATGGGATGCTTGCCTTTATGAGTCATGGCATAGATTTTAAGAGCATAGAGGTCATGTTGGAGCTGTATCAAAACTTTGGTTAGGCCACAAATGGAGTACTGTGTGCAGCTCTACTCACTGCATGAATGGGAAGGATTTGATTGCAATGGAGGAGATGCAGGGGAGATTCACCAGGAAATTACCTGGGATGGACCATTTCAGCTATGAGGAGAAGCTGGACAGGCTTGGGTTTGGTTTTTAGAGCAGAAAGGGCTAGGGGTGACCTGTTGGAGGCATATAAGATTGTGAGGGGCAAGGACAAGGTCAGTGGGAAGCAGCTTTCCCCTTAGTTGAAGGATCAATAACAAGAAGGCATAATTTTAAGGTGAAGGACAGAAGGTTTAGAAGGGATTTGAGGAAGATCTTTTTCACCCAGAGGATGGTGGGAATCTGAAATGCACTGGCTAGGAGGGTAGCTCAGGCAGAAAACTCACAACCTTTAAAAAGTACCTGGTGAACAATAGAAATGCTACAACATTCAACATTATGGGCATAGTATGGGAATGAGGGAAGAGTGTAGATTGGTGATGGTTTTATTTTGTTGGTGCAGATACGATGAGCTGAAGGGCCTCTTCTATGAATCTATTACTATGTCAATGGCTATGACTAAGTAATAGAGTGCAAGCTACTTGGTTATGATGAGAAATCAGTAATATATTTAGTATCAACCTTGAAACATTGGGGCAATTTTAATTGTGTGCAAGTGTAAAACCAATGAAATCAATTCAACATCATAGTATATATCTTTCCTGAGTTTACACTTCCATTGAAGGCAATACAAGGTAACATCATTCCAACCCTATGTCAGTATTCATCACAGCCCATGTTGCTGTGCAACTGTACTTTCTAACTGAAGAGTATACTATGTTTCTTTGCTAATTTTCTCATTAAAATGGTTCCAATGGTTGGCAGCAGTGAAGAATCTTAAAACATGACTTTAAAAGAATTTGTCTATAGAACATTTATATTCATTTGTTTGTGGTATTGCTGGATAGGCCAGTATTTATCATCTAACTGGCCTGAAAAAGGTGTTTGTGAGCTACTATCTTAATTTGCTGCTTGGAATGTAGGGAAACTCAAAGTGCCGTTAGGAAAGTAGTTCCAGGATTTTTACCCAGTAACAGTAAAGGTACAGTGATATATTTTAAAATGGAGTTGGTAAATAGCTTGGAGGGGAACATTCTGGTGGTGGTGTTCCACTGTAGGTGCTGTCCTTGTCTTTCCAAATGGTGGAGGTTACAGGTTAGGAAGGTGCTGTTCAAGTAGCATTGTAAATTATCTGTATTCTTCTCATTTCTTCATCCTTCCTTAGTTTTAATAGAACCTCAGAAGCACATTTGTCACTTGGTTCAGATTGTCTTGTCTGTTTTTGATCCCAGCTAATGTTATTACTGAACAAAAGAAATCCCAGACTGAAATCTGGTTTGATAAATCATGGTTTTTAATTGAACATGGTCCAACACTGAAACACAAGCACATAATGCTGGAGATGTAGTTTTAACAATGAAACAACGATTATACAATAGAAAATAAAGTACACCAAACTATTTACATATAACACAGTTTGAAAGATCTTAAAACACATGATTAAACAAAATCACATATATTCCAACACTATCAATGTACAGTACTCAACTATCAGAGAGTTCCATTTTCTATCACATCCATAGGTCTGACTTAACTTTCTTTCAGTTCCCAGTCTTGAGAGCTTGATAAGCTTTTCTTGATTAGTCATACAACTGAGCTTAACTTTTTTAGCTTCAAATAACTCCTTCAGGTTTCCAACCATACTCTGTTAAGCTAGAATATTCAAACTAAAACCCTTACCCTGAGGTAACCTTGTTGTTCTGAACTGATTCCTTTCTCCAGGAGAAACGTCCAACCTCAACTCTGTCTTCTGTACACTGAAGCTTAGAGCTATCCAATCTATGCATCTTTCCCCTAAGCAAAATCAATTCCTGATTCTTTTAAACCACAATTCTTTTCAATATTTCTTCTTTTCAATGGTGTAACTCTCCGCATGCAAACAAATTCCCAATATCATTATAGGACCGGATCTCTCTTTCACTGGTTTAAAATCATGGCTGACAAGTTAACTATGAAATGCCCTTGTAAATATAAACCAAAACCCACATGTCTCTAGTTCAAAATATAATCCTAAAATTAATCAGATCATTATAAATAATTCACATACCTCATATCACATCAGGCACAAATCTTCTTCCAATTTATTGGCAACAATCAGCATTCATGGAAGTTTTGAAATAGTACTAAACAAAAAAAACCAAAAGAGCTGTGGATAGTGGAAATCAGAAACTGATTTGTCTCAGAAATTGTTTACTCTCCCATCCCATTTTTTGCATAAATACCAATCTTTTCCTAACTACCACCACTTCTGAAAAAAAGACTCACTGGACCTGAAATGTTATCTCCACTTTCTCTCCACAGATGCTTCCAGACCTGCTGAGAGTTTCCAGCAATTTCTGTTTTTGATTTTGAAACATTGCTTGTATCAGCCCTAACTCTGTTTCCAGATCTTATACTGGATTAGTGGTGCTGGAAGAGCGCGGCAGTTCAAACAGCATCCAAGTAGCTTCGAAATCGACGTTTCGGGCAAAACCCTTCATCAAGAATAAAGGCAATGAGCCTGAAGCATGGAGAGATAAGCTAGAGGAGGTTGGGGGAGGGGAGAAAGTAGCATAGAGTACAATGGGTGAGTGGGGGAGGGGATGAAGGTGATAGGTCAGGGAGGAGAGGGTGGAGTGGATAGGTGGAAAAGGAGATAGGCAGGTAGGAAAAGTCCAGATAAGTCATGGGGACAGTGCTGAGCTGGAAGTTCTGAACTAGGGTGAGGTGGGGGAAGGGGAAATGAGGAAACTCTTGAAGTCCACATTGATGCCCTGGGGTTGAAGTGTTCCGAGGCAGAAAATGAGGCGTTCTTCCTCCAGGCGTCTGGTGGTGAGGGAGGCTCAGGACCTCCATGTCCTCGGCAGAGTGGGAGGGGGAGTTGAAATGTTGGGCCACGGGGCGGTGTGGTTGATTGGTGCGGGTGTCCTGGAGATGTTCCCTGAAGCGCTCTGCTAGGAGGCGCCCAGTTCCCCAATGTAGAGGAGACCACATCGGGAGCAACGGATACAATAAAGTATATTAGTGGATGTGCAAGTAAAACTTTGATGGATGTGGAAGGCTCCTTTAGGGCCTTGGATAGAGGTGAGTGGGGAGGTGTGGGCGCAGGTTTTACAGTTCCTGCGGAGGCAGGGGAAAGTGCCAGGATTGGAGGGTGGGTAGTAGGGTGGTGTGGACCTGACCAGGTAGTCACGGAGGGAACGATCTTTGTGGAAGGCGGAAAGGGGTGGGGAGGGAAACATATCCCTGGTGGTGGGGTCTGTTTGGAGGTGGCCGAAATGTCGGTGGATGATTTGGTTTATGTGAAGGTTGGTAGGGTGGAAGGTGAGCACCAGGGGCGTTCTGTCCTTGTTACGGTTGGAGGGGTGGGGTCTGAGGGCGGAGGTGTGGGATGTAGACGAGATGCGTTGGAGGGCATCTTTAACCATGTGGGAAGGGAAATAGCGGTCTCTAAAGAAGGAAGCCATCTGGTGTGTTCTGTGGTGGAACTGGTCCTCCTGGGAGCAGATCCGGCGGAGGCGGAGGAATTGGGAATACAGGATGGCACTTTCTGCCAGATCCAAACAGACCCCACCACCAGGGATATATTTCCCTCCCCACCCCTTTCCGCCTTCCACAAAGACCGTTCCCTCCGTGACTACCTGGTCAGGTCCACGCCCCCCTACAACCCACCCTCCAATCCTGGCACTTTCCCCAGCCACCGCAGGAACTGTAAAACCTGCGCCCACACCTCCTCCCTCACCTCTATCCAAGGCCCTAAAGGCGCCTTCCACATCCATCAAAGTTTTACTTGCACATCCACTAATATAATTTATTGTATCCGTTGCTCCCGATGCGGTCTCCTATACATTGGGGAGACTGGGCGCCTCCTAGCAGAGCACTTTAGGGAACATCTCCAGGACACCCGCACCGATCAACCACACCCCCCCGCCCCGTGGCCCAACATTTCAACTCCCCCTCCCACTCTGCCGAGGACATGGAGGCCCTGGGCCTCCTTCACCGCTGCTCCCTCACCACCAGACACCTGGAGGAAGAACGCCTCATCTTCCGCCTCGGAACACTTCAACCCCAGGGCATCAATGTGGACTTCAAGAGTTTCCTCATTTCCCCTTCCCCCACCTCGCCCTAGTTCAAAACTTCCAGCTCAGCACTGTCCCCATGAGTTGTCCGGACTTGTCCTACCTGCCTATCTCCTTTTCCACCTATCCACTCCACCCTCTCCTCCCTGACCTATCACCTTCATCCCCTCCCCTACTCACCCTTTGTACTCTATGCTACTTTCTCCCCACCCCCACCCTCCTCTAGCTTATCTCTCCACCCTTCAGGCTCACTGCCTTTATTCCTGATGAAGGGCCTTTGCCCAAAACGTCGATTTTGAAGCTATTTGGATGCTGCCTGAACTGCCGTGCTCTTCCAGCACCACTAATCCAGAATCTGGTTTCCAGCATCTGCAGTCATTGTTTTTACCTTCCAGATCTTATAGCCTCCTTTATCCATTATTCTACAATTTCATTGAGAAGATTTCCTCTCTCATTCATCTGCCTTCATTTCATCACCTCACCATTCAGAACATAATTAGTGTCACACTCTGGTATCATAACTCTATTAACAGGTTTAAAAATAGTCATGAAGATTTTTAAATTTCCATTCTTTTTCAAATATATTTGGATTGCTTATTAATTAATCTGATCTGTTTCAAATTCACTACCACTAATTTCTCAGAAACAGTTTTCATCTTAGCTACTAGTTCAAGATGCTCAGTAGTGAAATCACCCTTTCTCCCATGTACCTAACATTTGATGTTGGTCAATCTCTCCAACACTGGATGATTGCTGAGTGAATCAACCATCATCTGCTTTTGTTTGTGTCTGCTATTGACTACTTGATTTATTGCTCAAACTATCAAAAGAAATGGTGCAATCTTGCAACAGTATAATAACTAGCTTCATGTCTTTTTATAGATGATATTAATTATTGGTGGCTAATTTTGATTTTTGTTAAACTATAATTGTACTTGTGAGAAAGTATAATTCACTGAACAACTCTTATGCAAAAGCTTTCAGTTGTTAAAACGTGCCACTGTTTTTCATTACTACTGACAATGGATTAATAACTTTGTGACTCTCAAGATATTGTGATTTTTGGCTGAGTTTAAATAAATGGTTGTTTTTATTAAGGTTGCTAATCCCTGTCCTGGAAGGTTTAAATATAAACTTAAAATATTTGTGTTAAATCCAGTGAAACCTTCTAATGGGTTAAACCTTTCTGTTGAGAACATAGCCCCCAATTGAACATGTTCATTTGAGAATAGAAAATTTGTAACAGAGCTGGAATAAAACAGATGTAAACAGACTGTTTATTACAATTGATTACAGTTGATTATTACAGTTTATTACAGTTGATTCTAAGCCAGACTGCATTGAAGCAACAAGGAAGGTGGGAAAATTGGTTACAATGAAAGAAAAAATTACAGGTGTTGGTTGTGTCAATAGAAGTAGATACCACTTCTGCTGAAGTGACATGCAGTTGGCTGAACATGATTACACATTGGATGACCATTCAACACAGATTCAGAGAATTGTTACAGTACAGGCGTTATTCACTGGCTCCTCAAAACTTACCGAGTGCTAATCTCCTTTTGTCGTAGATCTGTGTACACTACAGTAGTCCCCCTGTGCACGGGGGTGGGCGGGGCGCAGGATATGTTCCACGACCTACCATGAAAGCCCGAAACCGTGGATAAGAGTGAACTGATTCATTTAAACGGGAAATTTACCTTCTTGGCTGGTCCCTGGTTCTGGAATGTTCCTATAATATGTTCGGGCTGTGGTAAACCGTGGGTAACTGAAACCGTGGAAAACGATTCTGCGGATACGGCGGTCTGTATTTCTGTCCAAAGAATCATTCAATTGCTCTCTTGAATGTCTCAAAATGTGGTGGCTTGGGACTCATCCATTACAGACACAGCAAACGAGGTAGCAGTAATATCAGTAACTGACCTGAATGACAATGTTTTTCTCTCACTAAGGGTTACCAGTCCTACATGCATACCTTTTTCAAGATGATTGCCACATCTACAGCGGCTCCTCCTTTGCTGCAATGTTTGCAGAGGGAAGATATTTGGTGGCCCTACAGTTTCATGTTGTTTTCCTGCAGGTTCTCTTTTTTTCTGGCTGCAAGAGCAATATAAGGAGGTCCAAGGGATGGGAAGAAGAGACTGACTTTCTTCTTGTAGAGAGATATCAATGGAAGTCTCTGTTGCAGATTTACCTTTTCACGCATGTGCAGGGAAGTGAGGGGGGGTTGGGTGGATAGCGAAGCAGGTATCTCCTGAATCTGAGCTCTGATTATGGCTAGGAGCTCTGCAGTTTCCTCTGTCAGTGAACCCAGTTCCACTAATAGCCCCAATGACAGGGGAAACCTACACACAAGACCCCCAACATACTGGGACCCTGAATAGCTCAGGCATCTCGACAAGGACCACCAAGGTCATTCGAGTCAACAGTGCAGCACAATGAACCTGGCCCCAGCTCTGCTGTAAGTGTAGGTATAGCATTGACGGAGTTCACAGGAGCAAGTTAAGGAGAGCACTTGGGGGCACTTTGATGGGAGTTTAAACTTTCTAGTACCATTTAAAGAAATATTAGCAACATTGCTGTTGGTCATCCTTTCTGATGCTTTATTATGTCTTATGCCTCATCTTCAACCTTGCACCCTTTTAATTTCAGAGTGGAGTGTGTCTGCTCAGTCACTCAGTTTTGGTACTGAATGCTGCAGACTTCAGCACAAGGTGACAGAATGCCAAATGTAGGGGCTGGGGCAGCAGCTTCATCCAAATGCTCATTGGATGAGATGTAGCATTCAGTGCTGACCTGAATGTAGCATTCACACTCTTTCTTCTTACAGTAGATTTTCATGATCTGTGAGGTGAGGGGCTTTCTGAAGTTTCCATTAATCTACAAACCTGAACCTAACTTTCAGCGGCCAAGCGGCATGCTTGATGGTGGTTCAGGGTAGGTGCTATGACTTCCTCTTTGCTATAGTACTTAGATCTCCAGAGGCGTGACCAATCATGTCTTCAAATGGTGCCTTTGTCCCTAAGATACTCTCCTTGAAGGCATACAGGGAGCCACAAGAGCTCTGCAGCCTGGACTTACTTGCATAAATATGCTGCATTGTATTCTGGGACATGTGTACACGTTTAAAGAATCCATATCATTGATCACAGACCTGTTTTACATTGATGGAGTAGGAGCCGTTCCTGTTGATGAAAACCACTGATTGGTCAATGAGACCCTTAATGGACACCATTTGTAGTGAATGATACCTTGAACTTGGGAAAGTTCAACAATGGCTGTGAAAAAGGCTCTTGTCTGTCTGTCTGTCTGTCTGTCTAAATCAATTTTAGTGTGTCGATGGTCCTCAGTACTCTTGCACATGATATTAGTTGCCTTTTCGATCAATTATGAGAGCCACATGTCACCAGTCAATCCCGTGTAAAGAGTATGAGACATGGAATTTGGGAATCATAGTGATTTCCAAGAGTTTAGATGTTAGATGTCCACTAAACCCCGAAGTGAAGGCCTTCTGTATGCCCAAGGTCTCTCTAATTTTAGTACTCTGTTCAATCTTGCACTGAAACGGGTAAGACATTGAATGAGAATGGCATAGAAAATGGCATCTCATCTGACATGGCGCCAACTGCTGAAGCATGGCACAGATCAGCGATAGTCTTCCTGGAGAAACTCCTTCTGCATTGGTACTCAGATATTTCTAAGAAGTCTCAGCTAATGATAGGTGCTAAGGGCTTACAGACCATTTAGGAGACTGTTGGTGCACTCCTCTGAGCCAGCTCCATTCTGTTGATGCCTTTGTTGGACCTCATTCTTGCTGTGGCTCCACTGGTACCAAGATATCCTGCACTCTGTGCTTCTCCTCTTCTTCTGATAGGATGATGTGGAGAAGCCAGTGTTGGACTGGGGTGTACAAAGTTAAAAATCACACAACACCAGGTTATAGCCCAACAGGTTTATTTGGAAGCACTACCTTTTGGAGCCCTGCTCCTTCTACAGGTATGCCCATGCACACATCCTCTCCTCGTCTTATACCTCATCACACACACATACACATACGCACACTCTCTCACTTGCACTCACACTCACATGCACTCCCTCCCTCTCTCTCTCTCTTCCCCCCCCACACGCACACACATGTAAGTTTATGGGGTGAATTTGTATTTGCAGACACATTCTATTTTGCTCAAAAAATGCACAGTCTGCAGGCAGTCAATGCAGACAGTCAATCCACGTAATATTTTGTAAATTCCACTTTGGAAATAGAACCAGTCTGACTCAAGACTGAGATACAGATAGCCTCTGACCTCACACTTTTGGCTGAGCTGAGATGTCACCTCGGTTTTATAAAACCTTAAGTTATCTCAGAATGTCACTTAAAATAAGTTCTGGGATTTACATATTAATGAACCAAAACCTGTAACCCATTCTAAAAGATGAAAGACTTAACAACAATCTAGGTTTGTTAAATATATCATTTTACTTGCATGACACTGTAATCTTTTGCTATAAATTCTGTGTCTTACGGTTGTGCTTCGCAAACACCTAATGAAAGAGCAGTGCTCCGAAAGCCAGTGCTTCCAAATAAACCTAATGGACTATAACCTAGTGTTATGTGATTTTTAACTCCGTTAGGTTGGGATGATCATGAATGTTGGCTGGATCAGTAATAGGTTAGGTATAGCTGGCTTCTCCACATCATCCTATCAGAAGAAGAGGAGAAGCACAGAGTGCAGGATATCTTGGTACCAGTGGAGCCACAGCAAGAATGAGGTCCAACAAAGGCATCAACAGAATGGAGCTGGCTCAGAGGAGTGCACCAACAGTCTCCTAAATGGTCTGTAAGCCCTTAGCACCTATCATTAGCTGAGACTTCTTAGAAATATCTGAGTACCAATGCAGAAGGAGTTTCTCCAGGAAGACTATCGCTGATCTGTGCCATGCTTCAGCAGTTGGCGCCATGTCAGATGAGATGCCATTTTCTATGCCATTCTCATTCAATGTCTTACCCGTTTCAGGTTCTCTCCTTCTGTGTGCACATTTCAACACATGGCCTGAACAGTCTTTCCTGACAAGTCCCATGGGAGCAAGTGCCGTTGCCACACCACATTACTTATAGAACATACCCTCTCTTGCTCTTGCCATCGCCACACCACCTCTTGGTGCTGCCACTTTTATTTCTTTTCTCCCATTATCTGCTTATGATTTGTTCCCCACCCTCTCTTGCATTGCATGTTGCCTCTCCATATGTCTGACTAACAGAGACAGCACTGAAAT